>NC_063353.1:20117117-20175875 GCF_021869965.1 Rhincodon typus | reverse complement strand
AAGAGTATGTCAAATAACAAGACGACGACAGCTTAGGACAGACAAATCATAAAAATTAATTGTGTTCCCAGTCTTTTTCTGAAGTTCCTCTTCTTTAGGAACCATTCCCATTGGCAGTGAAGGCAGTGAATCAGTGATTTCCATTCATTCAGTAATAAATTGAGACAAGGTTAAATGCAAACCGATTTCAGTTTTATATCTGGTTTATTGCTTATCTTTTGGCACCTTAGCTGTGAAGATACTGTGGTATAAACATACAGAGTATGAGTCAACAATGACCACACATTTCAAAAATAACATTTTTTTCCCATTGTACAGAGATGCTGACTGTTTCTGTTAAAAGGCAAGCAAGATTATTTATCCAATGGTAACCTGACTAGAATTCATCCAGAAAATCTTTCTTCAATATCTGTGGAACAGAAAACTACAAGACACAATAAAAGCTGAAAAGGCAAAAAAAATCTATTTCAAGCCCACCAACTTCCACAGCTACCTAGACTACACCTCCTCTCACCCACCTTCCTGCAAGAATGCAATCCCTTACTCCCAATTCCTCCGCCACCTCCACATCTGCTCCCAAGATGGGGCGTTCCACTCCCAAACATCCCAGACGTCCTCCGATCTCAAGGACCGTAACTTGTCCCCTCCGGTGATCAAAAATGCCCTCAACCACATCTCTTGCATTTCCTGCACCTCTGCCCTCACATTGCCTCCCCCCAACAAAAATAAAGACAGACTACCCCTTGCCCTCACATATCACCCCACCAATCTCCGCATCCAACGTATCATTCTCCGCCACTTCGGCCACCTACAATCCGACCTCACAACCAAAGAGATATTTCCCTCCCCACTGCTACCTACCTTTTGTAGGGAACACTCTCTCCGCGACTCCCTCATCTGCTCCACACCCCCCACTGGCCCCACCACCCCTGGCACCTCTCCCTGCAACCACAGGAAGTGCTACACCTGCTCCCTCACCCCCATCCAAGGCACCAAACAAACCTTCCATATCAAATGAGGGTTCACCTGCACATCCGCCAACTTGGTCTACTGTGTCCACTTCTCCCGATGTGGCCTCCTCCACATCAGTGAGACCAAGCAGAGACTTGGAGACAGTTTTGTAGAGCATCTGCACACTGTACGCAACAAACAACAAAACCTTCCCGTTGTGAACTATTTTAACACCCCCTCTCACTCCCTGGGTGACATGTCCATCCTGGGCCTCCTCTAGTGTCACAATGATGCCACCTGCAAGCTGGATATTCCGCCTTGGGAGCCTACAGCCCAATGGCCTAAACATGGAATTCACCAGTTTTAAAATCTCCCCACCCCTGGCTTCATCCCATGACCAACCCTCCATGTCATCACTGCCACCTTGACCTGATACAACCTGTTCATCTTCTCTCCCACCTATCCGCCCCTCCCATCCCACTGACCAATCCCCACCACTCCATACCAGCACTCACCTATCACCATCCCACCTACCTTCCCCAGCCCCAGCCCTTCTCCCTCTATTCATTTCTGAGCTCCCTTACCCCTCCCCATTTCTGAAGAAGAATCCTGAATGAAATGTCAACTTTCCTGCTCCTCTGATACTGCCTGGCCTGCTGTGTTCCTCCAGCTCCACGCTGTGTTATCTCTGACTCCAGCATCTGCAGTTCTTGCTCTCTCTGAAAGACTATTTTCATCTTTCACAACTACAGAAAATTACAGGAATCATTGCAGTCAATATATATCAACTATAAAATGGATGCTAGCCAAACATCCTGAGGTGGGTCATGCTATTAGTTAAGAAGTTGCAGGGCGACACAGTGGCTCAGTGGTTAGCACTGCTGCCTCATAGCGCCAGGCACCCGGGTTCGATTCCACTCTTGGGCAACTATCTGTGTGGAGTTTGCACGTTCTCCCCGTGTCTGTGTATGCTTCCTCTGGGTGCTTCAGTTTCCTCCCACAGTCCAAAGATATGCAGGTTAGGTGGATTGGCCATGCTAAATTGCCTGTAGTGTTCAGGGATGTGTAGATTAGGTGAATGGGCCTGGGTGGAAAGCTCGGAGGGTCAGTGTAGACTTGTTGGGCCGAAGGGATTTTATGACCTATGAACTTAATTTAGAAGCTAATTGTGCTTTAAAAAGTTAGGGAACTCACCCAAGGGCTCAAATTTGATACCATTGCATCCAAAGCAAACAGTTCTACTTGTGCAGTAACAAGGAGCTACTAAAATAGCAAAGTTAAGTTAACAATAATTTAGATTGGCATTTATTTAATGTAATTGCATTCTTATACATATAATACTACATCAAATGTTTACCATTTTTTCTTTAAAACTTAAATTCATTTTACATTCCTTTCAGTCTGATTATGTGAATGTCATCAGTGAATTCTTAAGTTTCAGTGATCTGAACTTGATTTTGGCTGATTCGTGAAATAAAACAATCATTAAATTGAATTACTGTATTGCTAAATCTTGCATTAAATATCATTCATATGAATGTTACTTCCAATTCTCATGAATGAATGATGATTATCGTGTTTAAAACTTCATTAATGATGCTTGCTATTGATGCATTGAGACCACACCCATTTCCAAGGTAAATGGCTGTGTTCTCCACGTTTCCTTCAATCTGAAGGCTGTCCAGATAAACTTAAAACCCAGTGTAGCATTTTGTTGTCACTTGCCATTTCTGAGTATGCTACCTTGACCACTTATGCGCTCATCTTAAATAGCCTCTTGCTGTTTTTCATTGAGCTAATAGTTCTTGCTCCTGTAGTGTCAGTTATTCTGTGTGTGATTATAACAGTCTGTTTACTATTGATGTTCACTGTGCATAGTTGATTAAGCTTGGGTGTGGACTCAGAGGAAAGTAAACAAGCTGAAAGCTTGAGGTGAAGAATGGAATGGACATTTTCTACTAATGTGAATGCAAACAGTTAGACACATAGAAATTAGTATCATTTCTCATTGATCTGAAAATAAAATGTATAACATGCCTTAAGGTTTTCACCTGCCCCATACTGAGTAGAGGCCTTTATATGCCCTTCAGTGCAACATTTCCTATCTTCACCTCTAGTATGAATGAGCAGACTACATTCGGTATAAATAACAAAATTTTGTGAAACTGATGTTTGTGAATAACAAACAGCCAATTCATTAAGAGAAATTAGATTGCATTGGATTCATTTTTAGCAAATACTCTGCATAGATATTTTAAATATTAAGACAAAAAGCAACAAAATGAAAAATATCTCATTCAGCCAATCAAATGAACCCCGAGGGGTAATTTTCTTTGTTTATTGCCTGGGCGGTAATGCAGCAGAAAGGTTCACCCACTTTCAGCAAAATGAAAATTGACGAGGTCTATAATGGACAGGCAATTCATTCTGTCACATTAAGGCCTAGGCAGTGAAGCTCAAAATTACTGCCCGTTTTTCAGCCATGACAGTACCTTTTCCCAAATTGCAGTTTATGATAATCAGGATTACAATTATGTTTGACAAGGAATATGACAGTACATGTACATTTATAAAGTTAAAAAAAGACATCCAGTTAACAAAAGGCATCAATTTTTTTGTCTATATGGATAGAGGAGAAAGTATAATTACTGGATTCATTTTGTGTTCCCTTTGTCAAAGGTGTTTAGTTTTATTAATTTCAGTGACAGATTATTTTGGGTTTCATGATCCATGTTCAACTCCATGGGCAAGAAATCAACTCACGTCATAAATTTCATAAGCATGAAATGGGCACTGCAGCTGGAATAAATGCCCAAAGACATCAGGAAGAGGCATGCATGAGATTGAAGAGTAACGATTAAGATTGGCAAATTGACACTACTTATGATGCATATTAGTGGCTTACCAAATTGTGGAGGCAGGAAACCTGGTGTAAGTAATCACAATTAAAGGCAGCCCTTAAAGGGGGTGGCACAATTTGTCTTTGCTTGACTGAATCCATGCTGGGCAGGGCAAATGGCAGGCTGAGTAATAGTGGCAATGGCCCCCAATTCTTGATTTAGAAGTTTTGCTTCAGGAGGTGAACACGAGAGCAGAGGTGCTGCCTCCAATGGCCATCACAGGGTGCTGAGGCACATTGCCCAGTCCCAGAAGGCAAGATGTACAAACAGATCAACATAAGAAACATTGCACCCAGCACCTGGCTGCAACGCCAGAAGTTTAACGAACAGAGCTAGCAGGGCTGCAAAGGTAAGACTCCAACTCACATCCCTCTGCCTCATCTTGAACCATCTCGAGTCCCAGCTCTCCTCCCCTCCCCACCATGTTGTTTCACCAATTGCAGCACGTTCCTGAGCCTCTTTCTACTCTTACTGGTACCCCGTTTTCACTCATTGAAATGGAAGTGCTGAGGCTCAGGCCATGAGACTGGCACTGCAACAATGCTACTACCCTCACCATTAATTCCCTCACTTTCTCACATCATAAATACTGTTCTGTCTTGACATGTATATCTTCACAACTCTCCAGCTACTAAGGTAGTTGACCCCCCGTGAAGCTGGAGGATACAGTCCATAGGGATTTGGACAATTCTAGCCTCTTTTCTTCTCTTTGGTAACCTCTCCCTCACACACTCTCCATGACAAACTGATGCTGCTTCGAATCTAATTCTGCCACTAATTTGCCTCCGGTCGCCTTGTCATCAACAACCTATTCTTATGTGCTTCCCAAATCCATTTGAAGTCATGACAATGCAGTAGAGGATGAGGAAGCATGCCATGACACAGATTTACTTACAGGCACCAACTCATCAATTGTCACCCCATATAGTTCAGAAGTAAGTTGAAGGTGTTGAGTAATGAGCAAGGACAAGGCAAATTGGACACCCCAAAAAGCAGCTCACCCAAGACCACATTCACAAACTGGCTCTAGTGGGAGAGTACAAATGCCAACTCCAAGGGCTCAGCAACAGTAACAGACACGTAACTGTGCACAGCAACTGCTCAGTGTGTTCAGCCAACTGCAATGGGATCAGCATGCCCTGTGAGATATAATGTGGAGATGCAGCTCCATGATATGATGACAATCGTGGAAAATGTGGTCACATCCATTGTTGATACCACAGGATCCTGAGTTGTGAAGCCTCTGGTGAAGTCTCAACCCACTGCCATTTTGTCTCAAGGTTCCAGCATTTCCTCTTTCAAAGCATATGTTAAGCATGAGTAGGAGGTTATAGAGTGTCCTATTACTCCTGCCCAGCCTTCTCAATCAGAGCAATAGGAGATACACGCCTATGAGGATGGCACTGATACAACAGCAGTAGTCCTCAGATATATTTTAAGATTTTCAAGAAGTCACTCTCCAATTATTCTCCCATAAAACTATAGCGACCAAAACAAACCAATGAAAGGGCTACAAACAACAGATTATCCAAAAAAACTATAGTAAGTGTAGTCTCTTTGCCAACTGTGGTGCTAAGAATTATTTGATGACATGGATGAAGAGTTGGGGTGTGGCCGTTAGACACTTGCAAATAAGCAAATCTAAATAGATAAGTTCAGTCTGGGAAAGAATCTTGAACTATGTACCATTTAACACCCAAAATAAAGGTGAAACCAATTTGTTGTTTTGACATTTCATGGCATTAATATGACTGAATCCCCAACAATAACATTCTGGAGCACATAATTGATCAGAAACTGAACTGAATCAGCCATGTAAATATTGTGACTACAACAGCAGGATAGAGACTAGGAATTCTCCAGCAAGTAACTCAACTCCTAACTCTCAAAACCTGTCCACTATCTACAAGGCACATGTCAGGATTGTAATGGAAGACCCTCCAATTGCCTGGATGACTGCAGCTCCAACAATACTCAAGAAACCTGACACCATTCAGGAAAAAGCAGCCCACTTTATTGATGCCTAATCCAACATTTTAAACATTCACTCCCACCATTAGCCAACAATGGCAGCATTGTGTATTATCCATAACTTGCAACTGAGCAACTCACCAAACCTCTTTTGATAGCACTTTCCAAAGACCCATTGCCAGAAAAACAAGGGCGTTAGGCATCTGGAAACACCAACGCTCATGACTTGGAACTATATTGCCATTCCTTCACGATCTCGGGATCAAAATGCTAAACACCATCCCTAGAGCACTTTTAGTGTACCTTAATCATGTGAACCACAACAATTCAAGAAAGCAGATCACCATTACTTTCTCAAGGGCAATTAAGGATGGGCAACAAAGGATAGCCTATTCAGTGATACTTATACCCCAGGAATAAATTAATAAAATAGCCTTGAGCTGCAATTCCAATGTTACTTAATGAAATAGTTAAAGACAATTTGACTCAATGAGGTTGTCCCCGCTAACAGCTGATGTATGATTTACATTCATAGATTCCTTCTGGTCTATTTAATCTCCTGCAGGAAGTACATGATGAGAGCTGAAACTTCCAAAAAGATAAACATCTGTGAAACTTTTCCCTGACCTTTGAAGGTAATCAAGAAAGAATGGTAGTACATCAATCTAACATCACAATATACATTAGTCAACCCTGACTGCTTGTATTTGAGAGATGACATTTCCATGGTCCCAGCAGGACTGAAAGCATAGTGCTCATAGAACGTTTGATCATCTATGCCTATACTTATCCTTGCAACCTTCAATCCTGTCCTTAACCATAGAAATGTCATCACCAGAAAGCAACTGGTCAAGCTTGAATAACGGCAGCATTAGAGGGGATAGATATCGTACCTGGCTGTTTTTGGGAGCTGGAAAGAAATTTTACAGAATGATTTCCCCAGAAAATGGAATAGCTGGGAGTAGTATTCAATGTTAAGTTGGATAGGGAGGTAATGAGCTATTTTCTAATTTGTGTTTTTAGAAGTTTCACACGCATGTACAAGACATTCAGCCGTATCGTGTTAAGGAATTAAAGCAGAATGTCTCTATTTTTGAAGGTTCAGTTCCCAGCTTCCACGGATGATTATCTGTAAATTAGATCTGAAAAAAAATTAAGCTTTGTTGGATAATAAATAAGTAGAGAGGATGAGCAAAGAATGGGAATATTATAACTGTTCCATAAAACAGCAAAAAGAGAGGTTAGAAGTTTTGATTAGATATAAAAGAACTGAGACTTCCATTCATTTAAGGCAGACATGAAGACACTGGATGCAATTTTTTGGATAAGTTGAGGAGCGTCAATGGGCCGGAGGCAATGAATCACTTTTCTCATAGCAGGGTAACATTTTGTCACACAAACCAGGCAGCTTGCTTTGTTGGTCAGCAGACCTCAAGAAGGTATACGTCTTACTGTGCAGTAATGTGCAACATCAATCTCACACCTGCACCAAGGGCCAGCAGTTTAGATGGCTAACACACTGCATGTGCAGCAAACAGGCAGCCCTGTCTCAAAATCTTAGCAGTTTAGTCCCCACCAGCGTCCATGGAGGCACCCGCCAGTCAAGGGGTCTCAGCACAGTGAGTCAACGGCAGCTTCTGATACCAGTCCAGGGAATGGCCACGGTTAGACATCCAAACAGGGTGTTCTTAAGCAGGGGCTCCGTGCCTCTGCTGTCCAGGAAGTCAGCCATGGCAAGTCCAAAGCAGCATGTTTCAGGTGAGTGCATGGGAAAGAGGTGTGGGGCAAACACAGTTGGGGAGAGATGTACGGGTTAGTGAAACATTGAAGTCTTGGTATCCCTGCAGGAGCTGCCCTGGTCTTCCCTTGCAGAGACGAGGGCTCTGTCCTCACTGGGGGCATGAAGCAGATTGTCATGCACTCCTTCATTCATAAGGTTCTCTCTATGCCCTTCTGGGGGCCGTTTTCTCCTGGAATGAGAGAAAGGGAAGGGTTGAGTGAGCTGAGTATGTCTGGTATAGCTGTTAGTGTGGGTGCAGGTGGTGAGGTGTCCCACAAGAGTGACTAAGTAGCACAGCAGGCACATTGTGGGAACAAAAACAGAAGTTGTTGGAAAAGCTCAGCAGATCTAGCAGCATCTGTGAAGAAAGAATCAGAGTTAATGTTTCGGGTCTGGTGACCCTTCCCCAGAACTGAGCAAGGGTCATTGGATCCGAAACGTTAACTCTGACTTTTTCTTCACAGATGCTGCCAGACCTGCTGAGCTTTTCCAGCAACTTCTCTTTAGGTTCCCAATGTACAGCATCCGCAGTTCTTTCGGTTTTTATTCAGGCACATTGTGGGGTAGGGACAGTGAGACAGTGAGAGAAGATGTTGCTGGCAAGAACGAGACCATAAGCCTTTGTGAGAGGTGGCTGCAGCAGCAGAGATAGAGTGAGTGTGAGGTAGCAGAGGGTGAAACTTACCGTTTTGCAGCATTTAGCTTCCTGTGTCACTGCTGGCTGGTCCTCCAGACTGAGAATACGGCACTAACCCAGGTGGTGACCTCAGACCAGGCTGCCACGGTCTGATGTCAAGGCCTCCTCTGCCAGTTCTCTGAGAAGTGAACCTCTCGTTTGCACCATCCCCTCGACCAGGAGATCCCAGTCCCTGTTAGACAATTGCGGTGCTGTCTTCCCCTTCTCCAACGGATTCAAAATCTTCACATCACTGAGCAGAGCAGTTGAGGAATGCCAATGCTCATCCCACATGCATAGCGGCCTTTTAAATATGGTGCAAGCATGAGGGATGCTCATCTTTCAGTGGGTTTCCACTGAGTTGCAAGAAAATCTAGGAATAACACACGATACAATGGTGCAGGGATCAGAAAGACGAATGCCGTAAGACCGGGCTTGGTATTAGTGAAGTGTGTCTGGTAAGATATGGCAAGAAATTTTGCTAAGCCTCATAATGAAAACTCAACATAACTCACACTTAGCCGAAAAATGTAAAATTTGCCCCATCTTTCTTTTTGCTGTTTTCTATTAAATATATTTGTTGATGTATTTAAAAGTGGTGACCTGCAATTCTAATAATTTAGTTGGAAGTGAATTTATCAGTAAAAAAGTGTTAATTTAAATATCGAAAAATGACTTCACAAACTATGCTAAAACATCTCTTAGCTTAATTGGTATACACAAATCAGTTCAGTAAATTCAATCATTTTTGAGATTAAAAATATCTAAAAATATATCTTCTAGTGCTGGATGCCTGAGACAATTAGTGCAATTTGAGAATCCTTCCAGACACAGTGCAATCAGTGATATCTCACAATTTCGAACTGTAGCTCAAAAGAGTGTGATGGCTATGGCTTAGTTTAGTAGCAGTGCCTGATTTGGATGAACTTACTTTTGCACCCGTGTAAAAGTTCATGCAAAACATGAGTGCCAATGGTTTTTAACTTACACACAAAATATTCCAATTATATCTGCTGTCTTGTACAATTCAATCCAGAATATGCTGACATTACTCGCATAAACTCTACAACGAAGTGCCTAATTTCTGTCAGCCAGAATAATTCAATAATTGTAATGAAATATAATTGATGTCAGTCAGAGATTATCTTGTTCCTTGCATTTGATAGAAATATCAGTTGCTCACTTAACTGTTATAAAATGAATCAAAATCCATTTGTCCTATACATTGTTAAGAAGTAATGAAGCCACACAATGTTACATAAAAATGATATGTCTTAACCAGGTTATTTGAAAGAAAAAAATTGCATATATAGAGTACTTTCCATGACCTCAGGACTTCCTCGGCACCTTACAACCAAATGAAGTACTTTTGAAATGTTGTAATGTCAGGCACTGCTGTGCTGCCAGTTGCACACTGAGAGCTTCCACAAATAGCAATGTGATAATGACAAGATAATCTGTTTCTTTTCATGATGTTGGTTGAGGTTTAAATATTGGCCATTACACTGGAGAGAACACCCCTGATTTAGTTGACCTGTCCAACAACTAACCAGAACTGAGTACTGCAGCAAAAAATGGCTTTTATTATTTCACAAATCAACTTTCACTCAAATCTTCCATGTTTGGGCAATCCTGAATACAGTTTATACTTCAAGGACATACTCAACTCAATTACATTCTGTAGGCATCTAACTGAAACACTCATCTTTTAATTACTAATTATGCTGTCACACACAAATTTAGTCTTTATCGATTGTTTGCTCATATACATACATCACAGTGGACTTCAATCTCACAAGGTTTTACTTGCCAACTGTGATAAGAAAATCTGCTCACATAGACTGAGAAATAGTTTTCTACCAAATACGCCTAATATTTTCTAACCCACAGAGAGAGGTTGGACTGAAAAGGCCTAAGAAATTAGTGACATGCAATCCCACTGAGTCTTTGAGGGAAATCTGTCTTTTGCAATTTTCCAGTCAATGTTTAATGACTACTGAGATTTGTCACACATTTTCTGCAAATATTTGAATTCTAACATGTGCAATTTCCCATTGTCCTCAACAATATGCCACACACGCGTGCAAAGGGCAACAGTCAGCATAAGTAGAACCTGTAAACTTAAAGGAACCATCAAAAGTGCAAAATCAATTTGAACATTTTCTCCCAATTATTTTAATTTGACTTCCATAAAATATTTTCATGCAGTTTTCTCTGCAATTTCCCATTGTTCTTTTTGAATAAACTTTTCGTTGGCATCAGAACATGGTTGTACTCCTGCAGTAACAAACACATCCAAATACATTTCATATCATTCCCAGGAAGCCCATTGGCATTGAAGCATTTACAGGAGTTTGGTAGAAACTGAGAATAGTTTACAATATGACGGATACAAGGGGGAGCTATTAGTACACAAAATTTCAACTTAACCTCTAAAAAAAGATAATGAGTCCTTGACCAGTTCGTACGACAATGTAAAATGAACTATAAGGCCTATGTTGAAAGCATCCTAACAGCATTATTTAACAGCTGAAGTACAGTAGTTTATGGGTCAGCAAGGACTGGAGCCTCATAGGTGTTTATGGCACCATATTATTTCCAGGCCAAGCAATGCTGTAACGATCAAGGACAAATAGCTGCGGAGGTTCTATTCTGCGCAGCTATGCTGTTAGTTGCATAACCTTCAGCATAGAGAGAACAATAACAGTGATAGAGTTTCTCCCCTTCTTGCCTTCCAGGAATTAATGGATGAATTAGCAAATGACCACCTACATAGCAAATATGTGATTGGCTCACCAGTCAGCATATCCACCACTTTCCCAAAGTCACTGTATTGCTATTAAGCAAGATGAGGGATCATAAATGGCAGCTAAGTGACTATGGGTCAGCAGGTTCCTGCATTTGTTCTGCCACCATATACACCATCTCAGATACGGCGAGTCACCCCAATGCTCTTTCCTCAAATCCATTTATTGCATCCTTCAGGATGTGTATAGATGTATTGATACACAGGGCCGTGGGTGCAGACTATTGTGAATTACTATCTTGTCCTGGATCATCGGCAATATTGACAGACACATACTTCAAGTCAAGAATGATGGACTTGTTACAAGATGCTAACTGTGCAATGGCTATGTGAGCAAAGGCCATAGTCCAGGCCCTCCTGCTGTACAATGAGGAGTTGGAACCCATATAAAACCTTTCAACTCTATGCCCAGAGAATTTGTGAAATGAAATGCAAAGTGTAAAATATAATGATATCCTGTAACTGTAAGTGTAGTGAGGCACCACTGCAGTCCTTGTACTGAGGAAAGTGAACTGTATTGCACTTTATGTACTGTCACATTTGAACTGTTCTGTAATATACTTTGATAAATGTTTTGTGTAAAATTGTGTATTTTTATAAGAAAAAAAGTAGTGTGTAATATGTATGTGTAGGTGGGTATTCCTGTGTGGGACTATTGGATAAGGTCCAACTTATAAAGTTTTAACTGGAAGGCTATCTGTGACAATTTTCCCCAGGTGATGTACAACTTGTCACTTTTGCATTTTCTTCCAGTTCAGTCCGTTTCCTTCAGTTTGAGCCGTCTTGCCATGAAAACATAGGGTGAATCTTCAACTAAATGTAGATGGAGCTCTTACACAGTGTCAGTGTATTTAAGCAACCAAGGTTATGCTGTGACCGTGAATCAGGCAATTACTTTCTATTACAGCTTTTGTGTATGAATCCCTTGAATGGGTGGATGTGCAAAAGATTTCTTCAGAATGTGTGTCAGCTCGGTCAACATTAAAAGAGCTGAGAGGTTATGTCAGAGCAGAAAATATGAAAGAACTGCTGCACTTAGATGGGTCATGTAACAAGGATAGAATCTGCTTGCAGATTCTTTGTTTGAAATTGATCATTGTTTTGGCTGATGAGAAGAAAATGCAGCAAATCTCTAGAGAAGGGTGCAAAGAAAATAATCAAAAAGATGCCAGAGAAGGGCAGGAAGAAGCGGAGAAAGAAAGTTACACCAGCTACACCTATAAAATGATGAAGCTGGTTCACCCTGATACCAGCATCTCCTCCAAGGCTATCATGAACTCATTTGTCAATGGTAGTTTCGAGCATATCATGTGGGAGGCTTCCTGCCTGGCTCATTTCAAGCAGTTCGGAGAGATCCAGATTGCCAGGCTCCTGCTGCTGCCCAGGCAGTTGGCCAAACATGCCATGTTGAAGGACACAAAAGTGGCGACCGAGTACACCAGCTCCAAGTGAAATACTACATAGTATCGAAAAGACAAACAGAACCTACTTGCAGTCGGAAAATGTTAGGCAGCAAGTTGCCTCTAGTAAGGAATGGTGCAATGACAACAAATGATTCTGTCTTCAATAATTTCCTTTCAAACAGTGAGCCAAAGGCAGACTACATCATTCAATGCTCATCCAATGAAAAGCATTCAAAATGTGTATGGGAGACCAGAAAAACAAAGGATCACTGCTGTGTTCCATGTTCAGAGGATCTGGATGGAATTGAAGACAAAGTTTAGCAATATCAGAAAATCAGCCCAAGTTAAGATTACAAGGCAGCTCTATATACAAAATATGCCTCTGTATACAAGCTACAGATTTTCCTATTAATACATTATGCATGTGAAGCACCCAAACAACTGCACATGACCTTCTTTCATAGTTACATATGCAAAGAACTTCAAACTGGAATTATCACAATATATTTCTGTAAGATTGAGTCTTCAAAGCAAAATTTCTAACAAAGCTGCAAGACAAAGCAGTATACAACAAGAGTGCAAACCCATCCAGCGTCAGGGCCCAAAGTACTTGCTTTTTCACAAATACTTTGAGACCACTCTGGAAGTGCCAGGGCTCAGCATTATGGAGGAGACAGCAATTTGTGAAGCCAGAGGTTGTACCAATTCTCAGGAGTACTGTTTGTTTTTCTTATTTTTCTTTTTGTTACATAATCTCATTTAATGCCAAATAATACGTGATCATTTAAAATAATATTAGATTATCTTGCAAACAGCTTGCTAAGTTCTTTTCCACTTTTGTTTCTAAAGGAATTCCCCCAAATCTCCACTAGAGTTTGCACTGTCCCAGGAGACAGAATCTCACGGCACCTAATTCTATGTACATGAACAGAATCTCAGGTCTTAAACCTTTACAGTGCTTCAGAGCCCATATTGATTCCTAATGATCATCTCCCAAGTAGCTCAGTTAACATGTTGAAGACATACCCAGTAACACAGAGAAGATGGAGGAGGCACCGTTAAATGTGTTGCCTTTGATATCAATATTGCAGTTTGCTCAATTCCCAGCTTGCCTCTCCAAGCTTAAACCAGAGATTAGTCGGTAAGCAGACAATTCAAGAAAATCACCACATCAGACTTAGAGTCATAGAGTAATACAGCATGGAACCAGGCCCTTCGTCCCAAACTGGTCCATGCTGACCGTGGTGCCCACTCAGCAATTTCCAATTGCTCACATTTGGCCCATATCCCTCTAAATCCTTCTCATCCATGTACCTATCCAAATGTTTTTTAAATGTTGCTATCGTACCTGCCTCAACCAAATTCTCTCGCAGCCCATTCCACATACACACCACTCTCTGTGCAAAGAAGTTGCCCCTCAGGTCCTTCTTAAATCTATCCCCTCTCACCTTAAACCTATGCTCTCTAGTTTTCAATTCCCCATCCCTGGGAAAAAGACTATATACATTCATCTTATTTTTTCCCCTCATGATTTTATACCGCTCAGTCTCCTACATTCCGAGGAATAAAGTCCTATCCCGGCCAACCTTTCCCTACAATTCAAGCCTACTAGTCCTGGCCACATCCTCGTAAATCTTCTTTGCACACTTTCCAGTTTAACTATAACAGTTACCAAAACTGTACACAATACTCCGAGTGTGGCCTCACCAACGACTTACAAAATGTAACATAACATCCCAACTCCTATATTCAATGCCTTGGCCTATGAAAGCCAGCATGCTAAACCATCCTGTCCACCTCATTTATAGCATCAAAGAATCCCCACCTGTGATGTCGCTTTCAATGACCTATGTACTTGTACTCCTCGGTCCCTCTAATCCACAACACTCCTCAGGACCTTACCAGTTGGCAGCACCAGTTGCAGATTTTCAAATTAATGCAACTTCTTCATTCATTCAGAACCTAGATGAAGACTAGATTAGGTTATGGACACACATCTAACATACACACTGTCTCAAAAGGAGATAATAACACAAAACATGAATATTTATGATATTTTTAGTATTAAATTAGGTTGCCCTTCACTTATTTGTCCAGAGGGTTAATGCAAAATAAGGTAGCAGCAAATCAAACAACAGACATCCATGAAATCAAATTAAAAGCAGAGGATAGTGCAGTGCAGTGCATGATGCATGATATGGTTCAGGCCTTTAAATCCATCCCATTTATAACAGCCAGGTATATCTTTCTTCCTGCCTGCCACAAGAATTGCTTCCATGCTGTCATCACTGTCTTGATCAGCATGAGTGTGCAGGAAAATCTCCTTCTTCATCTCTATGGTTACATCTCTCTGGGTATGCAACAGGCAAAGGTGATCCTGGAAAACTGATATATTGGTCAGATGGGCAGGATAGTGACAAATGAAATGTATTCCTGAAAATGAGATGGTGCGTTTTTTGAGGAATAACAAAGCAAGGAAGTGCACAATGAATGGTAGGACCATCAGAAGTACAGAGGATCTGAGGGATGTCACTGTGCATGTTTACACATCGTTGAAGGCAATATGATCGGTCAACAAAATGGTAACGAACACATATTAGATATTGATCTTTATTAATTGAGGCATTGAATACAAGAACAGGAGGTTATGATGCATCTGTATAAAATGTTAATTTCGCCACAGCTGGAGTAGAGTTTGCAGTCCTGGTCACCACACTAGAGAAGCAAGTGGCTGCACCAGTGACAGACCAGCTCCTGGACTGGAGCATATAAGCTATGTCGAGAGACTTGATAGAATGGGATTGTTTTCCTTAGAGCAGAGAAGACCAAGAGGGAGCATCAGATAGAGGTGTACAAAATTATGCGGCAACTGGCTCAGTGGTTAGCATTGCTGCCTCACAGCACCAGGGACCTAGGTTCAATTCCAGCCTAGGGTGACTGTCTGTGTGGAGTTAGCAAATTCTCCTCGTATCTGCGTGCGGTTCCTCTGGGTGCTTTGGTTTCCTCCCGCAAGTATTAATATGTAAAGGTTAAGTGAATTGGCCATGCTAAATTGCCAGTAGTGTCCGGGGATGTGCAGGTTAGGTGAGTCAGTCATTGGAAATGAAAGATTATAGGGTAGGAGGCGGAGTCTGGGTGGCATGCTCTTCAGAGGGTTGATGTGGACTCAATGGACCGAATGGCCTGCTTCCACTCTGTAGGAGCTCTAGATAGGGTAGAATTTTCCCCATTGTAATGGGGTTAATAACCAGGTGGCATAAATGTAAAGCAAGAGGCAGGAAATTTAGTGGGGATTTCAGGAAGATTCCTTTTCATCCAGGGAGTGGTGGGTATCTAGAACACACTATCAGGTAGAGGTGGGAACGACCACAACATTAAAGAAGTAAGCCATTATTATACCTCACTCACTGTCACCAGCTGTTTTCTCAACCTCCTCCAGCTTCTGCAGGGCAGTGGCCAGATGCTCGTGTCCAATCAAACTCCTTGACATGCTGTAAACACTTGATATGCCATACACACTCGAAATGCCATAATGTACAAGGCTATGGGCCAAATGCTAGAAAATGGGCTTGGAATAGATAGATGCTTGATAACCAGCATGAACATGATGGGCCAAAGGGCATCTACCCATGCTGTAAAGCTAATGCCTTTTCACTGCATGACCTGGCAGTGTTGTACTGTGATATCCTCCTGATCAGTGTAAGCATAGGGTGTATTATTTCAAGACATGTTTGGTGAGCATAAAGCCCTCTGAGTATATACACTGTCTGTGCCAGCAGTGTCATGAAGCCATTCTAGTAAACTTTCTCCTTTCAATAATTCAAGCATTGAAAATTACCTTGAAATAAAGAATTTATGATTGCAGCTTGGTAAGCAGACATTCAGCAGAAAGACTCAGCATTACTGGCCACTCATGGAGATCAAACCTTCACAGTTTATGAAGGCCATGGGAGTGTATGCAAAGCCAACATGTCATCGGTGATGCTGGACATCAGAGGAATCAATTATAAAAAAAACTACAGAACTCTCACACTCTGAGACCAGTTTCAAATAAGGAAAATGATGAAGGTGGTTTCTCTGACAAAGAACATATCATCTTTGAACTGTGAGTTCTAATGATGACCCCTGGGGTCATTTGGAATGAGCCTGAGCTGGAAGGGTGATTACCACGATTGCTACTGGTAAAGTTTTGCAGTCACAGAGGTTATGTGCAGATCAATTTGAAGTTTGTCAGTGTCTTGCTGGTAAAGCACAATGTACAAAATCAGTTATCATTGTGTATTTTCTGGGTTAAGTATGCATCGGTTTGTAAACACAGTTACACAGAGTGAAGAAAATTCATCTCCTGCAATTCTGCTTAATAATCATGCATCCTCCCAACAACTGCAACGCACCCTTGCCCTTAATCTCTCCAAAACATTTCACGAACAGTTAAATTTAGGTTGGGTCAATGAAAAATTCAGGTGATAACTACAATTTGTATTTACATGGAGCCTTAAAGATAATAAAACATCCCAAGGTGCCTCACAGGAGTGTCATCAAATTAAATAAGACACTAGATATCAGAGAACTATGGGGCTAAAGGAGACTGCAGAGACTGGGAGAGGAAAAGTCACGGAGGGATTTGAAAACAAGGATGAGAATGTTAAGTTTCAGGGATTGCTTAAGCTGGGAGCTAAACCAGGTTAGTGAGCACAAAAATGATGAGTAAATAGGACTTGAATTGTGTGAATTAGAACAAGGATGACCTAAAAATTGTAGTGGCGACCCAGCTAGGTGTGGCATTAGGATAGACAAGTCTGGAGGTAGCACAGGTATTGATAAGGATTTCAGCAGCAGATGAGCTGAGACAGATGATCATATGGAGGTGGAGTTAGTCTTAGTGTTGGTACACATGTATGGTCAGAAGCTCATCTCAGGGTCAAATAAGAGCCTGAGGTTGTAAAATGCCTGATATAGCTGCACGCTCCTGTCAGGGAGAGGAATATAGTAGGTGGTGAGGGAACAGAGATACTGACAGGGAACAAACACACTAGCTTCAATCTTCCCAATATTTAAAGAGAGAAAATTTCAGCTCATTCTGTACTGGAATGCAGACAAACAGTCTAACTATTTTAGAGGCAGAGGAGAGAGAGATGGCATGAGATGGAGTTGAATGTACCATCTTCTATATGGAAACTGATGATATGCATTCAGATGTTGTCATCAATAACTAACGCAAGGGAGTATATGATAGAACCATGGGGACACTAGAGGTCACAGCTGAGGAAAGGATAGAAGTGCAATTACAGCAATAAAACTTTGGGAATTAACTTCCTAAATTGGCCATTGCAACTGATTTTATACAGATTAGGTCAATGTTCAACAATCATGAAGGGCATAACAGAGTGAATGTAAACATATCTCCCCTGGCTGGTGAGTATAGATTCAAGATACATCATCTCAGGATAAAGGATTGGCTATTTCAGACTGGATTTGAGAAGGAATCTCTTTACTCATTGTGAATCTTTGGAATTTTTTTTACTGTAGATAACTATGGAATCTCAATCATTAAGTTCAGTCAGAAATCCATAGATTTCTAGATACCAATGACATCATATGGAAAATTTTCCATAATATTCCATAATATGGAAAAGTGGCATTGATCAGCCATGATTGAATTGAATGGTGGAGCATGCTTGTCAGGCTGAATGGTCTACCATTCCTATGTTCTAACAGCACCACATGACAAATAAACACATCAGATAATGATATCCAGCCTCATTTTACCATAAATTGCTCATAGTATAATACTTAAATGCTCAAAAACAATTTAGGCTGTATTTAACCATTCTTTTTTACCAAATATTTTGCCAGACTAATTCTTTATACACCTTTTATTGCATGCACATCAACTTTAAGTCTATCAGTGCAAATCCAAGCTCTAATAACATGAAAGATAAATATAATTGTTAAGATAAATAATCTAAAAATTGATATTTTTACCTCATTTCTGTGTAAAAGTAATGCAAGATAAATCTTGAAGGTAATATAAAATCTAAATACAACATACAAAGTTCCACACATTCTCTCTGTGATATTCAGTATTGGACAAAATAACAGCGATGAAAACATATTTACCCTTCAGGAACTGAGCAATTGTTCAGTCCTCAAAGAGTTCATATGGATGGTAGCAGTCCTTTTAATCATCATTATTTGGTTGGGTTGGATGTGAAAAATTGAACACATACGCTTTTCTGAGTCTAAGTTTTGAAGCCTGTCCTTGAAATACAAATGAAACTATTTCCATGTTAATAAGGTATCTTGTAGCAGCATCAAGAGGCCAAATATCTCAGGACTATAATTTAGGAGATTGGGCTGCTAACTGAGGCCCTTTGCAGTTATATTACATGTAGCAGCACAGGACATGCTTAGTTAGAGTCTGGAATTAGGAAACAGATCATAAAGGTACTTCTAATGATCCAGAATGTCACTGTGATATTGTTATCATAATGGAAACAGATTTATTTTAGGTTATGGCCTTCAACAAAGATCAAATCAATTTGTAAACTTTTCCACATCTTGTCAAAGCATATCAGTCTGGAAATAAGAATATGGAAAAAAAATGATGCTATTAATGTGCAATTAAAATTGACCTTTTCAGTTAATCCTTGTATTTCTTTTGACCTTTCCAACCATTTTTGATTGCTTTCCTTTGCGATTTATTTTTAGACACCAATGTAATTTATACCAGGAAGTGATACACAATTGATTTCTGCACTTGAGAATCTGAATCTCTGTTCTCTGTAACATGGATTCAAGTGATGTAGTTTGAGAAAAATGGGACAATTTTCAAGAGCTCCTTAAGTAGTCATTCTAAATTTTCTGCAAGGAAATTCTTTTCATACAATACAAGAGACTGATGTAAATCTCATCTTAATCCTCTTTACAGCATAAAATTTCTCCCCGAGGGCCTCAATTCAGCTGCTACTACAACAGCTGGTTTGACTCCAAGAGGGATCTGACTGGCAGGAGAGTGGACGGAAAGGAGAATACAGTAAATTATGCTTTCAGAATCAGCCATCAGACATGGCAACTGTCCCCTTGCTGCTTGCTAGGAGTTTTGTTTTCCAGCACATTCCCCCCTCTCCCACTCTGTCTTCCTGTCTGACGCTCTCCCATGTCACCACATTCCTTACCTGCCACTCCCCCAATGCTGTTTTGTGTGTGTGTGTGTGTGTGTAAATGCAGTTGTGTTTTTGCATTATTTCTTTGACAGTCACATTTTCATAAAGTACTCAGCGGTTAGCTGCGCAGTATGAAAATTGCACCTTCTGGTTTTGCCTATTCTGCCAAAGCACTTAAAGTAAGGAAGACAACATTCAGATGGAATGTGCACAGTTTTTTTTAAACTGGGTGCCCACTAATGCTCTAGTTTACACAGCACTTCAAATAATAAAGTGAAATACAACATTGAGCAAAATACACACAACAAAAGCGCAATTCTCCAGTCTATGCTGAGTCACCAGATCTCAGCAAGGCCAACAGAACCCTTGGCCAGTGCTTGGTGAAAACAGAAAACTTTCTAGCTTTTTCATTTCTTGTTGCAATTGTTATACAGCGAGTCCTGCTGGAACTGTAAATTTTCTCATGGAAATGAGAGTACAAGCAGGCCTACCTATGATGCCTCTCAGGCTCTAAAAGCTTCTCATCTCATATGCAGAATGATCAATTAGACAAGTGAGAGATTAGCAGCCATGGTACAGCATAAATTAATCAATATTTTCAGAAAGTATAAGAAACTGAATGTGTGGATATGCACTGTATGCATGTGTTCATTTTATGTAATATTTTGTAGGTATACATGTTTTGTACATGAAAGTTGCGCTCTCTGTGGTTTATGTTCTTTGAGAGGAACATTTTAATAAATTGCAGAAGCTGCAAGTTATTAGGAGGTAAAATTTTAGTCTTTTTTTTTTAAGTGGTTGCATCCTGTTCCACTTACACATTTAAAGAGCGTCTGTACCAATTCAATGGAGGAAGAGGGTGAAATAATCCTAGAGATTTCCTAAAGCAATATTACTAATACCTGGCTATTACTTTCCTTTAATTCACTACTCAATGTGGAAGACAATTAAAAAAAAATTTCATTTGAAAAAGCCTGAGATGACGCGGCTGACATGAAAAGAGACTGGTGTTTAGAAGTATGAGTGGAGATTCTCACAGAAACCTATAAAATCTGAAAAGGATTAGACAGGTTAAATGTGGGAAGCATTTTCCCAATGACCAGGGAGAGACCACAAGCAAAGTGTACTGGGTAGGTTATTTAGGACTGAGATGAGGAGAAATCTCTTCACCCAAGGAGAGACCACAAGCAAAGTGTACTGGGTAGGTTAGTTAGGACTGAGATGAGGAGAAATTTCTTCACCCAGGGAACAATTAGTTTGTTGAAGTCTCTGTCACAGAAGGCAGTTGAGGCCAATATATTAAATGTTTTCGAGAAGGAGATAGAAGGCAGGTATGGAGTTCTGAGTAGGTGATCAGCCATGATCATATTGAATGGCAGAGTCGGCTCGTGGTTGATGAATGGCCTACTGCCATTCCTATCTTCCATGTTTCTATACGCAAATCATGCTTTTATTGGTCAAGATACATGCACATATTATTAAAGTAAGTCCCTTAAAATTTAGAGACAACCAGGAAACTACTGTATGTGAAACTTGCTCATAACTAGGATATAGGCATTTGAAAAATTGACTAAAAAAGTTCAAGTTATTAAAAAAGATGTATAGAAATAAGCATCAAGCACTTAATGAAAACCTGACCATTTCCGTTAGGTTTGTAAAATCAAGGTGAATCCCTTTCGCAAATATTCAAACCATCATAGTTCCTTTCAACCACACAGACTGGCCACGTTGCCACTTAAGCCTTCAAGTCAGGGTGGTTAAAAAGGCATTTTGCATACTTGCCTTCATTGCGCAGTCTTTTCAGTATAGGAGTTGGGGAGTTATGATGTTATGTTGAGGTTATACAGGACATTGGTGAGGCCTCTTCTGGGGTATTATGTCCAGTTCTGGTCATCCTGTTATAGGAAGAATATTATTAAGCGAGAGAAGGTTCAGAAGAGATTTACGAGGATGTTACCAGATAAGGAAGGTTTGAGTTATAAAGAAAGGCTGGATATGTTGGGACGTTTTTCAGTGGAGCATAGAAGGTTGAGAGGTTTATAAAATCATGAGGGGTATAGATAGGGTTAATGGTAGGTGTCTTTTCCCAAAGATGGGGATTTCAAGACGAGGGACATAATTTTTAAGGTGAGATGAAAGAGATTTTAAAAAGATATAAGGAGCAATTGTTTACACAGATGGTGGTTCGTGTGTGGAGTGAACCTCCTGAAGAACTGGTGGTTACAACATTTAAAAGACACTTAGATAAGTACATGAATAGGAAGGGTTGGAGGGATATGAGCTGGGACCAGGCAGATGGGACTAATTCAGTTTGGGATTATGTTCAGCATGGACTGGTTGGACTGAAAGATCTGTTTCCATACTGTATGACTCTATGACTCTAAGTTGGGAAAGTAGGCTCATGACTGACAAAGGATGATGAACGTGGGAAAGTGAAAGATCACACTTGTCGTGACGGTGAATGCTTGACATGCATTACACTTGTCATGAAATTGCATCGAAGAGAATGGAGAAAGAAAGAGTTCTGGATATCCCAGTGTCCCAGGATGCTGTCCAGCAAACGGGATCTCATGCACCAATCAGCGAAATCACCTGCTCTACATGGAGGGCCCAAAAGAATCAAGTCCCTTTCAGGCACTTACTTGGCCAATGTCAAATCTTCCCGGCAATTGAGCTGCCCAATGGTGCAAGTCCCACCAGCCAAGAGCTGCCAGACTATGGTTTACTGGCAGCTCCTCAGGCCATCAGGGTCTAAGCCCGAAACGTCAGCCTTCCTGCTCCTCTGATGCTGCTTGGCCTGCTGTGTTCATCCAGCTCTACACCTTGTTATTTCAAATTCTCCAGCATCTGCAGTTCCTACTATCTCAGAACCAGAGGGAACCAGGCCTGGTCCTAAACTGCATCCAGAAGTACAGGATCTTCACTGGATACCAAATCAAATATAAGTGAAACAGGGACAGGGATCACAGGTTGTGGGTATAGGAGAAGGTCTCAAAGGCAGCAACCAATGATTTCAGCAGCCACACATCTGCCCACAGAGTGTCTGACAGTGATGGACCTCTGCCACAAAGATTTGCTGGACGGTGTCTCAAAGGCATGTGAAAGCCATAGCCCATTAAATTCCTAAAGCCACCAATATATTGCAGTGGACTCAAGGATGATGACTGTCAATTAGATTATTAATGAATCTAACTTACAATCTGCCACAAATAGTTAGCCCCTTTCACCATCTGACTTAATCAGGATGGGTTTTACCCCCATTGCCTCGATTATGTGGTCCCAGCCGCCATACTCCCTGCAACCAGAGACTGCTTTAAACCCAGCCTTAAGTTTCTAAAGCTTTATGGACAATGCTGAAAAGCAAAAGCTGAATTAAACAGTGTGTTTTCATCCAATCACTCCAATTTGCATTTTACATTACAATTGGCCTGACCTCAGCTGGAATACAGCTTCCAGTTTTACTGTCCTCACATGGTGGCTGCTTTGCAGCATTGGAAAGAATGCAAAAGAGCACCATCAAACTCATTTCCCATTTTTACAAATCCCTTGTGTGTGTGGCCATCTGTATCTTCTAAGCATCGTGGTTTTTTAGGGTTTAGGTGGTCCAAGTTGCCACGTAACAAGAAGAGTCTTATTATGTTGTTTATTGCATCTCCACTATTATTTACAGGATACAAGAACAGGGTTAACATTACTACACAGGTTAGACATTAAGACCATTGAGAAGACGTTATTAGGTCTGGCTTCCATGAGATCCTGCTTTACTTGCCCACCAAGCTTTCATGACATCATCTGAGTGGATGCTGCTTATTTCACTCAATCAAGCATTAGCCCTTTTGGACACTTTTAATCTCATACACAACAAAATCTTGGCTAACAAGTGCTGGGATTGCATACTTTATAGAAACATAGCCTTAGGGGTGACCTAATTAAAATTCCTATGAAGGGATAAATTGCATTCAGACTAATACCAGGATCTTTCCCAAAGAATAGTATATCGCTTTTGGCAGCAGTGCAGATTACCTTGTATAAATAGAATTATTGAAGTATTCTCCTGGATCAATTTTGATGCATGGAGAGAAATTTCAAAATCTTCATCAACAAAGTGGCCTTTTATTTTTCTGTCATGATACTATATTGTTGACAGTGAGGTGAAGATTGTAAATATTGCGATATACAAGGTTTGATGGACCAGAAAATCTTCTCCAGTGCATCATTGTTCATAAATAGATCAGAATAGCTTGCCTTATTTATAATGTATTGCCTTGTTTAGTCATTGCTGGCTTGATTCTACAAACAGACAAGTAGCACAAATGAGCTGATTGTTGATTGTATAGTTAATCTATTAAAAGTTAACCTATTTTTCTTCATCGCTAGTTATTGGTGAGTACTTTCATAAATAATATGAGATTTCAGATTAGCTTTAATAATTATATGAAAAGCCTTTCCATCTGTTAAAGAACAATACTAAAATACAAGGATGTTTATGTAAGTTTTGGAAAGAGAATTTCTAAGCTCAGTAATGCTAAATTTAAAACACTGTCTCTTCAATTTAAGGTAGATCCTCATGTATAAGATAAAAGTTTTGCAACTCCAGATTTCTGCAGTTCAGTGAAAATTCTATCCAAACATAACAGTTGCATCACTACACTGTAATCATTATAATTGTACTATTAAAATAACTTGCTGGTGATTATTTCTTTCATTATGACTATATATCAATAAATACCAGTAATAGCAGCTAATTAATTTATTTATAAAATGCTTTGCAATAATTGTTCATAGTTTTCAGAAGCATTTTAGCAAACAACTCTGCAAATAAACTATCTCTAGATATGAGTCAGTATGCTTTGTAGGACATTTACCTGTCTGACAGCCACAAACTGTGTCACTAGGAGAACTGACGAGTTAAGAACAGCAGCTGGAAATTGAGGTTGATAACTGTGTTGAGCAGCTGCTTATCGATAAGTTTAACCAGCTAAGATGGCCGTTGCTCAAAATCATATCAATACTTTTTTGTGTTTAGCTTCTGAAATGGAACTAGGAAAATGTCTTACAATTAATATTGCTCATTTTAAATCTAGAAATAGGTGCGATCACTTAATAGGTGCATCATCGTCGTTTCATTTGTTGCAAGTTTCTGGATCAATGCAAAAAATAATTTAGATTCTTGTTCAGATCCACACTGTGATACTTTGAAATACCTTTAGAATTATTTCTACATTGAAAAATGAAACACAACATTGGCAATTCAAATATTCACTACATGTCATAGATTGTCCCACAATCTTAATGAACGTTAATGAAATGTTCAAGACAAGCCAAGCTTATCTATTCCAGGAAGTAAGACTTTTATTCCCCAATATGGTGACAATGGTCAGCCCACCATCCTGATGCTCATTAAGATTGTTGAATGTATAAAAACTGATTCCTTCTGCCAGCACAAACCTGTAGGTGGTGAGGTGGGGTTCATTCTTCACTGTTCATTAAGGGATATGAATCTCCTCCCTCAGTGGTCTCGTCACTACAACAAGCCATGGCTGCAGAAACTGAAAGCTTGTCTTTGTTTTTGTGGAATACTCTGAAAATGCTGGGCTGTGCACAGTCTTTCCCCTTCCATTATAAATCATGCAGTAAGTGTCACCTTTTCAAATCACAGCACGAG
Source organism: Rhincodon typus (assembly GCF_021869965.1). Lineage (NCBI taxonomy): Eukaryota > Metazoa > Chordata > Chondrichthyes > Orectolobiformes > Rhincodontidae > Rhincodon > Rhincodon typus. The sequence goes on along the minus strand of NC_063353.1, from coordinate 20,150,557 downwards.
CACTATGCCGGAACATATTATCGATGCATAAGGGAGTTACCAAGAATTGATTCCATAGTCTTTTATTCCTGGCATTACCTGTTCTATTATATTTAAGAATAAATTTTATTACTATTCCTGCTTAGTCTGTGGGAGAAGAGTTATAATAAATGGATACAAAGTTGATATATCACCCATTGTTATGATTTCTAATCTATTAATCTATCAAGAAATGTTATTCAGTACCAGGGTCTTGTTTTATTCACAATTGAGATATTGGAACTTTGCTATCATATAACTTGCAGATACTCCTGACTTCTATGCAGATTCAGAGAAATTGATTTATGTGCCAAATAGTTTGTTGTCTCAGATCTTTTCTGAAGCCAGCATTTTCAGAGAGTCATGGAGTCATACAGCCTGGAAAAAGACCCTTTTGTCCAAACAGTCCACACCAAGCATCAAACTAAAATAGTCCCACTTGTACTTGGCCCATATCCCTCCAAACCTTTTCTATTCATGAATTTATTAAATGTCTTTTAAACATTGTGACTGCACCTGCATCCATCACTTTCTCTGGCAGTTCATTCCACGCACGAACCACTCTGTGTAAAAAAGTTGTTCCTCATGTCCTTTTTGAATCTTTCTCCTCTCACCTCAGAAATATGCCCCCAGCCTAGGGAAAAGATCCTTTTTCATTCAGCTTATCTGTGCCCCTCATGGTTTTATAAACCTCTACAAGTTCACCCTTCAACCTCTTACGCTCTAATGAAAAAGTTCCAGTCTTTCCAGTCTATATTTATATCTCAAACCCTCCATTCCACAACCCTCCTCCCCACATGTATGACCTCACTCTACTCTGCTCTGCTATGGCGGTCTTCTCCTGTAATGACAGAAAGCGGAGAGATGAGTGAGATCATGGCTATTACATGGGAGAAAGGTGGTGAGATGTTCTACGGGATTGAGTAATGTGTGGGATAATGCAGCATTAGTGGTGTTGGAGGATCCATAGCTGGTGAGGGAAAGTGTTGCATGTAATAATGAGAGTGGCAGGGCATGAGCTCTGGTGGGAGGTGAGTATAGTAGCATTGATAGAGTGAATGTAAGGTGGTAGACAGAAGAGTGTGGCATTTACCCTGGCATCTTAGAGATAGTACTGACTGGTGACCTTGGACCAGGCTGGCAGGTTCTGGTACTGCCGCCTCATCTGCCAGTCCTCCAGGAAGGGGCCACTTCTTCAGGTCCCTGTTGGAGAATCACTTCTTCAGGCCCCTGCTGGAGAATCACACAGTTATCTTTCCTTCTTTACCATGTTCTGACTCTATCCCTCAATGAACACAGCAGCTTCAGAATGCCAGTATTATCCCCACTGCACTGCAGCCCTTTAAAGATGGCACAGATCCAATGGGTGCCAGTCTTTCAGAGGCTCTGTTGAATGGTGAGTTGTCCTCGGAACAGTATGTGATAGGATAGAAATGGAAGTGACTGATGTTAGAGAAGCAGGGCAGGTAATTCATGCAGCAAGTTTAGTAAGATACTACAAGAATTCTCGCTGGTTTCACTGTGAAAAACTCTCCAAAAAACTTGATGTAATTCCAACGTAGTTAAAAAAAAGATTCAGTCCACTATTCAATTTCAGATCCAGTATGACTTCTTTAGAACACAATGATGCTGAGCTATCCTGATTCGCATTATGATTGTTACATTTGTCAAAACTGGCTCTGACTACTTGGGTAAACTTTCGAAGTTCCAAACAAGACTTGAAATATCAATTCTATTGCTCTCTCCACAGATCTTGACAGACTTCCTGAGGTTTTCCAGCACTTTGTTTTATTTTTGATTCTTTCAATTGTAACAACTATACCTGGACTTCTTTTTAAAAACAGCAGATTTTCCCTAATCCTAAAATAAATTGCAACAATCCTGTGAATTACAGGAAGAACTCTAATTTCAAGGTTTAACTGATCAGCAAGTGACTCAAATTTTACTCCTTCAGTTTTTTATATTATCTGAACCCCTCAAGGAGATCCTTCCCTGTATAATTTGCCAATAGTATCCAGGAGGTTCGAGCAAATGAAACTGAGAAACAATTGAAAATCAACCAGAAGTGAGGTTCTGCCCCATTTACTTCATGATGAATTGATTGAACAGTCCTTAGATCTGATCTTTCAAATTCAGGCAGCATTTAGACAAGGCAAAATTTCAAACCTATAGTAAGGGACAAGGTTGAGGTAACTTTCTTTTAGACTGAAAAGTCTATAATTGCTCAACTGCTATTTATTTTCCAATTAACAATTAAAATTATGATATTTCGCAAATTATCCAGTTAATCATGTTGTTCTTAAACTAATGTTTCAGATTGACAATAATTTTACTTATTGAGTGAACTGCAAATAAATAAACAGAGCTAGGGCATTTTAAATTACTTAAAACAGTAGCTTCTAAGATGGCCAAATGTTTGCTTAACTGCACTCTACAAATTCCAAAGTCATTAGTAGGGAGTCAGCTTGTCTAGAAGTGACTCAGCAGAGAAAATCATCTCTGATCATTTCCTGTCGTCCATCTCCTAAACATTTCACAAAACATCCATGCACCATCCTGCATATTCAACACAGACAGAAATTGTTGGAGAAACTCAGCAGGTCTGGCAGCATTTGTGGGAGGAAAGCAGGGTTAACATTTTGAGCCCAGTCACTCTTCAACTGACAATGACGTTAACTCTGCTCTCTTCCCACAGATGCTACCAGACCTGCTGAGTTTCTTCGGCAATTTCTGTTTCTGTTTCAGATCTCCAGCATCTATACTTCTTGGTTTTATTATTCTATATATTCAGCTGGGTATGAAAAAAGATGCTAGACAGACTCACCTTGGGCAACAGACCCTGTCTTGAAGGGAAATTGTCTGGCCACAATCTAATTATTCATAATCAATGGACCTATAACCAAACTTGATATGATCATTTTTGGGTAGCCCGTCAGTTTGTAACCGGAAATAATGTGGTGGGCAAACTAACCTTCTGCATGTTTTAGGACATTGTTTTTCTCAAGGCCAGACAGAAGAGGAATGAGGTCAGAAATGAGACCAGAAAGACCCTGAGTGGGCATATTTTCTCCTCAGCCATCCTGCAGATTTTATTTATACTTAACTTTTTGTTTGACCAGTCACACATCTTGGGCAGCATCATAATAATTAACCCATCAGAAACCAACTCCAGAAGAAAAGCTACAACTATCCCATCAATATCTTTACATTATCTCAACAGAGAATCTGGAAAAGCTATTAAAACACTTTGAAGGCAACCAGGTCATCAATTTAAAAACAATTTAATCTATCCTTCCAGTTTGTAATTTACTTGTGTGTGTGTGTGTCTGTGAATATAAATTCCTAAATGCATGTGTGAGAGAGAGTTGGCTTTTTATTTTTTTTTAATATATTGAGTGTTAAGAACAATAAAAACTATTCCCTTTTTCAAAATTTACAAGAAAGAAGAAAACTGTTTGTTGTAGCTTGTTTAGTCATGGCATGTAAACAGTTAAACATTCACACAGTAGTCAACCATCAGACCAGAGGCCCCCATTGTCTTTTCAAAAAGCACTTTTTTGAGCCATTAAGGGCCATAATGCCCATTTCTCATCTCCCTAATAGTGAATTTCTGTGAACTACAAGTACATCACAGCGCATAATAAACTGTTGATCTCATTTTCCAAGAAACCATTTGGTAAAAAGCCTCTCCAACCCAGAAAGTGTCCAAACTAGTCCATATCTTCCAGTTTTCCACATTGACCATGAATGTAAATAGGTGTCGCCAGCAATATAAAAATCCAGAGAGTGAATTGTATCTGCCCTATCATGTAGTCGATTTCCTCCTGGTGACAAACTGGGACAAACAGAATGTGTAGGCATACTCATGAAGGATAAGATAGATATTTCTTTCCAAATGTCATTGAAAGATTGAAAAAATGCATCTGAAGTTCCAATCTGCAATCTTCGCAAGTTCCCAAATGGGGAGCACAAAAGCAGATAATTATCCTTAACATCTCTAGGATGTCACTAGATCAAAGCCTAATGAAGGAGACAGACATAAAAGGGATAATGTTCTCTTGGAGATTCTGACAGATGGTTATGGATAACTCTTTTGAAACTAATTAAATTCAACAAATTCAACCAAATGAACAAGCAGGACACTGTAACAAAAATCAAATCCTCAAAACAATTTCACCCAACATGGGTCTTGAAGCCATGATCCTGAAATTACAAATATTGGGCTTCATCAACTCAGCTAATACTTATGGATTGTGAGTTAGAGGGCTGTAGTTTCATCTCTCACTCCAGACATTTGAGAATGGTAGCAAATAAATTAATGGTGTCAAACAGCACATCCTATCTTGCCAGTTTTCAACAATTTTACTACTGGTTACTTTAATCAGCTGGAGTATTGGAAATCAGACAATCCAGATAAATTTCAAAGGTAATTGACACATTCTTTTAAAAAAGTTAGAGAAGCAGCAACAATGTTTTGACTTAACCGAGTTCCCCAGACCTTCACTGTGATTGACCGCACTCAAGTATACCAAAATTTGAATGGTACAAATCACAAAACTTCCATTTTCTCTGTGAGAACTTGGTCTGTGACATCCAAAAGGCAGATCTTATAAGTAGTGGTACCTAGTAATTAGGTCAACTTGACTCCTTCAATTTCCAAATGTGACAATAGCCTGAGTGACTAGAAGATTGTTCTTAGGAGCTAGATGGGTTAATATTATAATATCCGAAGAACTTCTGCTCCCCAGAAATTTAGAAAAGAAATAACAGGATACCTAGATTATTAGCTTCCCAATACCTGCATACTTTGGATAGATTTTCTGCAATTGACTTTATCTGGGAAGAAAATTATTTCACTTATTTTGAGCTTGTTAATATTCTAAACTTTGATCAATGCTGGTGAATGCATGATTGAGTGCCTTGAGTGCAGGTGGGGCTCATTGGAAAGTACTGCTGCACATATGGACAATATCTGGAGCAAATTGCACATAAATAATGAAATAAAAGTTTTTATCAATAACGAGAGAAAATTTGGCCCCAATTAATTGCTGCTAAAAGGGGCTTTGTCATTAATAATTTATTCTCATGTTTCTGTTTCATAGCTGAGTATTGCCAGAAATCACTGAAATCATCTAAAAAAAGATTAATTTTTTTTTGCAACAGTCCTTTCATCTACAAAATATTCATTTTAAATGAGAAAATTGCGCTATTTAAGGAAGGTGAGATAGGAAAAAGGATTTATAGACCAGTTAGCCTAACATTCTGTTGTCAAGAAATTGCTCGATCAATGACTGAGAATAGAATTGCTGGTAATTTGGTGATAGGAAAGAGAGCCTTCAGTTGTGTGCAACAGTACTTTATGGATATTAAGGAAAAAAGAAGAAAAAATAATAAAAATAACAAAGATAGGAACACCTTAAATGTTTGTTGATCAGAAAGTATTTGCATTGATTTGTAAACGGTAGGTTACATACCTAACAAAACAGATAGAAACTTTTCGAGCAAGTGACAGAAATTGCTAAGGAAATATGTAGAGCTGTTATATCTATGGAATTCTAGAAAGGATAATAGGCATGTACACCTATTGGAATGACATGACTAATGTTATCCTGCAAAGACCTGTGTTAGGGCCTCAGCTATTCACTGTATTCATGAATCAGTGAAAAGATAAAAGCCTTCATTTCTAAATGTAGAGATGACATAATGATAGAACAGTAGGGGAATGGTGACACGGCAAATTATTCACCCATTAAGTGCATACCAGTTCATTGTTAGAGTAATTTAGCTCGTCCCTTCTCTCTTTCCCCACAGTCTATAATTTTCTTTTCCTTCAGGTGCTTAGAAACAGAGAAACCAAGTATCTTGTTCCCACTTTCTCTCTCAACTCTCTGATCACCTTAACCCTAAGAACCATACCTAACTCCTCCTTGAAAACATTCAATGATGTGGCCTGTACCAACAGAATTCCACAGGTTCACCACCCCCCAGGTGAAAACATTTCTTTTCATCACAACCTAAATGGCTAATGCTGACCTAAGGATGAGTCTCCCCTCAGGGTAGATACCTGGTTCTGGGCTTCTCAGTCATCAGGCCATCTGTCTTGCATTTACCCTGACTAATCCTGTAAGAATTTAGGTTTATATGAGAGTCCTCTCATGCTTCTAAATCCCAGTGAAGATAATCCGAACCGATCCAATTTTTCTTCATATGTCCATGCTGCCATCCCAGCAATCAGTTAAGCAAACCATTGTCGCTCTTCCTCCATAGCTAGAACATCCTTCCTCAGATAAGGAGAATAAAACTACACACAATACTCCAGTTGTGATCTTGTCGATGCCCTATACAGTTGCAGCAAGATATCTCTGCTCCTGTACACAAATACTCTTGCTATGAAGACCAACATACCATTTGCCTTCTTCACCGTTTGCTGCACCTGCATGCTTATTATCAGCAGCTGGGACACCTAGGTCTCATTGTATCTCCCCCTTTCCTAATTTGCCTTCCTGGTTTTTGCTAGAAAAGTGGATAACCTCATATTTATCCACATTATACTGCATCTGCCATGCATTTTCCCACTCATTCAACTTGTCCAAATCAGACTGAAATATCTCTGCAGCCTGCTCACAGATCAGCTTTCCACCCAGCTTTGTAACATCTGCAAACTTGGAGATGTAGATGTTTACCTAATTCTCTTTTGAAATCCTCTACTGAGTTAACTCCACCCTTTCAGGCACAATATTCAAAGTTGTAACTAACCACTTTATAATCAGGTTTGTCTTCATGTTAATTTTGCCTCTTTTGCCAATTATCTTGTACCCAATTCCTTTTGCTTTCAACAATTCTGTCAATAAGAAGTTTGTCTCAGACTTCTCTCTATAGATTTCTCAAGATTTTGAAAAGCACTATCAAATCTCATCTCAAGCTTCTCTGAGGATAACACCCTGAACTCCTCCAATCTATCCACCCAATTAAATTCCCTCATCCTTGGAACTATTTTCATATATCTTGTACGTCCCCTTCACATCCTTCCTGAAGTGCGATACCCATATTGGATTCAAACTCCTGTTGGGGCCAATTCAGTATTTTATACAGGAAGTTTTAGTACACCTCTATTTTTGCCAAGAATCCCATGTGCATTTTTCAACTAGCCCTGCCACCCTTAATGATTTGTGCACAAATACTGTTCATGCACTCCTTTTAGAATTCTACCCTTTATTTTATACTCCCTCTCCTCATGCTTCATACCAAAGTATATAACTTCACACTTCTGAACACTTTACTTCATCCACCATTCTGCTCGCCTGATGATGTCCTTTAGAAGTTTATCAATATGCTCCACACAGTTCACAATACTTTCAAGTTTTGTGTTAATGGCATTCTAATATAAGTGGAAGCATTACATTACATGACAAACACCAATTTACACTTATGTAGCACCTTTAACATAACAAAACACCCTAAAGGTCTTCACATGTTCATTATAAACAAAGTAGTGGCACCTTGCCATGTAAGTAAATATTAGGATTAAGTGAACAAAACCCTGATCAAAGTGGTAGGCTTTAAGGAGTGTCTTTAAGAAGGAAAATGAGGTGGAGACACCGATAACCGCAGAGAAAGCATTTCACAGCTTGTGATCTGGACAAATAAAGGTGCTGTTATCAATGATCGACCAGGGATGCATAATAGTTCAAAATTAGAGAAGTACAGATAATACAAAGGGTTGTGGAGCTGGTAGAGATAGCAGAAGTTGGGTAGAATGGGGAATAGTCATGTGGTTGAAGCCATAAAGGGATTGAAAACAAGGATTAAAATTTTTAAATTGAGTTGCTCTGCTACCATAAGCCAATGTCAGTCAGCAAGCACAAGAAAGATGGCTGAGTTGGAGGGAGTCAGGGCATGGGTAGCAGGGATTTAGATCACCTCAATTTTATGAAGAACAAAATGAGGGAGACAAACTATCTTTGAGTCTAGAGGTAATGCAAGCATGGATTAGAGTTTAGGCAGCAGTTGAACTGATTCAGTGGCACAGTCAGGCAATGGTATAAATATGTCATTTTGGTCATGACATGAATACAAGATCAGATCATCATCTCAGGGCTGAATGTGACATCAGGTTTGCAAACAAACCAGCTTAATCGCATACTTTTCCTGGGAGAGATAGCGAGTCAGTAGTCGGGAATTGGTGTGTGAATTGAAAACCAAAAATAATGGCTTCAGTCTTCCCATTACTCAATCTGGGGATATTAACATCATTGAGTATTGGGAAGACTGAAGCCAAGTGGAGATGTTAATAGATTACATCAATGGCTGAAACTGTGACAAACAGAATTCAGTATAAACAAATACGAAAATCTGCCTTGGGATGTCAAAGAATAAAAGGGTACACTTTTGAAACAATGAAAAGTTGGAAATAGTAAAGGTACAAGTTTTTAAAACAGACCAAAATACTGACTTCAAAATGACCACCTGATAAATCCAGATTTGCCAAGTTTCATGAAACTGACATGGATTATTATAAAAGACAGGCTGAACTAAAATTAATATTCCACCCAAGAACAATGAAACCAGTCATCCAGACTCACCAAGGAGGTTTGATAAGGTCCTCGACACCTCTTTGATTGACATCATTATGACATTCTTCACATGTTGGAGATGAAGCACCACATATAATCACCAAGCCTGGAAAAACACAAACTTCTGCAAACTGAGTAAATGAATGAGCAGGTACTTCAGGGAGCTCTTTCTTTGGCAGAAGAGAGGAGTTGGAACTGAAAATGCCAAACTGAACACAGGAGAGAATACTGTCTCTCTTTACCTGTCAATGGAAAATATTGACGGGAAGGAAACATCAGGAAAATTAGAAGTCAAAGGTAACTGCAATGTTCACCACTGCTAAGCATCCAAGAAACCAACTTACTAATTGTGGTAACAGGTTAAAACCTTACACCTCAAGGATATCCATGGTACTTTCTATATATTGTTTAAATCTTTCTTTTGTATTGGGCACCATACCTTTTTGACTTTGTACTTATTTGTGTGTGTGACAGTCAAAACAACTGCATAAAAGCTGCATGCTTGAAGTTGTGTCTTTATTCATTTTCTTGGGGTTTGCAGTTAATAAACGTTTTAATTCTTAAGCTCAATAAAACCTTTTGATTGACTCCTTACGAACAGTAAATAAAAGTTATTTATGGTTTAATTGGGCTAACGTGTAACCTCTTGCTGTTAAAGAACTTTAAGCTTTGTTGTGGCTGGCCAAGAAGATTGAAAAGAGGAAAGCTGGTTAACCCCTTCACACACAATCATAAATAATTTCTAATGTAAGTTTGATAGGTTTCTGTTCACTATGTACTAAAGAATTTGGAGCAAAAGCAGGTGCATAGGTTACGCCACAGATCAACCATGATCGCATTGAATAGTAAATAGGCTCAAATGGTTCTCATTCCAATGTTTCTTCACACAGCATTAGCTAAAAATTCATCTGCATGATCTGTAGGGAGTGTGCAGCCTGCAGTTAGGCCAGGAGTGCCAGGTCAATGAAGGGTGAAGTCCCATGAGTTTCACTTTTACAGAATCAGATGACGATGTTGATGGGGGTGGCCTACAGTGGAACGCCAATGAACACACACCCCTGGAGACTTGTTGACTTGCCAATGACGCAGCATCCAAGAGCTGCTCTCTCAGCTTCCATGACTTCATTGACAGAAGCCACCCAACATCACAGTGCTGCAATGGAAGCTCAGATCTTCAGATCTCAGTGGGGATTACGATCAGTGTGGTGTTTGCACAATGTTTCTGACAGCATGGATCTCATTAAAAATCTATTGACTTCATAAAGGCAGAGGGTGTTTATCAGTGCAAAGTTGGTATCCCTTGCCTCTAAACAGCCACTGCCTAATTCTAGCTGGAGGACCAAAGATAGCTAGAATGGCAGACTGCCTAAGGATAGTTGCATCCACCTCTGTGGAAGCTTTCTAGACATATTTGTTCAGTAAACCAAAGACTTGTGGCATCAAAAATTTATGGTAGGATGGATGTAAGTACAAAATAATATTTGCGTGTCAACAAAGCATACAGGTGTAAGAAGACGCTCAATGGTTAACACAATAACTAGAACACACAAATATAGCAACACATGTGGAAGGTGTATCCATCTGCATATACAACCAAGGAAATTCCCAGCTTTCAATTAATTTTGGAAGGCATGTGGTAATAAAAACTTTTAACAGAGGCAGTGGATGAAGCAAAGGTTAATGCAACTACAAAGAGCTGTGCACCAACCTGAATAGAATGCAGACGTTTGAACTGAAATAAAAACCATCTTGTATCCCACTCGAGGCACACACGTGAAGTGATAGACAAATCAGAAACCTGACAATACAGGCAACAAAACAAAAAGTGGTTTAATTCCTGTTTTGTTCTGTCAGTCTTGTGGAAAACATCAAAGTCATCACAACATCTGAAAAGTTTGCAAAAAAAAAACTGAACTATTCTCTGATGACTGGTAACTATTTGGTATTTGTAAAGACTGTCACAGGGGCTAGAGAGAATTCTGAAAAAAATCCATAAACACTGTGAGTCATGACCAAAGGTATAAATGTAAAATATTGAGTGTACAGTAGTTCACCAAAATCATGCGCACGATTAATAATGCTGGAGCGCAAATACAATTAATCTGCATGGATGATATCACAATTATTCTCCAACATTGATGCTGTTGGACCAATGGTTGCGGGTCTACCAACTTTCCATGACCTAACTCTAAATCACAATCCGTGGAATCAGTCAAACAAAAGGCAATAAATCAAGCTCAGAACCTTTGCCTATCTCTTCAGTTCATGACTTAACATTGAAATATTCAGAATGTTTTAATAAAATTGGCAATTTCAAGGGAACTACGGTATTGTACTTGAAGGAGAATACAGGTCCATCCATTGACCCACCATCTAAAATCAATGTCTATTTAAAAGACAAATTGAAGATCAAACTAGACAAGATGGAGAGAGAGGGAACCATTAAGAGTACAGGAGCGCACAGGCTGGTGTAGCCATAGAGAAGATTGATCTTTCAAAGTATGTATTGATCTACAATTACAAAATGCAGCTGAGAAATGATGCTCTTACTTAATACAAACTTTACCACAACTAAACCTGAGATTTGCAGGTACAAAATTCTTCTTGGAGCTTGATGCCAAGCACAGCTACCAGTCAGTATATCACACAGAGAAATTACAAGATCTCACTGCACTCCGTACTACATTCAAATTATATTGCTTTTAATGAGGCCACAATGTAATAGACAGGATTTCTTTCAAGTTGGGAAACTAGAAAAGAGGAGCCAGAATAGGCCATTTGTTCCTCTGAGCCTGCTCCACTGTTCATTATGATCATGGCTAATCAGCCAAATCATTAGCCTGTTCCTGTTGCTCCCCCATATCCTTTGATCCTTTTAGCCTCAAGTGTTATATCTAACTGTTTACTGTGGTAATAAATTCCACAAGCTCACCATTCTCTGAGTGAAGAAATTTGTCCTCATCTCAATCCTAAGCGGTTTATCCTATTACCTAGACTGTGAACCCAGGTTCTAGCCTGTTCCATCATCAGGGACATCCTTCCTGCATCTACCCTGCCTGGCCCGGTTAGAATTCTATAGGTTTCTCTGAGGAACTCCTTATTCTTCTGAACTCCAGCTGATATCCCAATCAATTCAATCTCTCCTCTTACAGCAGTCCCACATCACAGTCTGGAATCAGTCTGGTAAACCTTCGCTGCACTCCCTGCATTGCAGATGGGCCAGGTTACATTCCCTGTAACAACGATCCCTCAAACTATGATTCCTGCTTCACATTCCTCTGAGGTCCTTGCACCGAAGCAGCTTCCAAAATCGGAAGTCAATGCTGGGAATGGCGTTAACATGTGAATTTACATCTGCAGTTTAGACGGAATTGTCCCTTGATACATCAGTATTACTGATAGCATTGCTGTGGTAAATAGAAACATAGTGTACAGCAAGAAAAATAAAGCAAAAATATGGCCATAATTTGTACTTCTTAACATGTTATGATCAGTCTCTAGGTGAGGTTTCCAATTTATTATTGTTCCAGACCAGAATACTTAAAATTGTCAAGCTCCTTGGTGAGGAGGGATGAACTGGTTTCCTTTCTTTATTCATCTGCCCTTTAGGTTAGTTGCAACAATTTAAAAAAAGGATTCCTTCCCTTTCTCCCAGACTAAATGAATTTATGTTTTGAAAGAATTCAATTTAACCAGGCTTTCTTGAGTTAATGAAAATGTGAGTTTATTACATAGTGCATCTGTGAAGAAAAAATAACGTGACACATAATGATAAAGATTAGAAATAAGAGGAGAGTCCAAAAAAGATAAATGTTGAAGTTCCATGAAAAGTAGACAATGGGACATTGTGGTGGTTATGTTGGGTGACATTAATAGCACTGATATTGGTTGGCAAGCTGTTGATTTCAAGATGCTTACCTTTGCACATCAACTGCATCGCCATTTTTATTTTCTTTCCAACTGTGATCTCACTTTGCTTTCAGCAAAGAGAGAACTTTTTCTTTCTTTTTACCTGCCAAGCAGGGATGACTAGACATTTCCTCAGCTTTGATCAACACAGTACATGTCTTCTCCCATTACTGCACACAGACAAAAGTTAGAATTGGCTTTTAACAACAGAACTTGTGTGATCTTGAATGGGAAAACTACAATTTGCCTCTTACTAAGACTGCTGGAGATCTGAAATAAAAACAGAACATGCTAGAGAAACTCAACACATCTCATAGCATCTGTAGAGAGGGAAACAAGAGTTAATATTTTAAGTTCAGTATGATTCTGCTTTAGAACCTCCCAGCCCATGTGCTTTAATTTTGCAAACTAACCTCCTGTGGGAAACTTTAACAAAATCCTTCTGGAAATCCAGCACGACTATGCCCACTGACCTATCTTTATCAATTCATTCTCAAAAAACTCTAACAAATGCATCAAACACAATTTTCCATTCACAAATCCATACTGACTATCTCTAATTAGATTTTAATTATCTAAGTGACCATTCATTACATCCTTTATTGTAGACTACAGCATTTTTGTCTACTGATGTAAAGCTTGCAGGTCTGTAGTTCCTCATTTTCTCTCTTCTTCCTTTTATTAAGGAGTGGAGGGGGCTCTGGTGCACCATGGGCATTTAAACATGGCCCATTCTTAAAGGAAACTGGTCTTTCATCAGATATCTGCTGAGGGACAAGTTGTTCGGAAACATTTTAGTAAGGCAGGCCTAGAAGCGGAGATAAGAAACTCCATGGTTTGAGATAGGGAGTTAAAAATGCATGTTTGGTAAGATATGGCATGACATTTTGCTGGGCCTTGCAGTGAGAATCTCTCCAAAGGAACTCAACGTAACTCACCCTCAGCCAAAAGACATAAGATTTAGCCCAGAGTAATCAGCTTCTGTTTAATGTCCCTATTCACCGTTATGAATACTCCTGGCTCTGTTTGTAATGGACCAAACATTTCCATTATACATACCTATAGGGGTTTTTGCAGACTGTTTATACATTTTATATATATGCACACACACACACACACACACACACACACAGTTCTACTTTTCTTCATCAGCTGTGTAGCCCTCCTTTGCTTTATTCTAAAATCAGGACAAGTCAGATTTGATCCAGTCTCCCTTCTGTGTCCCAGCCCTGTTGCATCAGATACAAGATCCCGAATATAAACAGGAGTGACAGACATTGTCACTGATGACTGTGAGCAATCAACAATGCCTTTAAATAAAGTCATCATCATGAGATTTGGATATGGCAGCAAACTACATTACACTATACCTAAGATTACAAGGTGAAGAGCTGGATGAACACAGCAGGCCAGGCAGCATCAGAGGAGCAGGAAAGCTGACACTTCGGGTCTGGACCCTTCTTCAGAAATTTCGTCTGATGCTGCTTGGCCTGCTGTGTTCATCCAGCTCTATACCTTGTTATCTCAGATTCTCCAGCATCTGCAGTTCCTACTACCTCTCTTACACTATACCTATATACTAATAGAAACATATAAGCTAACTTTCTACTTTAAACATTTAAATTTTATTTTGGAAAGGAAAGGAAAGTTGTCAGTTCCCTTGATTTTAAGAGAGTTCACCTTAAAGACTCCGTGTGCAGTGTGTGCAATGTTGTGATTTGTCCTAATAGTTTGTCTGCTGTGAGTCTGCAAGCTGCACAAACACAAATGAAAAAACAAAGAACTGCGGATGCTGGAAATCTGAAATGAAAGCAGAAATTGCTGGAGAAATTCAGCAAGTCCAGCAGCATCTGTGGTGAGAAAGCAAAATCAACATTTCTGGCCTAGTGACCCTTCTTCAGAACCCAGTGTGGAAGGGGCAGTGCAAAGCTGGCACATCCTGTTCCCTGGCACCAGCAGAGGATGCCATGCCATCAGACTCTGCCAGCCTATCACCGAGACCATTGGGAGTGCCAGCCATCTGGAGGCATTGCCCAACAGTGAAGGAAGAAGGCCAATGATCTTCAACACTCCACCAGAGTAAATTCCACCATCTTTTCTCCGATACCTCATACTATCGTTTGTACTGTACCTGCCTCTCACCAAAGGTCACGACCTACCATTCTCCCTATTGATGTAACATCTTTCCTCACTCACTCTCAGTAACCCAACCCCCTTACACTACTAATCCTGCATGCCCTCCCCACTGCCTACTCACTCTCTCGGAATAACTCAACATATTTCCCCCACCTCCCCCAGCAGTAATATTGGTGCCAGCCAATTTAATCTCCCTTTCTCTTATTCTGTAAGAAAACAGCCCACAATAGGCCAAAAAGATTCATGATGGGTGGTCGGCTACCTGACACAGGCCTCCCCTATGAAGAGGAGCCATGACCCTGACCACCATGATGTGGCTGACTGGCCATGTCCAAGCCCCTGGACTGGTATTGGAGGCTCCTCTTTGACTTACTGTGTCAGCTACTCCTGACTGAAGGGTGTATCCCTTGACTTGATAGAGGACTTTAGACAACAATGACAGGATTCCAGACTTTGTGTCTGTACTAAACAACAAGCAATATAGAGCACTGTCAGCCTGGTTGCTCTGGCTGAGAAAGTAAAGCGCAAAAAGGGCAGGCCAAGGCAATGCGAGGTATGGATGCTGGGAGCATGCAGGTAGGCTCAACATGAGTGAGTCAGCAGCCCTGATGTGTTGCGTGGTCCAGTCTCTGAGCTGGGTCCCTCTCCCTGTGTTTACAGATTCCCGGCAGCAGCATTCCCAAGATATTTAGACTCCAGTTTGAGCTTTAAAGTGCAGAAGTGGACGCGAAGTGGATGAGAGGAGTACCATAATGATGCAGGGAAGGGGTTGGCATATGTCAGATGCCAAGTCCATGGATGGGGATGGGTCTTGCAGCCACTGCCTATTGCTTTTATGGAAGACCAGATGAGCAAGTGGTGAGCTGAAGTCATCAGTTACCCAATCTGACTTTGATGTCAGTAATTTTCAACGTCTAGTTACCATGCACAGGATGGTCAGATAGGAAACCGCATATTAATGAGGCAAAATGTGCTGATAATGAGGTTGTTGACAAGCAATATTCTCCCTTAATAGACATCTTGCTTCTCCTTTGCAAGAATTTCATCTCGATGCTAGGAACTCTGAAAATGCAAGGAATTGCTCCCAACCTTGAGAAAGGTCTCTTCTGATTTCTCACATGATTCTCCCAGATTTCTCTTCACAGCCCCCGTCATTCAGGCCTTATACAATTCATCCGATGGAGTTAACCAATCCCTGTTGTGCAATTGATTATTAATATGACACCATCCACTATAATGATGACATGTGGACTCATGGGCTTGAGAAGAGTAAGACTTAACATCCATGTGCTTCTTACAGCTTCTGAAACAACGTCTATTGTGTCAATCTAAGTTAGTTACTAGCATACAACAATCTCTTCCTGTTCAATACAAGGGTCTTTTCCAATTGGGTCAGGAATAGAATAGAATAGAATAAAAATTTATTGTCATTTGTATTTTTTAATTTTTAATTTTTTTCAAAATAGTTTTTCTCATAACACTAAACCTAGGAGGTCCTGCAGAACCCTGCATTTAAAGTGGACAGTGGCAGCAAACCTACCCCATGATGAGTTGCAGTCTTGATATATTTACATATGCAACAAGCACCATGAATTGACACATAATGGGTATAACTGGAGACACATTCCAAGTTAATACTTACAGAAAGCAGGAGTTGCTGTCCGAATAGGTGGTGAGAGGAGATTTAATAGATGTGTGCAAAGTCAAGTGGGGTCTGGGCAAAGTAGATAGGGAGAAATTGTTCCCCAGAAGAAGGGCCAAGAAGCAGAGGATAGCATTTTAAGGTGAATGATAAAAGAACTGTTGGCCACAAAAGGAAGAACTTATTAAACAGCTAGAATCTGCAAGGCACTGCCCGAGAGTGTAGTGAAAGCAGTTTCAATCCTGGTTTTCAAAAGGAACTTGGATAATTGTCTGTGGGGTAGAGATTTATAAGGCAACAGAGAGAAAGCAGAAATGTGGGAAAAGCTGAGTTGCTCTTGCAAAGAGCCAGACCATAGGTGCAACAGGCCAAATGACTTCTTTCTGTGTTGTTACCATTATATGCCACTAACAATTGGTTATTCTATTTTATTACACTTTGTGATGGACCTTGTGTTTTGGTGTAAAATGTATTGCCGCCAAAATCTTGTGGTTTTGTTGAGTGACAATATTGGTTTCAATTGACATATTTTGTACCAAAGTAAATGAGGCATTTACCACAATAAAGAAATTAATTACCAGAAACATGGTTTAAAAGTGTTCTATTTTTGTACCATTACACTTCACTGCAGATTGCAATAAATGAGAGTACATGAACTGAATCTCTGACAGTTAATATTATTCTGAAAGCCTCACAATGTTAATGATACTGCAATGTGCGCATGGCTTACAGAGAACAACAACTCAAAATGTAAAACGTGTTAGATTAGTTTTATCGACTAACCTGGTCATTTTAGACATTTTGATTGAGTTAGCAGAAGTGGACTGTGAAAAGTGTCAGGCTGACACTGCCCATGACATTAAACCATTGTGTTAATCATAGCATTTCACAGCTTGTTTTCTCAATTTAGGGTCTTCTCGCTTCCAATAACGTCCTTCAGGGCCTCTTTTGCACCCAAACTTTACTCAACATAGCACAGAAACATCTTCTCTGAAACCATCACTGCGCTCACCAAATTTTCAAACATGATCAAAATTTGCTTCTTTTCAAACTTGCAGTAACTATGCCCAATTTCTGCCAAATTGTTACATGATATCCTAACAAGCTACCCTGAGATGCCTCTCTGATGTGCCACTTAGGTCATTTTCTGGCCCAAACAATGGACAGAAAAATTGTAACTTTAATTATTCATGAAAGCATTTCTCAAGTCACTTCTATGTGACTTCATGAGAAGGACTACATCTACTTTGAAACAGTATCAACATAGGATCAAAGCCTGCGATTTCCAATGTACTAATTAAATCTTTCACCTCGCTGTTTCAAATGTCTATAATTAAACTAACAGGAAATGCAGTTTTTTAAGATGCAGGTACCAGATATCAATAATACAATTACAGATTGTTCCTCTCTCTCGAGCAGCCCAAATGACTCACTTATCCTTGCCAATACTGGATTAGTCAGTAAGATGATTGAAGAAGAATTAAATACTAGATAGCTGGTTGCTAAATAACTTGAGGCAGTAAACCTTGGATCTCATTCCTTGTGTTTTATGCCTTTATTCCTCTTAACCTAAGCCGTCTTCTTTTCACTTCTGTTATTTTTAATTAATGTGATTCTCTCCTCGATAAGTGGCAGAAACTATAATCTGAAGCTGTGTATGTGATACTACTATTAAACTTCAAACCCATTCCAAATAAATATCTTTGAGGTTGCAGTAATGTAAGTCACTGAGTGTACATTTAGATTTTGATCTTTATATTTTCCAATGAAGCTTATCCTTTGTTTAATTATTATGTTCTGTACAGTAGGAGAGCTTAATAATGTAAAACTACTTTCAGTATACCGAGTATGTTTCATCATCTAATGGACTCTTCACAATCCATAATCATTTGAGGGAGCGATGCATTAATAACCCAGAAGATACATCAGTGGTAAATAGTAGTCGTTATGATATTAAATCAGTGATCGTTGGACCTGAACTAAATATAGAAAATGGAGTTAAAATGGCAATTTCAGGAGTTTACTCAATTCAAAGTCCACAGTAATTTAACAAAAAACACTCTTATTAACAAAAGGGTTGGATCGCCATACATTCGCAACTCATTAATGTCCAAAAAGAAAAGAAACTTGCGATCTTTACCTGGTCCAGGCTCCAGGTGATTGAGTCTTAACTTTCCTTTAGAGAGCTTACGTAGTCTATTTTAACCATTATATCCAACTGTGCTGATCATATTGTGGGATCACATCCACCATATAGATGTCAGTGGGAATCTTACAGAGGACTGAGAAACATGGGCTAGGGTGAGATGTGTGGCAGAACCAGACAAGAAGAGGTTGATCTCACATCAAGATCATCTTGCTTCATCTTTTATGCTTTTCACAAGTGGTATGGAGAGATTCTCACTAGGCAGTGGTGAGATGTCAAACGAAGGTTGTCAATTGCTGATTAATACTTGCCAAATGTATCATTAACAGCATGACTCACCTCATTAATATTTAGTCTCCCATCTTACCAAACATGCAAAGCAAGCTAGAAAATTCAAAAGGAAACCACTCTGTGAATCTAGCAGACTCAGCTCATCACTTGCTCTAAATGGCCTCCAGACTGGTCCCTTGGCATCATTTCTGGATCCAGGTGCCTCACAGGGCAGGTGGCTGGAGGACAAGGCTATCCACTGCAACCTTGACTCATGACACCATTGTGCAAAACCCAAACTGATGTGGAGTGCAGGTTTATTGCTGCCAAGCCCTCAACCAGGGCTGTGGTGGAGAAGAGCACAGGGCTGTCGAAGGTGTAGCTCTGCTGTCTGGACCAGTCTGGAGGTGGGGAGTTGCTCCGTATAGTCCAGGCAGAATATACTGCATCTTCCTGGTGTGTTGTTTATATCTGGATATAAATTGTCCCATTGGGAACACCCAGCATGGGTTCATGAAGGATAGGTCATGTTTAACTAATTTGGTGGAATTCTTTGAGGACATTACTTGCATGGTGGACAATGGTGAACCTGTGGATGTGGTGTATCTGGATTTCCAGAAGGCATTTGACAAGGTGCCACACCAAAGGCTGCTACATATGGTAAAGTTGCACGGTATTACAGGTAATGTATTAGCATGGATAGAGGATTGGTTGACCAGTAGAAAGCAAAGAGTAGGGGTAAATAGGTGTTTTTCTGATTGGCAGTCAGTGGCTAGTGGTTTGCCTCAGGGATCAGTGTTGGGACCTCAATTGTTTACAATTCACATAGATGATTTAGAGTTGGGGACTAAGTGTGGTGTGTCAAAATTTGCAGATGACACCAAGGTGAGTGGTACAGCAAAGTGTGCAGAAGACACTGAAAGTCTGCAGAGGGATATAGATAGTCTAAGTGAGTGGGGCAAAGGTCTAGCAGATGGCGTACAATGTTGATAAGTGTGAGGTCATCCATTTTGGTAGGAATAACAGCAAAATGGACTATGTTTTAAATGGTAAAAAATTGCAGCACGCTGCTGTGCAGAGGGACTTGGGTGTCCTTGTGCATGAATCGCTAAAAGTAGGATTGCAGGTGCAGCAGGTAATTAAAAAGGCAAATGGAATTTTGTCTGCCATTGCTAGAGGGATGGAGTTTAAAAACAGAGAGGCTATGCTGCAGCTGTATAGGGTCCCGGTGAGGCCACACCTGGAGTACTGTGTGCAGTTTTGGTCTCCTTACTTGAGAAGAGATATACTAGCACTGGAGGGGGTGCAGAGGAGATTCACTCGGTTGATTCCAGAGTTGAGAGGCTTGGATTATGAGGAGAGACTGAGTAGACTGGGCTTATACTCATTGGAATTCAGAAGAATGAGGGGAGATCTTATAGAAACTTATAAGGTTATGAAAGGAATAGATAAGGTGGAGGCAGGGAGGTTGTTTCTGCTGGCAGGTGAAACTAGGACTAGAGGGCATCGCCTCAAAATAAAGGGAAGCAGATGTAGGACTGAGGTCAGGAGGAACTTCTTTACCCAAAGGGTTGTGAATCTGTGGAACTCCCTGCCCAGTGAAGCGGTTGAAGCTACCTCACTGAATGTTTTAAAGGCAAGGCTAGATAAATTTTTGAACAGTTACGGAATTAAGGGTTATGGTGAGTGGGCGGGTAAGTGGAGCTGAGTCTCAAAAAGATCAGCCATGATCTTATTAAATGGCGGGGCAGGCTCAAGGGGCCAGATGGCCTACTCCTGCTCCTAGTTCTTATGTTCTTATGTTGTGGTCTGCACAATTGAAGCAGGTAACATGACAATGGCCTGGATGCTGAGGAACTGGTGGAATAGGAGCAATCTTCCAAAAAGGAAGTCCATTATCCATCACCGAACTCAGCAGTGACGACACAAATACTCAGACAGAACCTCATTGCTATTTGGTTCCAATGGATCAGAGCTGACTGCAGCAGCCAATCATTGATGTCAAAATAATTTTTGGTCATGATGCTGAAATCAAAGAAGCCCTACAGTGTGGAAGCAGGACATTCAGCCCATCAAGTCCCACTCAAACCCACCCCCTACCCTATTCCCAAAACCCTGCATTTCCCATGGCCAACACACCAAACTTAAACATCCCTGGACACAAAGGCAATTTACTAATCTATCTAACCTGCACATCTTTGGACTGTGGGAGGAATTGGAGCACCAGAGGAAACCCACACAGACACGGGGAGAATGTGCAAACTCCACACAGACAGTCGACAAAAGGTGGAATCGAATCCTGGTCCCAAACATTGTGAGGCGTTGCTAACCACTGATCCACCATGCCAGCCTGGCTCTGGTTGGCACTGTGGGGTGAAGTTCAGCCTCTGCTGGCTTTCTTTGTGGTCTGTTTTGTTTTCTGCAAATAGAAGCTCAAAATTGTCTTTCTATTTGTCTGATTGCTTACCTGGAGGTGATGTTCCCCTGCTGGACAATAATAAGACAGGTGTCTACAGTGGGCATTGGAGCCAAGGTAACACTGACTTAGAGAGATTGTTCAGATGGGCTGTCACCAAGGACAGGTGAAATATGCAGTGTTGTAGTCAAACAGCAACTAAGGTGAGAGAGGGGGTTGCATGCATGAGGGAGTGTCAGTCATGCCAGCAATGTGCTGTGGGCAGCATGACTTTGTGGCCTCTGTGCCTTTACAATATTAGTTAGGGGCAACACTGGATTACTAACAGTTGTCTGAGTGCACAGTGGCCTCTCAAATAGAGCGTGCTTGTGAGGAATCCCAGTTTTTGGCAGAAGTCCACAAAGTGCCACATTGTTCTGGAATCAGCGCATGGTAAGATGGAACTAGAATGAGTGACACCATAGGGCTAATTAATGAGGCGGGACAAGTAAGATAGGGCACAAAATCTCACTCATGGCAAAAGAAACCCTCCAAAAAACTTGACATAACTCACTAAAAAAAAAAATCACAAGATTCAGCCTAGCAATTCCACCAACACTTTCTCAGGGTAACTAACGAAAGGCAATGAATGGTCAGGACTTGCATCTAACAATCTTACAAAAAATCTCACAAAGGCACAGGTATACATAATACAACTTTAGCATGGTTTGTAGCTCACATCCCTTTCATTTGCTTCGGTCCAAAAATCTCGTTTGATTCTCCAATGCAACATTGAGGACATATCACACCTTCAGAGATCTCTTTCTCTGAATTAGATATTAAATCAAAGTCCAGTCAGGTAGATCTTTGGCGCTATTTCAAGAAGCAAGGAGAGATGCCCAATGACCTGACCAATATCTTTCCCTCGAAAAAAATACAGATTACCTGGGCATTGTGAAATTGTTTTCTCTGAGAGCTCACTATGCACATGTTGGCAGCCACATTTTCTAACTGCAACACAGGCTACATTTCAAAAATACTTTATTGACTTATAAAGAGCCTTGGGACAGCCTGAGGACATGAATGGCACCATATACACAGGTATATATAACAGCAACATACACAAATCTTTTTTTTTTATGGCCAGCTTGGAGGTTGACAGAAATGGGATTTTGCATGGTGTTCTCTCTCTGCTTGCTGTTGAGCAAAATAAAGTATTAGGAGTACAGATTAACAGTTCATGGAGTGACTCAATTAATACCTGATAACTAGCTGGTGGCTGTAATTTTCTTCACATTTCAGAAAGATCTTCAATGAAGTACCATGATAAGTTAATAGTTCTGAGTTCTTTTGAGCAAAATAAGCATTAGAAGTAGTTGCTATTTACAAACACACAGTCAAGTTGAAACTGCAAGGCCTGGAGTTTAACAGAATTAGTAATCAAGTGGCTAAAAATAAAACTGTTACTTAGAGTGGCAGGTGGTTTGAATATTTTGTCTGCACAGCAATGACCATGGGGCGACTGTGGTCAGAGGGGGCATCGAACCAACGTATCTACCCTAGTCTGGTTTACTTCCTCGTTGGGTTCTGACAAAGTTGTCCTTTTTATAAATAATTGGGAAATCATTTTCAAAGCCATCGCAAGAGGAATTTTTACTGCCTCTCAAGCATGTTTTCTGCTGGACACCAATTTACGTAGCACATTCCAAGCTCAATGTTCACTGAAAGAAATCACTCTTGGTTGCATCACTAACTGAAGAGTGACCTTTTATTAAAATGTTGCCAAAGATTGCAGATAGAAAGCTAATAAAAAAAATGTCCAAAGGAAACTAACAAAATTTGAGAATACCCAGAAAATCTAACATTTCTAATATTTGGTATTGAAACAAAGACTCAAAACACAGAGCAGGAGTCGGTCATTTGCCAATTCAATATGATCATGGTTAATCCTTTATCTCAACACCATATTTCCACTTTCTTTCCATACCCCTCGATGTCTTCAAAATCTAAACATTTAACCATCTCTTTCTTAAATACATTCAGTGACGTGGTCTGTACAGCCTCTTTAAAAATGAATTTCAAGTTCATTGCCCTTTAAGTGAAGACATTTTTCTTTATCTCAGTCCCAAATGGTCTACCCCATATCCTGAGACTGTGACCCCTGGTTCTGAACTCCCAGCCAAGGAAGGCATTCTCCCTGCATTTAATCTATTCAACCCGGTTAGAATTTTACATATTTCAAACAGAATCCCCTTTCATCCCTCTAAATTCTTCTGAATGCAGGGCAGTTGAGTCAATCTCTCCTCATAGGACAGTTCTGTTGTTCCTGGCATCAGCCGAGTGAATCTCCATTGCACTTGCTCTATGGTAAGTATATCTTTTCTTAGGTAAGGAGATCAAAATGTCATTTAATATTCCGAATATGGCCTCACCAAGGTCCTGTATGACTACAGAATGACATCCCTACTTCTGAACTCGAATCCTCTTGCAATAAGGGCCAGTTTACCATTTGCCTTACTAATTGTTTGCTGTGCCTGCCTTCTACTTCCATTTACTGATGTACAAGGATATTCAGGCCCCTTAGATAACTCAACTTGTCTAAATTACCTTGAAGCCTCTTTGCATCGTCTTCACAAATCACAATCCCATCCCATCTGTGTCATCAACAGACTTGGAAATGTTGCATTTGTCTCCCATACCCAGATCATTTATATGCATCATGAATAACTGGGGCCCAAGGCACTGATCCTTGCAGTACCTAACTAGTCACTGCCTGCCACTGGGAAAAAATACTCATTTATTGCCACCCTGTTTCTTGCCTGTTGACCATTCTTGATCCATGCCAATATATTATCCCCTATTCTACGTGTTTCAAATTTGCCCACTAACCTCTTATGAGGGCCCTTATAAAAGATAGTCAGTAGATTGGTAGAAACACAATAATACATACAAATATTTAAGATTCAGATATTAGTAAAAGTTAAACATTCATGCTTCTGGACTTTTATCATGTTTCTTCTAAAAAAAAAATACATGGATGAATATAATATTTAAATGTTGGGCATTCAAAATGTACTGAAATGAAAGGTCATTAAAATCCCAATTGTCTGGCATATATATTTACTTTCCAAAAGTTGTGAAACAATAAATAATTTTTAAGTTCACCTTGGTAATCAATCAGCAGAACAAGTTCAGTACTTTGGGCAGTTCGCTGATCTCAGGTGCTCGGCAGTGGTTATCTGGCACAGCTGTGCCTTCAGATTGTGAGGTAACAAGGTGTAGAGCTGGATGAACACAGCCGGCCAAGCAGCATCAGAGGAGCAGGAAGGCTGACGTTTCTGGCCTAGACCCTTCTTCAGAAATGGGGGAGGGGAAGGGGATTCTGAAATAAATAGGGAGAGGGGGAGGCAGATAGAAGATGGATAAAGGAGAAGATAGGTGGAGAGGAGACAGACAGATCAAAGAGGCTGGGGTGGAGCCAGTAAAGGTGAGTGTAGGCGGGGAGTTAGGGAGGGGATAGGTCAGTCCAGGGAGGACGGACAGATCTAGGGGGCAGGATGAGGCCAGTAGGTAGGAGGTGGGGGTGGGGCTTGAGATGGGAGGAGGGGATAGGTGGGAGGAAGGACAGGTTAGGGAGGCGGGGACGAGCTGGACTGGTTTTGGGATGCGGTAGGGGGAGGGGAGATTTTGAAGCTTGTGAAGTCCACATTGATACCATTGGGCTGCAGGGTTCCCAAGCGGAATATGAAGTGCTGTTCCTGCAACCTTCGGGTGACATCGTTGTGGCACTGCAGTAGGCCCAGGATGGACATGTCGTTTAAAGAATGGGAAGGGGAGTGAACAGGGAGACAGAAACATGAACATAAATGCTGATCTACAGTCATGTTTAACAATAGATGTTGATAGGTTAAACTTTAGCCTGGCTCAGAAGGTTGGGATGCAAAGTAATTTTGTTTAAAGTCAGGCAGTGATGTGGGAAAATCAATGTGGATTCATTATCGCATATTGAGGCTTGAAGACAAGTTGTACTGATTGAATTGTGCAAATCTACTCTTTCTTTGTATGTTTATTTTTGTGCATTAAACTAGCTTGCTGATTTATATTTATTATCATCTTAGCAACTGCTTTGTCAGTTTAAAAAAGAGGGAAAAGCAAATGGAGGTGCATGTGTGACAGAGAGAAATAACCACTTGAGATCCCAAGAGGGTATTATTGTTATATCCATGTGTTGCAGAAATCCAAATGCATTATTGTTATATCTTTAGATGTTGGACAATAATGACATGCCTTCAACGTCCCTAAGTAAGAGACACTTGGACCTGCCTGCCAGACTGATATTGTTACACTGAAATACTATCAGCTTGTCACAGACATTTGGGAGAGAAGAAACAAATCTACAAGAAGGTGTGCATGGGTCAATGAATCAAGAATAAAATGGCAGCATGGAATATTACTGTAGTAGGAATATCAGAAACATTGATGATCCCAAACAATAGTACTGAATATAGTATGCAGGTAGTGTCAGGAAAGGAGCTAGCACTGTCCCATATTTCAGTAATGATCATAACCTCTGACCTGCCTTCATGTTTTGCGAATTTATTTACTGGGTGCAGCTACTAGTAATGATGTTGTTTTCCCATTTATACCTCCTTTAGACACATCTTTTGTTCTTTATGCCAGTATCCCCCAATTTCCCACTTCTGCCTTGTTTCATCATCCCTTTTAATTTCTTTTGTCTTCCAGAGTTTCTCTTTTATTCTGTCCACACCTCACCTTTTTGCTGCCTCAACAATTTCCAATTTTTCTTTAGTTTCAATGAAAGATCTGCAACCTGAAACACCGGGCTCAATGTTTAGCTCCTCCCAGGACTAGGATTGAAAAATCAATGCAAAAGACTGTGCCAGAACACCCACACAATCCGGCCTGGGCCATTTGCATGGAAATAGGATGATGGGGCAGCAGAGTTTAGAATCGGTGGTCATAAGACATGTTACGTGCTGCTTCATCAAGGAAAACGTTTGCATGTCAAAGTGATTGCCATGCCATGTTGTTCATCTGAGGTCAGAGGGGCTCGGTTATAAAGATTCCTGAATAAAATTATCCCTGACTTTGATGGCATCCCAGCGAGTTCTTTGAGCTCAAACTTGGCCTCCTCTATGTGCAGCTACAGCACATTGGTACTCTGCATCTTTCTCTTCTTTTTCCACGTCCTGCTTCTTTCCTTCCTCTGATGAGCGGTGTCCTTACTGACTTCAAAGTCCATATTGTCCTCATGGGCCATGTCATCGAGAACACTAGTAACTAAGCCACTTGCAAGAGTGCACCAGAGGGTGTCAGCCTCAACCAGTCGGTCCAGGCACAAGAAAAGCTTCCTCAACAACCCAACTCCCTGCTCAGACATACCAAAGCAAGGTTTATTTTAATGAAGATGGCAATGAGCTAAAAATATATTGCCTGACTGGTTTTGTGCTCAAGATATTTTTTAAAAATCCTCGACAACTTGATGGTCCAATGTCCTGAATTTGGCCACAGGCCCTGAGACCCCAAATAAAGTGTGAAAAATGGGCCCAAGCCCAGACTTATCTGTAGTGAGACTGACTTTTAACCACAAGCAACCTCCTAATTGGCTGTCTCTGGAGCGGATATGAAAAGGAGGATGGCACACAGGCTCCTGATGCTGCAGGGACCAGAGAGCCAACAGCTCTGAAGTCTCAGCAGTACTGGTGGGAGAGCTGGTGCCTCTGAGTCAGGCAGGAGAACTTAGAAGCCCGGATAGGTTACATTTGAGGAAAAATACTTAATGGGCTGAGGGCTGCTTTTATTGTCCATAGCCTCTACTTTAGGCTCTGATCTGAAGCAGGGAGGGGTAGGCCTCCACTAAAATGTTGGCAGCTTCTCCACACAGTGTGGTGTTGGCCCACCATTGCCGGACTACTGATGGCCAGGTAAAATTGTCCCCAGTAGGATCTTTAATTATATTAATCCATTGTCAACCGAAAGTAGGATTTCAATTCCTATGTGAAATTGTTGTTATCTGGCATGTCAACAGGCTGACCTGCTCTCAGAAGGGCAGTCTCAGTCCATTAGCATGGTTGCCTCCAGCAGAATTCCCAACTAACATGAACATCCCTGATTTCGATTGGAATGTTTTCCGTCATCATTTGCCATTTGGCACAGCTCCCTATCTGGGTGAAAATATGACCTAATCTTTTGGTCTCTAACGTTCCAAAGTTAGAAATGCAGTTGGATTTTAGCAATGTGTTTCTGAGGGGGGAGAGAGCATGGTGGAATGAAAACAGAACCAACTGGAAGTTCTATGATAAAGTGACAGACAGCAGCAGCAAAGGCCAGAGCCTAGTGGCGTTATCATGGGTCTGTTAATCCAGAGACCTAGGTAACGTTCTGGGGACCTGGGTTCAAATCCCACCACAGCAAATCCAGAACCTGGAATTAAAAATCAAACGATGACCATGAATCCATCGTCAATTGTAAGGAAAAATCCATCTGCTTCACTAATGTTCTTTATGGAAGGAAGCTGCCTTCCTTACCTAATCGGGCCTACATGTGAATCCAGACTCACCCTGCTGGGCAATTAGGGATGGGCAATAAATGCTGGCCTAGCCAGTGATGCCCTCATCCTACGAACGAATTGAATAAAAAAACTAAGTGACAGAAGTGTCATGGTAGGGCTAAAGGAAGAAGTAATGGAGCACATAAATAAACGATTTGTCTGGAGGAGGTGTGAATGGCAGAATGATGAATGTGCGTCAGGATCCTTTATATCCTAGGTGCTCTTCAACTGAATATTTATAACATCCTATGTAATGTTGTCACTGTTGTCCATGATTGATCTCAAGTGAATGGGTCTACAATTTTTAAATTCAAGTCTCACTATTTTTAGAAATATTATATTTGTTTTCAAATGCTTCTCAAACACAATAATAAATTTTCTAAAATATTAACTGTCCATTTTCTCACTTACCACCTTGTAAATATTTAATTTGTTTGGTTCCTTATGAAAGGAAGCTCCTTTGTTTTCATTTACTTGTGTTATAGGTTCTTGCAGCAAAGTAATTGAATCCAACATTTGTCTGGCCATGATTCACAAAGACTAATTTTACAGAGTTTACAGCATAGAAACAAGCCATTTACTAATGTTTCTGCTCCATGAGTCTCCTCCCATTCAATTTACTTCATCGCAACCTATCATCATGTTGTTCCACTCGATTCTCCCTCGCTTTCTCAGCTGAATGAGAAAGGATTCCGACAAATAAAGTGAAAGCACTGTTCTTTGACACCACCATTTCTTTACCTTCAACTTTCCCTTTAAAGAACCATGTATTACGAAAATACCTTAAAGATTGTTTTGATCTTTATTGTCTATAATTCACACAATATTATTACAAACTGGAAGTTTTTTTTTTATTTTTGTGCTTTTGGATGAAGGGCTCATTTGTCTTGTTCTGAATTTCGCTCCTTGCAAACGTTAGCGTTGACTGTTAAAGATTAAAAGAGGGACCTAGTTCTCTTCTGGAAAGAAGGTGCATGATCTTTATACACACAAACAATGGATGAAGCATCTGTTCTGTCATTGGACAGACTGTTAGGCCAGGTTTAGTACTCAGCACATTCAGTGTCGAGGCAGTTAACTTCCGGGATACTAACTCCTGGCCCCATCAGTGAGAAATGTCACTGGATTAAACACCAATTAATGTACTCAAGATCACTATGATGAGCTTCACTTCCAAACAGGAGCCTCACCGCTGAAGTCTTGCCTAACATAGGGTGGCTAGCTGGAAGCTATCAACCTCAAATAGCCAAAGAGTGTTGCTGCAGGCCAAAGCTGGCAGACATGAAGAGTTGCTTTTGTGGGTGTCACCAGGTTGAGTTGGCAGAGAGTGGGGTGTTCAGGGAGAGTTAAAGGAAGGGAAGGGGTGGGTGAAATTCAGTAGCCATCCCCTGGCCCCTGGTTGCCCACTGATTGAGAAACATGTAGCTCCCCTTCCCGTCCCCACCCCAGCCCAAGAGGCAGGGTTGCCCTGGTTTCTCTGTCTGGAAGGCAGACATTTTTCTCACCGACGAGGAAGGCAAGTAATGAGGCAGGTGGAAAGCTGTGTCATTTAAGTGGCTATTAATTCACCAATTATTTGCCTTTCTCATTACCTTCCTATAGTTTCCAGAGTTGGGAGGAGATTTTGAGAATGTCAGGTTACAAATGACAGTAATTTGAACAGTTCATTTAATTTCAAGATAGGAGACCTCTGGAAACTTAAGGATAAATGGTCAGCATTTCTATCTGGATACAATGCCCATATAATTCCTCTTTTTGAGAGCAAGAAGTGCATAGAAAGCAGTTGTAAAATCAGATTAGAAGATTTTCGGAAAAGATGTCCTGAATTTCCTTGGTGACATAGTCCTCAGGATCCGAGATAAAGAGGAGGAGCAGATAGATGGTAAGTCTCTATGGTTTACCATGCAGGAATGTGGCATTACCACAAGCTTGAATTGAACAGGCTAAATATTTGAAGAATTTAGACAAGGCTTGAAGATTCACCTTGCTTAAGTTAGAGCAACAATATTCAGGGAAGAACCACTGTGAAAAACATGGTTAAAATACTATGAAGCTGAGAAAGGAACAGAAGTAAACCCTTAGGAGTTAAGAATTGGACTGTCTCCAGGAGAATTGAGTGCTGAGTTGAGGAATAGTATAAGGTATAACAGTACAGTCGAAAGTTTTTGGATGAGTCAGATGATAAAATGTTCAATGTTCTGTTGATTAATGTATACAGTATTTACAAAAATAGTGTTTAGTTAATTATACAATTAATTCGTTTGTTAAAGTAAAAGCTGTTGGTGAGCCTAAGTTGACCACTGAACATTCAATTTAAGCAAGAGAAAGATGATTTAGTTGTTTTGTTGAGACATATTTCCAACATGGACGATAAAAAAAACTTACAGCTGTGAAAGAAAATTGAGATCACAACAATTACAAATTGCCTTTATCTCTCCAAATATTAATTTTCACCATCCTTGATTTAAATTTGTATGATTCATGGGATTCAGACTTTGTATTTATTTGAGTTTTCCAAACAAATCTCTGTTTGCCCCTTAGACTAGTTTTGATCTTCTCACTTGACCAATGACTTCTTGAATGTCTCTATTATCTGATAAGGATGTGGTTAATTTTCACATTTTGAAATGGTCTTTAACTGAACTTGCACTTATATGATTCTGTCAGAGGGCAATGGTGACAGATGGATGGTGGAGACATATGACCCAAGGGGGTGCTGAGTAACAAGAGTACATGGCTGTGAGGGACATGTGTAATGCCGATCATTCATAATCATGTTCTGTAAGACTCATTGGGCACAACTGTCACATGCTTACAGACAGTGAGTTGTGATGGGAACACAACTGAGAGGCTGATGCTGAGAGACGATTTATCCTTAAAGGGCATATGTGGCCTTGATAAGTTGAAACTAATAACAGAGAAGTTGTTTTATAATATGACTGAAGGACATCAAATGTGCCTATGAACTTTCCAGGTGCTTTATTGAATCAGTTAAAGCTAGAGATAGTGTTCATTACATTATAATCCTCTGCCTACCCATCCCACCAGCTGCAGCTAACTCTCTCCACACACAATGTAAATTTAGATCACAGTTGTGGTGAATCCAAAATGTAAAAAGAAAAATTACTTGCTTATAGATCCAGCAAAGTCAACAAATATATCTGCTCTGAAAGGAACAAATAGCACCTCAGAAAATAAAGATATGACAACAGATAACTAATAGTGCATTTGATATTATAAGGGAGTAACTTTAAAAACAATCTGTGTTGCAGTAATGAACTATAATTCTTCAAAAGAGAATCTAAATTGTGTGACAAGGGCAGTCAAGTCCATATAGCCAATCTGAATTTCTGAACACTACTGCTAACATTCTAGCAGATTAAAGTTCATAGAGTTAATTGAAATTTGGACTGAAAGCTGGGTTAGAATGAAAAGGCTGATAACAAATATGAATAGATGTAATTTAGGACAGTGAAGAGTCGACTTGCACAGGGGTTTGTTCTGGAGACTACTTATTGAACAAGAATAAAAATTGCCAATGATACTAAGCTTCATGGCCAGAAGAAGCATAAGTGAAACATTTAGTGTTCAAAAAGTCAATCCTAGTAGTTAGAGGTAGTTGGATTCTATTGTATGAAACTCATCATGCCCTGAAAAATGAAATATGATCTATGTAGATGGTTAAACAATATATTGTGACAGACATGAAAACTGCAAAACATTGTTGATCATTCACTTCCTGGGTTAGAGATTCTAAACTGTCCTTACCAAAAAAAGCCATTGAGCAAGTAATGATTAATCGACTTGTAGGAAATTTGGAATAGTATAAACTTAGGAGCAAATTGGAGAAATTCTGTATAAATTAAAGTTGCTGCTGTAACACAATTTTAACATGCTTACATTTATTTGGAAAGCCTGAAGATAAACATTTTTATTTAGTTGATATACACTTAAGCTAATTGAACACAACTGAGCCAGACAATGGAATATGAAAAATGAATTCCAAATCCAGTACCTTTCAATGAATTCAAGTAAAAATCCCAATGAATAATTAGACAGAAAAATGATGCAATTTACTTTGGCATTTGTTAGCTATTCTGACCACAATGCTACATTTATATATTACGCAACTAATTTATTTAGTTTGCCGTTTATTCTTTCAGTATGACCATTAACTCAGAAAGCAGGATGTTGCTGCAAGTCATTGTCCCGTGATTACATTCTACTTGGGAGCTAGCATAATGCACAATAGGGAGCATGTATTGTCACAAAGTTTAAGGAAAGCAGCTGTCTGTGCAGTGATAGTAGGAACTGCAGATGCTGGAGAATCTGAGATAACAAGGTGTAGAGCTGGATGAACACAGCAGGCCAAGCAGCATCAGAGGAGCGGGAAGGCTGACGTTTCGGGCCTGGACCCTTCTTCAGAAAATCAACAGTCCAACAGATTTGTTTGAAATCACAGCACTGCACCGAAAGCTTGTGATTTCAAATAAACCTGGTGGACTACAACCTGGTGTCGTGTGACTTCAAATTTTGTCCACCCCAGTCCAACACCAGCACCTCCACATAAAGGCTGAGATAGACAGACAGAATTTTAATGAGTAAGGCAACCAAGGGTTATAAGGATAAGGCAGGGAGCTGAAGTTGAGGATTATCAGATCAGCCATGATCACGGTGGATAGTAGAGTAGACTCCACAAGCTAAGTGACCAACATCTGCTCTATATCTTGTGGTCTTGAATGTTATTAATGTGCAGGAGGAACACCCATTGTGTCCATTTATTTTAGCGATTGTTTTTAGTTCCTGCCTTCCTCCACTCTAACACAGAAATGTCAGATGGAACCCTGTCATCTTCATTAAGATTAATAATTCTTGAAAAGCTTCTTCTCACAAGTCGCTCTGAAAAGATGAAAGCAATAGTAAGTGTATGTATTATTAAAGTCACTGTGTGATTTCTTCCCTCATTCTGTGATTAAAGGGACATGAGGTCTCAGTACAGATTTGCCCTTGCCTAACTGTCTCTGCATATTTTGCCATCTGTAACTAAGAGTGAGATACCTCCACGTGCCTTTTGTATCGCGTGGCTCCTGTATGAACATCGCTCGATATGACTGTGAGATTTGTAACCGCACCACAAGACTGTCCTGAAAAATCTGCTTCTTATTAACGTCCAAGGGAGCTGACTATATCTAAATAGCTTAAATTATAAAAACCGAAATGTAAACAGAACATCATGGACCAACAAGAAATTTTGCAGGAATTAGTGAAAATTAATTACATGCTTCAGTAATTATCTCCTATCATGTGGTTCGGTGCACCAATTTGGTGACGAATGGTACTTCTGCCTTTAACCAACGGTTCATCTCACTATGAATGATGTATAAGCAGTGTCTGACTGTGTACACTATATTCAACTGCTTGGATTTAGTGGACTTTGCACTAGTCCTACCAAGATAAAATAATAACCAATTTGATACCTGACGACATGAGGTCTGAAATACTGATAAACCCATCAAGACTATAGATACAAGTTGGTTTCACTTAAACGTTTTATAACAAAAATGATTGAGCTGAGTGAGAAAAGTAACAGCAGGATCAATTGTTTTACAAAATCCAATGCTCCTCGTGACTTAGAGTCGTAGAAAAGTATAGCATGGAAACAGACCTTTCCGTCCAACTTGTCCGTGCTGACCAGGTAACCTAAATTAATCTAGTCCCATTTGCCAGCACTTAGCCCATATCCCTCCAAACCCTTTCTATTCATATACCCATCCAGATGC
>NC_063353.1:19955916-20112117 GCF_021869965.1 Rhincodon typus | reverse complement strand
TTTCTGATGAAGGGTCTAGGCCCGAAACGTCAGCCTCTCTGCTCCTCTGATGCTGCTTGGCCTGCTGTGTTCATCCAGCTCTACACCTTGTTATCTCAGATTCTCCAGCATCGGCAGTTCCCACTATCTCTGATACCTGGTTTGATTGTAATATATTGATAATAGTCTTACTAATATTACTGATTTACATCTAATATCAAGGGAGCATCTCTTAAACAACTATCATTCACTGTCTGCATCAACAAGATAGAGTGCATTGTTCCCATGACTTGTTAGTCAGTCTGAAACAGCATGTTACTTAACTCTGAGTGAACAGTTTCTGTAAATTGTCTTATTTTCAAATACAAAACAAATTATATTATATTTCACCAATCCTGGTACTTGCATAGTTTACACGATGTAGGAGAACAAGGTTATGGTCAATATTATGAATTCAAGCTCCCAGTAGAAAATCCTCCAGAACCTACTCATCTCCCAATTCTAACTTCCCACTGGAAGCTTTGAAGATTGGAGAAAATAATATTCAGGGTCTTCCCCACCACCCCACCACCCCACCCTGACACCCTGCCATTTCCCCATCAGGCACTTGTATTCCTAACACTTCTCTCTTTGATGTACATCATGGACCAAGATTGAAACAATATCCTATCTATCCAAAGTATTGTTTTGCTCAGTAATATAGTGAACTGTGAGAAAAATAAAAATCTTCAGGAGTCTGGAAACACACTATTAAAATGGTTGGACACATGGGAGATTAAATTTAATAGATAGAATTGTGAATAAATGTATTTCAGAAGGAAGAATAAGGGGAGACAATATAAACTAAATGGTACAATTTTAAAGGAGGCTCAGGATGAGAGAGACCTGTGGTTAACAAACAATTCATCAATCATGGCAGGGCATGTCAATAGTCTGTTAAGAAAGGATATCGGATCCTCTAATTGAGACATTGAGTACAAAAGAATGGAAGTTTTTGTAAAGATTTATAAATCACTGTTTGGGCCTCAACAAGAATATCGTGTCCAATTCTGGGCAACACACCTTTGGAAGGAATTGAAGACCTTAGAAAGGATACAGAAACAATTTACTCAAATGGCACTAAGGAATGAGGAGTTTAATTTATGTGATGAGACTAGAGGAGCTGGAATTGTTTTCTTTATAGCAGATTATGTTAAGGAAAGTTTTAATGGAGGTGTTCAACTTTTCAGGAGTTTTGCCAGAGTAGATAGTGAGAAACTGTTCCCATGGCAGGCCAGAGGATACAGATTTAAGATAATTAGCAAAAACTCCAGAGAATTTATAAAGAGGCTCTTTTTTACTAGCAAATTGTTATCATTTGAAATCCACTGTCAGCGAGGGTGAGGGAAGATGATTTAATGGTATATTTCAGATAGAATTTACTTCAAAAGTAGACATTTTCAGATCTGTGTGGAAAGAGCACAGGAATGGGACTAACTGAATTGCTGTTCTATGAAACCAGCACAGGGGCTATGGCCTGAATGGCCTCCCACTAAACTGTAGAATTCTGATTCTATGAACTGGTTACAGTCAAACATTAGCTGTAATTTCTCACGCAGATTTTTTTTTAATTTAGTCCTAGAGCTGAATTTGAAATGAATCATTCAAATGCAATAATGCTAATGGAAAGAGGTTAACTGAGAACTATATCTGCATAATATGAGTTGAGTGAAGCCAATTAAGACCAATGGCTATTTATGTTCAAATGTTCTCGCTTGGTTTGCATATTTCATATATATTTCTTTCTCTAAGATTTTACTGCCGGTCTAGAACTAATGTTTTAAATAAGACAGATGAAATATGATCAAATTCATGATATGGAAAAAAAATGCAACTGGCTAAATTAAGAGAATCATTGCACATTGTCCTCATTCTGGCACAGCTCTCCTTAATTACATTATGCATAATGAAAGTGGTCATAGGTATGACAGCAAAGCACTCAAATTGCAGACTAAATTAGATGTTGGTGTAATTCATTCCATATTTGTTGAAATATGCTAATAGATTTTTGATATAATTTTTCACGTCAAAGTGCATTCAGCCTGAAAATAATGACTTTAAAGCTCTGATTCATATGTCATTGCTGTGAAACTGTTGATGCCTGTATCAATAGTATATACAGCTCAGTCCAGATCATGCTGAAAAGCTGCCTTAATCAAGGCAAATTGAGGTGTAACACTAACTGATTACAATTGATTATTGGAAATCCAGAGGGAAACCGTAATATTTGAATTTTGTATTTTACATTCTCCATTCAATTTCTTCCCTGCCAAGGTCATTTTCTACTTGCCTACAATCCATGTAAAAATATGTCATGTGACTTCAGTTGTACATGAAATAATTCATTGAATTACTGCTGCACCAGAGGTAAACTCTTCCAGATAGGCAGAATAATATGATATAATCCTTCACAATGATTTACAAAATAAATACCCAATAATTAATTAAGCAGTCAGCTGCCACAGCTCCCTGTTTCTTATTCAGACTGAAAATAGTAATTGAGCAGAACTTTTAACCTTTTATAATAGCTGTATAACTTATTCCAGTTTAAAATGTGTTCAGTCAATCCAAACATCACATGCTTGAAGAACATTTGAAATGGAATGGGGACAGACACACAAAATGGGGAGAAAGACTGACAGACACAGGAACACAAAATACAACTCAAGGACTCAGTTTTAACTTCAACAGTTCTACATGGGACAAGAAATATGTTTAATCCGCAGTTTAGTGAATACATATGTGAGAATTGAGTGTTTATTGATAAACGTTTAAAATGAAGGTTCGTGTACATCAGTTAGGATTGGGACAGGTGGTTAAGGAATAGATACAGAGTGAAATGATCAAATATCTTGTGAAACTTGTGCTATGAGTCTAGAGAATGGTCTTCAATAAGGGAGAGAGTCGATAGTCGAGTATTGTGATGTTCTGCTTGATTTATCTTAAGGATCAAGGAGATTTTATGTAGAAACATCTCCTAGTAGATTACATGTCTACAATAGAGTTCATGATGCATTTGATGGGCTGAATTCTTATCCTCAGTCCATATTTTACATGTTCTAAGATGGCTTCAGGCAATGAAAAGGTGAAAAATGAAATAAATACACATCAAAGCACGCATTTGTTTTCTATGGTTTGGCAAGACATAAAAAAGCAAATCTTTGCTATTAAAAAAAACAGGCACAAAAGTATTTTTCTTAAAGCAATGCAAAATGAATTATTTAAAGTTATTCATTAATTATTTATATTCCACAAAATAGAAGCTTGAGTTCTGCCTTTCTGTATCATTTCAAATGCAGGTAATACATGCCATTTATGAGCATATGAATCTCTGTCATTCACATAACTGACATTTCATGTTATTTCTAAAGTATTGAACAAATACACTGCTTCCAACATAATGTCCAATTCTAGCTTTTATGTCCTGTTATGGCATTATGTTAGTGGTTTCAACAAGAGCCTCTATGAACCTTAAAAAGTAATCAATGCAGGAATGCACCACCAGTCAGCTGTGTCTGCACAATTTTCCATTTTTACAACCTGGAACGGTGGAACATTATATTAACTGATTTAAATTAAGATTCCACAGTATAATTGAGAAATTGATTTAAATGTAACAGCTGCCATGTGGGCTTCTTTGGTTTGGAAAACCCAGTAATGAAAGGGAGGTATGAGTTGCTGTCTCCTGAAGATAAATACATTGTTCAGCATTCCTTGTGACTTGGGGAGAGCTTCCCTTCCTGGGCTATTGAGGATGATTCAGTTTCCCTTGTATCGCTGCAGTCCCTCTCTCTCTTCACCCTTACCCTCCGACACTTCCAAAGTTCTGATTTGCTGCTCTCCCCTTCAAAGTTCTGACTCTCTTTCCCTGTACATCCCGAAGCCCTGACCTGAAGACATCTCCCTCACAATCGTTGGTTTTCCCTTGAAGGACACCTCTGTGATCCCCTGATGCTTGTTTTCCAACCCAGCAGTTGGCCAGCCTGTCAAGTTGCAGAAAGAAGACAATTATAATGAGGTTGTGGCATTAATTTCAGCAGAAATCCATGTCCCTGACTTGGCTTGGTTTCCCACATGCTAACAACAGCTCCTCTCCTCTTTGGAAATATTCATTTACTAAATACACGACAATATTTATTTCTTACCATGGCTTTACTGATGCCTCAAAAAATACATTCTGTACGATACAAAGTATTGTGGATACTCAAAATCGGAAACAAAAACAGAAAGTGTCTAAACTATTCAGCAAGCAGGCAGCATCTGTGGAGAGAGAAAGAAAATGAAAATTAGGTCAGATTTTAATTCTTTTCAAATTCTTTCACTTACACAAGAGATAAAATCAGGTCAGTTTTTGTTTCTGTTGCCCTGGTTCCTGCCTGACCTGCTGAGTATTTCCAACATCTTTTGCGTTTATATATAACACTACATATATTTTATATATATTTCTATATGTACTGATCTCTTGAACTCCAGCATTTTAGTATGGGGAGAATAACGATCTGAGAAGTTTTCCTATTTTAATCTGTGCAATATACAAATAGCTTTCAAGAGCAATGATAAAGAGTTTGGACCCAATACAAACAGCACTTTCAGGTTACATTTAATGACATTTGGAAAGCACTGTAAATCTGGTTGCAGCTAACTTTAAGAGTACAAAACTGCACTGAAGTTAGTTTTCACTGGTAGGCCATCATCGTCATTCAAAATTTTGAATCTGCTGTTGAAGAATATGTCCACAAAGTAATAAATTGCCTAACACACAAGAGGTAAAATTCCTGTTTTATAACTCGAAATTAGTTACATTAGTGCAAATGTGTTTGTCCATTTTGTTGGGAAGGACCATAACTTGGATTCAGTGTTGTGGGATGAACCAATCGGAGCATAAGAAGACAATACTGTAGAGATGTGAGGGAATAAGTCAATAAAGTGATTTCTCGGGAGAAACATTTCTGTCCCTTAAGCTGGCACTGACCACCTTTTGAAACAATTTATTCCATGTAAAATTTCTTAGAAATTGATAAGGCACTATGTGAAAACAAGCCTTAATTTTTTTTAATTCAGTGTGAAGTAGGTAAATTTGGTCATAATGAACAAGGGAACTCAAACCACTATGCCCGTGTCACAGATGATGCCCTGCAGGCTCTTGTTAATGAAGTGATGGAGAAGGGATTTAGCATCCTGACAGTAAAAGCAGAATGCAAAAATAATCCAAGGGTGACATGAGGCAACGGAAGCGGTCACAGTGATAAATATGGCTTCGCTGAAGCTCAAGACTTGGACTGAAGTGAGAAGAGTTTCCATGCAACGGTAAACAGCGAATATTTATGTGAATGTCTCAAGTAATTCAAACGTATACATGGCAAAAGATTGAATGCAACAGAAACGTGTGCCCCGTGGAGAAAAACATTAAAAGCAGGAGTTTGGAAACTTGCATGTGGAAGAATTAAAGCTTCGTGAAAATAATGAAGATTCCTCTACACACATGATGTAAGACAGTAGGCGACACAGGTGCAAGGCTAAATAGCTGTAGTCACTGAAAGGAATGGTATAAATAATTCAGTGAGTAAAATTACACAAGAGCAGTTAGCAACCTGATAGCAATGGGACGGGATTATGTACAATTGCAGAGGAGCTGTGAAGCAGACTGACACTGCAGTCATACAATGCATTTGGATTTTTTTATTTAGTTAACAAATTAGCGCCCTTGGCTTCTACAAGGAGGGAGTAATAAGCATCAAGGAGGAGACTGAGGGCATGCGTAATGAAGAAGCTGCTGGCTGGTACAGAACCATTATTTTATACCATTCTGTTCACACAACGTCACATTGCCAAAAATATTTAAAGTCATCTGGAGATAGACATCAAATGAGCAACACCACACAAAATATTATGTAGAGATTCTGGTGCAACAGTTTTGTGAACAAACAACGTATGGTTCAGGTTTTCCTACAAGATTAACGACGGGCACCATAAAACTCGCCTTCGGGGGGTTATCTTGACTTTGCTGTTGCTAAACTGCTTCAAATTTCAAATTAAACCATGCCACAGTCAGGATAACATTGAAGCAGGTACTCAACACTGATCTACAAACTAAAGCAGTGATACAATGAGCCAGGTTTTGCTGAACAATTTCATGGCATGCCCCGTTAGTTAGACTTGTTTTTAGACATTTAGGTTTAAGAAATGTAACTTACAAAATCATCGTAAATATGAGATCCTCACAACACAGAGAGGACAACAAGGAATTTGGAAGAAATAAAGTATTTCCTTATCCAGTAAGATTTAAAGAATAAGAAATAAACAGTTAAAGTACCAAAAAAAATTGAAAGAGAATGGGCAAAGGCATTGTCAAATCAGGTAAAGAAAGAGAAATAAACTGACAAAAAGAAAGTC
Organism: Rhincodon typus; assembly: GCF_021869965.1. Taxonomy (NCBI): domain Eukaryota; kingdom Metazoa; phylum Chordata; class Chondrichthyes; order Orectolobiformes; family Rhincodontidae; genus Rhincodon; species Rhincodon typus. Next base: position 20,105,706 of record NC_063353.1, on the reverse strand, counting down.
TTTACTGATAAAGAGAAAAGACAGAAAAGAAAGAGCCAAATTTATTTAAGAAATTACATTTTTAAAATCGCCAAAAACATTTCACAAGCAGAAAGAAGGCAACTCCATACTTATGACTTTTTTTACTTTCCATGCAGGAAGGGTTCCTTGACAGCCATTAATAGAAATTATACCATTAAAAAGATATTTACTTTGTTAATTACAAGACTTAGCTTTCTGTGGTGAGTTTAATGAGCAATTAATGTGCAAAGACAGCAACTTCATAAAATCATGGGGAGGTAAATGAAAATCGGCCAACAGCTCACGGCAATTCACAATTCATAGGGTAGCTCTTTCTTGCTATGAGTTGCTGGTTGAATTACACATTAATAACAGTATGCATCATTCAGACTCTGTACTTCTTTAAGCAAAAGTGGCCCATTAACCATGCAGAGGACTTCAGAAATGGAAATGTAATTCCTTAGATTATACTTAATCTACAATTGCTGTTAAGATTTGGTGGACCGCTGACATTTAGGATTTTTCTCAGTTTCACGGCTATGTGCGACCTCTGCAATCAGGCCACACCCCCAAGTCATTACACTATAAATTATTAATAATTTAAGAATAAAAAGAAAAAAAGATTATTGACTTTTAGTTCTGTGGTTTTCAAAGGCATAAAATTAACTAAGCAAGCTAACCTTGAATTTTTAAATTATTGAAATGCTCTGGGTTTGAACGAAACTGAAGATCATAAATCTTCTTGGACAGAAAAGAATTTGCATAATGACTTTTTGCTTGAAATGTCTTAAAGATACACTGACATCAATTTACTCACAACTGATTGAATCACTAGTGATTAATAGACAAATTAAAGGTATTGGAAGTCTATATGTTTCTTGTGTTAGTGGTGCTAGTGAGATTGAGTACTATGGAGAATCAGAGAAAAGGTCATTCTATTTAATTTCATTGAATTCAGAAGAGTTTCACATAATATCAGCTCAGTAATCATAAAAAAAGTGTTGTAGAAAAAGTCTCCATTGTGACAACATGTAAATGTTGTTAAATGTGTACTAATAGTCACTTGGTACTCTAGAACTTGAATAGTGCTGAAGCTTTTCACTTGCATGCATCAGGACAAGTGTAGGAATGCCAGATTTCAAAAGATCATAACAATTTTTACTACAGAAGAAAAAGGTGCTGATTGGTTGGCAAGTCAAAGTTGATTAGCCAAGGAATTGCCATGGAGGAAACAACAGGGATCTTTAGGCTCCCTACCAATTCAAAAAAGGAATAAGGGTTGAATATATTCCTTTAATTTGTATTGAAAGCATCCCAACATATGTGTGTCATTTCTAGCAAGCTACGTTATGAATTTAACTATTGTCTTAAGTTATCTTGAAGAGGATAGCTGTAAGTGTCAGATCCTTTCATGGTGTCTCTTCATTAATTGTTTCTTTCTCACTTACTCCAAATCCAGCTGACATTCCTTTGAGGTAGTGGTGCATTGGAGGTCTTTCAGAAGAATTGTTAAGCATTAAGTCCTGTCTTTCATCACAGGTGGACAGAAAGGATCCTATATTACCATTTCAAAGACGAGCAGATGGGTCATCCCTAGTGTTCTTACCAGTATTCATCCTTCAATCAACATCACAGAAACAAATTTTCTAGGCTTTATCACATTGATGTTGTGGGAGTTTGTTAGACATAATTTTTCTGCTGTGTTTCCTTGATTAGAATCAGTGGCCACAATTCAAAATTGGCTGTGAATCATTTTAAACCCTATGTTCGTTATCAATGGTACGATATCAATGTACATTTTTTCTGTTTTCTTTTTCATGGACCTTATATGGCTAGTCATGCTTCAGTTTTTCAGCCTAAAGAAGGAAAATCACAAGGAAAAGTTTGATGTATCGGAACGGGGTACAATGAGAAACAAGGGTTATGGTGACATTATCAACAACTTGCTCATCATGCCAGATAACAGGATATAGGACAGCAGAGAGTTGAAAGGAGCATCCTGCACAAACATGCTGTCATCCTCAGTGCTTTCATCAATGCCATGTGCCATGAGATGAGTCTCAGTTGACCTATGCTTCAGAGAAACCATTTCTCCATAGAGTTCAGGAGTTACAGGAGCCCTTGTTCCCCCATTAGTTCCACTCTGCCCTCTTGGATTATGTACTTGTCCTGCAGGAGAGGGGACAGGACATCTGTGAATGTGTAGCAATGTGTTTACAAAATGTACATGTCACAACTAAATAGCTGAAGCTATGTGGAAGCAGATAGATGTGAGGGATGCCTCAGTGGTAAGTATGTGAGTGTGAGATTGATATTAGACCGGAATTCCTGAGTGCTGGAAGTGACGCTGGATCAGAATCAGGCATGAGAGCATTGAGTTGTGTGAGATATTAGTGGAGTAGTGAATAAGAGTGTCATCTGTGGATGCATTCAGTAAATTTCTTGTAACATTGATGCAAGGTATTCAGGAATTGAACACCCTACAAACTGTTCCAAAACTTTTCTAAGGGTGGACCTTGAAGGTCCCCAAAATGTGCAGAATCATGATGTCTTCCTCATGCCCACATCCAGCATTAATGCTTCCAGCAATACATTGTTACTCTGCAACACCATCTCTGTTCTGGAGTTCCACTTTCTAGGCTTTAAGTTCCGAACTGATTATTCAGTGCAACTCCCCTTTAAGAAGGACAGCCTGCCTTTAAGGAGAGCAGAGTGGCCACACCACATGTTGACTATACAACATTTGTTGGACACTTGCTTAGAGACAGCTGGCAGAGGAATTCAGCAGTGAGAAACCCATAGAGTAATGAGGAATATTCCATGCTTCTCACCTCTATCAAATCCAGGCTGTGCAGATCATGAAATGCAAATGCCTTGACCTTGGAATGAGGGGGATGAATTTTTAGTCTATGTTAAGATTCTTTGTAAAAGCAAGCTTTTCTTTCTTTGAATAGAAATTCGTTCAAAATTGCCCTGATCTGAGACAACCTTCTGCATGGCAGGAAATTATAATCCATAAGTGAAGTCAAAAATAAGTAATCTAGAAATGACTACTTCTGGTATTAGAATGTATTAGGATGTTTAATGAATGCATGGGGATTTTCTGTCTGTCATTTTAAAGGTAGCATTAACCCATTCATTTGAACATAAATGAATTACCCACTGGATTAAGCTAATTGAGGAATGGCAGATAGACAGAATTATCTCTATAAATCGAGATAACAAGGTGTAGAGCTGGATGAACACAGCAGGCCAAGCAGCATCAGAGGAGCAGGAAGGCTGATATTTCGGGCCTAGATCCTTCCTACTATCTCATCTCCATAAATGATTTGATTTCCATATTCACGAACCACGCTGAACACTGATATCAATGAGGTTTAAGATCTATTCTGTATTCGTTCAAAATCTATTTGGATATGGAATAAATGCAAAGGGATCTATAGGATTGTATGCATTTTGATAAATTTCTAACACATACTATGGCCAATTTTCCTCCTTTTCTAGCATGGATTTAAGTTAAATTTTTCACACAGGTCCAAATTCAGCCAAATATGATTATATTTCCAAAAGTAGTGTGTTCCTGCAGGCTCGCACCAGAAAGTTCTTTTGGTCTGTTGTGAGAAAACAATGGCTATCACCTCCATTTCTGTTGTACAGAACCAAAATTAAGCTTATACTGACATCACTCCAAAATAATTTATGTACATTTCAACTCAATGAGGAGTTTCCCTCCAAGACCTGGTGGGCTGCAAGAAATGTACAACAAGAACAGATATGTGAAAAACTTAATATTATGAGTCTCTCCTTTCTCTTGCTCACATGCATTAAAAAGTGAAGAATTCCTCATTTAGTTCACAAACAGTTTTATTCTTTAGAGAAAGCTACAGGCGGAAGAAATTCATTTTTCAATAGGATAACCTTTTCTTTAATATTTCAAAGCATGTTAAGATAGCACTCCTCAGAGTCTCTCTTCCTTATAACTGGTTGTTATTTTACACTTTAATGTTGTCTACATGCACAATACTGAATTGAATTCAACAATTTATAGACATTACAATGTCAGAAAATAGACACTAGGGAACATGTCAATTTTACAAGAGCATTTAATGGAGCCATTATGATGAAATTTATTGTTTAATCCTGGAATGGTCATAGACTAGTAAAGATTATATATAATAAAAGGTCCAATGCAACTAACATCAATAAGACAAATTCCTTCTGTACTAATAGAAGGTGACAGAAATATTGGAAGGTCAGGATAAGTTTAACTTTGGTTCTAGAGTTATCTCCATTTTTAAGTTTTAAGACGACAACTTCCAGTAAATTGGAAAGATTAATTGTGTTTATCCTTTGTTCACTTGTCTACATATGATAAACGATTTCTCACAATACTACCAAAGGACTAAACTCCAGTAATTGTTTGGATAAGTAGAAAACATTTCATTTTTCTTTCAATTTTATGAAACAATAAATTTCTTGGTTAACTTACAAAGAGTATAATATTCTCAAACATATGCAGTCTACAGCGACAATGACATTATTCCTTTTAGCAGCGTACATGGAAAAAACATCCGCCTTAACATGGGCAAGATTTACTAGTAAAAGAAGTTCATTAATGGGAAGCAAACTGGATGATATTTATCTAGAAAAGAATACCCAAAGTAGATTCAGAAAGGGTACATCCTGCCCAATGAACCTTCATGACCTTTTATAAAAAATAGCTTAATTATTTATTAGAAGGGCCAGTAATTTTTGATTCACTACACGATAAAAGAAACAAGGACCACAAGCTGAATTGTAAACTGTTAACAGTTGAAGAGGCTGGCAGTGTGTCAGGACACCAAACAAATCAGTAGCACATTTGTCAGTGGCTTTTTAATGCACAGCCTCTGCATTCATGTCAAATCTCTCAGATTCCTGACAGTGAGAGTGATCCAATATTTAGAGGGCGCCTCCAAGGGTCAGAACTGAATGAGGTCATTGGGGAAGGGGGTATCCCAACATCTTACCACCAAAACTGGTGACAGCCCTCCTGCCAACCTGATCTCCTTGGCAGTGTGGAACCTGTCACTGCAGCTGCTGACACCCTAGGGACCATTGCATTCTTACACTTGCCCCAGAAGGGCAGAAATTCCTTCCAAAAGCCAGTGGACAATCGGAGCTCAGTAGCTGTTGGAGCAGAAGGGTGAGTAAATACTTTGTACAATTCAGATTCGTAAAGTGTCAGCAAGGGTCAGACTGAATTACATCCTCCCAGCCAAAGCCAGGTTAAGACTGCCAGCAGGTATCAAGAATGCCCATTGGGCATTGCGGTAAGATTCACCTTTAGGTGAATGGAGAGGGGGGTGGAATGTCATCACTAACTCTCCAAAATCTTTGTTGGCTCGTTTCAGCTCAACCTCCCCATTACCAACTGAACAAATAGTATATTCACCATTATGGGAATCTGAAGGCCTGTATATGCATAGGATGATATCTCCTTCAAAAGAAACTCCAGCCACAGTAGCACCAAGAACAGAGTGGACCCAGGTAGCTCAATGGAAATCTGGCCATTCCCCAGCAAAATTCCCAGAATTTGCACCTTTGAAGGAGAGCCCGACCTGAGGGATGTGAAGAATTGGTGAGGGCACAATGAGAGTGATGTTAAAATTACTGTTGGGGCATCAAAGCCAGTTTTCTCAGGAGTAGATAAAGAGAAACCTTATATTTTTGGCTGATGGTCTGGTTTTAAAGGATTATCCCTTACTGTCACTTACTTAGAGCACTTTGCAGTATTCTGTTTGTAATTTTATATTCTTTCCCCTTCCAAAATACACCGTAATGTAGCACATCAGAAATATTTGCTGTCCTTAGTGTCCCATATTACTATGAAGCAAAAGGGCATGATATATGTCAGTCATTTGGAAGTCATTTAACCATTTGTGATGCCCACATTCACCTCTGGCAAGAACCTCTGAAAGTGGCAGCAGGTGGTAGACAACTGGGCAGGATTACATTCTGCACAACTTCCCTTTACTGCCAACCTCAGGGTTTTCAACACAGGGGTTGGGATGACCCCAGTTTAAAAAAAAACACAAAGCAGTAAATAGGAGACCTATCCTACCTCCCAAGTTATTTGGAAGCTCAATATAAGTCTGCAATGTAATAATCTTGTTGCTTGGAATACTCAAGCAAAATGTAGTTCCACAGTGCTTCATCATGTGTTTTAAGCCAATAATGTTATCTGCACATTAAAATATCAATCTGGAGTATCTTGGCTTGTGGGTGTCTATACACATATACTCTGCACGAGGCTGCTTCTCCTCACCACTAAGAAAGGTTCTTCAACATCTTACATACTGTAGCTTTCCTTTACTTACATCTATACATATTAGGGTCTAAAATTTAACTCTCTGCTGTAATGTCTAAGACCTCTCTCTTCACATCTTCCTTCTCGACCGGTATCTTCTCTCCTACTAATGTCAACGTCATCATGATTTAAATCGATACCATTATGTCATATACAGTACACCAAAGCATCCAGAATTATCAATGTCTACTGCATTCTGCACAATGTTACCTTCTGAAAATGAGTGGACATACAGCATGCTAGTGGCTAGAGGTGTGAGTTTGCAAGCCTTTATGAGAATGAGGAAGAGAACATTGTGGAAGATGAAGCACTGGTTACTCCAGATTTCCAATCAGAGTTTTTCCAGTAATAACATTTGAAGATTCACACAATGATCCCTAAAAATTTTCTCTAAACAAGCTGTCATCTTTTCAACCCTCTAAGCAGTTACTCATGTTACATGGTCTCACCTCACCATCACTGTTCTCACAAAGAAGAAGTGAAAATCATTATGTTGTCCAATGTATTGCTACATGCTGAAACAGACCTAGGGCCTAACAGTCATTTAGACACACAAACTCGACCTTAACGTTCAAAACAAGTGAGGTTTATTCATCCACGGCAATTGTGCCTTTCAGTGCAGTGACAACCAAAACTGTGATGAGGACCACTCCCCAACATAAATATTCTCACTCTTAATTTCTTCCCATCTCTCATCTGAACTATTTCCCTGCCTTTTATCCTTCCCATCTTCCAGGTATTCCTGACTAATTTTAATGGCCTTTAAAGATTCCTTAACACTTTACTGCCTTACTGTGGTCACTGATATTTTACACAACATTATAATACCCCTAATATAGATACAGGGCACTCTCAAACATTTGGCTCACATTTTATCTTTCACAATGTATAGATATTTTCTAATCAACCTGTTCAGAGATGTCATTACACATGTCTAGTGCAGGTGGGAATTTGAACCCAGACCTCCTGGCTCAGAGGTAAGAACATTACCATTGCACCACAAGAACCCTTGTATTCTATATAGGTGGGAAACAAGCCCAAGCCACAGACTTGTCATTAGTGACCAAATAACATCTGATAGCCTTATTACCTAGGTCCAGGTTACAAAGTGATGCTCTCTACATGACAGGAGCCAAGCTGTTGTTAGTCTGCTGTGGACCCACTGAAATGATTGTCACCCTTGAGCTTTCAAGTGCAATGTCATGTGATATCTCTGTGAAATCTGGAGCCATGGTCAACAGTGCAGTAACTGCAAACAATGACCCATTGTCCAGCCCTTTGTTTTGTTAAAGGCTTCATTTAAATTCAAATCTCTATTGAGCAAAATGATTTGAAATGTGTATTCTGTAGATTGTTCATATGTTGGGCCAAATTTGGCACTGGTTGCACTGATTTTCTTCATACGATATATTCTTGGGTAGTTCTAATCTTCATTTGTTGGTTTGGTTCACTTTCTCTCTCCCTGTAAAGACAGGCTGTGCTTTGAGATTCACTCTCTAAATGACTGCATTAATGTAAAATCATTAGTGAAGATTATGAAAGACATATTGTAATGTCCTTTTATCTGTGCTTAATAAGCGAACCATTGTATGAAAGTTAGGGAAGGCCTGGTGTGTAAATCATCTCATGTTGTATGAGAGACAGACTTTCCAGAGCAAAAACTGTGAATCTTACATACTGGCACATGAACTGTGTGTTCCAAGCTGGCTATTCTGGCCAGTTGTAAAGATGTTCCAGCTGGAATACCACTGTTCAGTTTGACTGCATTCCATAGTCTCCAATGTGGACAAAGCTGACTGTCACAACAGTGTTTAAGCAGTGACCCAATCTGTCAAATCCAGCAGGAGAAATGGTACACAGTTTATTTTCTTTTGGGAGAGACCAGTTCTCTTTTTGTTTCCTCTGCAGTGTTGGACCCCCTTCCCACTTCCACCATACCCAGTTAGATATCAATTTCTTGCCCAATAAATATGTATGCACGAGGAATGGTCATGTTTTTCTAATCACTTCTCTCTTCTCATGCCACTTATTTGTTTTTTCTTACTTGTATCATTCAGTCACAGAGTTTTGTATCAATCTGCCTGAATAGTATAAATTTATATAATTTCCCACCATGTCTCTTTCCTCCTGCACCAGCGCACCTTTCTCAAACTCATAACTTCCTTCTGAAGTGAAATCAGACTCAAACTGTTAATTCTGTTTCTCTCATCACAGACATTGCCGGACCTGCCGAGTTTCTCGAGCACTTTGTTTTTATCCAAACCCATGGGTTTGAATCCAGAGCTGCCAGCAGAGTGTTGCTGTGAGACTGGAAAGGAGCCTGAAAGAGCTGGCAAAACCATGACAATTCACACTTAAACCTGGTTCTCTTTGTCACAATCAGCAGCTGCAGAATTCTACAAAGCAAATATCCACCCATTATGCTGTTGTCCTATGTGGCAGGTTGCAAAAAGAAAATCAATCTATTTTTCCTGGACACAGTCCAAGGTAGGCAAAGCAGTAAATCCAATGAGCATGATATAGTCCCTGCCAGAGTCCACCTCTCCAACATCAGAGAAACGTGGCCAGGCTGTCAATGCATAGAGATTACAACTGAAGCAGGACTAATTGTGTCACTGGCATTTACACCAGAGATCTTTTTCTTAAATATCATAAGTATACAAGTTGTTGCAGCTACAGTTCAAGATTCTGGACCCAGCAAGCTCAGAATCCTGTCAACACAGCTTCGACTGCACTGCCTGTGCCTGAGGAACACTAATGATCATCAGACAAAACTCTACACCAGTTGACAAAGCACTACTTAGACAGTCTACGCTGGGAATGCTGTGTTCAGATCTGGATGTCACACTGAATTGTAATGATGCAGATGGAGGCCATTCAACCTTAGAAAGGATGCACAGCAGGGAGCTTATGAGCTAAGAAAAACCACTCTAGTGCCATATGTAAAGAAGCAATATCATTCAGAACCTATCAACACATATTGATTATGAAATCGCATCGAGCAATTAAATGATTGAGTGCACATACATATTTGAATGTCGCAGAAATCAGGACCAAAATCATCATGACAAGGGCAGCACGGTGGCTCAGTGGTTAGCACTGCTACCTCACAGCGCCAGGAACCTGAATTCGATTAGACGTGGGAAATGCAAGGTTACAGGGTGGGCTACACTTCAGAGAGTTGGTGTAGACTTGATGGGCTGAATGGCCTGTTTCCACACTGTAGTGATTCTATGAACAACAGACTGTGTGTTTTATGATTGAGAAATATAATATAGACAATGATTTGTGAATGAATTCCCTGTAATATTGCACATGGGAGCTCATGAATGTAGTTTTTTTTAAATTAAAAGCAGGTTTAGAGAAGGCAGTTGGAATTAGGAGAGAAAGGAAAGAAGGAACTGAGGTAGAGAGGAGGTGAGGATAGAAGAACTCAGAAGAGAGGAGGGAGAAGCAATAGAAAAAGGAGGAGGGGAGCATGGGAAAGATTCAAATCTCAGTCTCTCAAGAATAGATGCCTCACCTCAGGAGAGTTACCAAAGGCCAGCAGGTCTCCAGTACCCGCACTGCCACCAGGATCAGTGGTCATTGCTGGTATTGAAGCTGGTCCAGGCTGAAGGTTGTTGCTGGATCCCTCAAACAGTTCTCATCTTTTTGCCACTGCACCCCCAATTCAAGGTTTGAAAATTGCCATGACCTCTCAGTAAGAACTGAGAGAGTTATAATAGTCTTGGTTCTGTTGAGCTGCTAAAGAATATTTACAGAGTCTCCTGACATAAGGAAACCATTAACTTAATTTAAGAAGTCTCTCATGATGGCTTGATGTTCCCATGAGGCTGCAAGAGAGACACCGATCATTGACATTGCATCACTTCTTATAATGATATATACTGTATCTCAGTAGTATTTCACACTGAATGATTTAACCCTATATAGCGTAGGTCAGAGAGGAAGCATGAGCCTGGTATGTCGGGCGGAGCTCTGAGTGTGGAATGGGGGTGAGTAGGAAGACTGTTGGGAATGTCAGGGTGATAATGTGGGTCCGGGGGTCAGTTAGAAAACCAGGGAAGACCACAGGTAGTGTGGGGTGAAAAGCTGTGAAACTTTAGAGGAAGGCAGGGTGTTTAATCCTTGGGGATTTCTAAAGACTTACTTTCTCGCTGGCCTCAAAAACCGTCACTAAGGCCACACCTGCCATTAAAACATCCACGAGAATTTAAAGTGGCCTGGCAGCTGTTAATACATAGAAATCCATGTCAGCCATTGCTGGCTTGGACACCACAACCTCCAAATCTCATCAGTTTGGGAAAGCCTTCCCTACAGGAAAGGTTGAGATTATGGGGCTCACCTGGGAAGGGTGTAGGGGGGATCTTTGCAGGACAAGAGGGGCTTTTCATGCATGGGCAGCCAGCAGCTTCCCTCAGTTGCATTTTGCCTGACCAAGTATAGAAGGGGGGCCACAGACATTCCTGCCAGGGTTTACCAGGGCGGGAGAGATGTCCTCAAGCCTTCCACTTCGGACGTAATGAGAGGGAGTGAGAAGGTACAAGGTTAACCACTCTGCCTCTATACAGCCGCTCCCACCTTCCAAGAAAGCATTAAATTTCACCCTTAGAGATTGAATGATAGTGTCTTATGCTGAATGCTATGCAGTCTCATGGAACTGCTTTCCAGAAACTGAAATTGTAATAAGGCCAGAAAGAGAAAGTCAGTCCACCTTACTAAGTATCAGTCCAGGACATTGGCATAGAATACAAGCAGCAAATTGTTGTGCACTGTTTCTGCTGTCACAAAATATTTTTCTGGCCAGTGGCATTTGATTAAACTCTGGCCCTTCCGCAGAAGTGTTTTAAAAAGCACTTCAACATTTTCAGACATATTGGGGTATTTTGCAAGCCCATCCCCCCTCCAGTGTAATTTCCCTATTTTTCTAGCAACCACTGAGATTAATCAAGGTGTTTCTTTGAGATGCATGCAGTCGCACCAAATCATTAACCAAACACTGAACAAAAGGTGGAGGATCAGCATTGCAATAAAAAAGCAACTTTCCACCACAATCTGAAATCAGGTCAGACTACATTCTGTCCATGTTTCCCTATCTGCTCAAAAATCCATCAGGACAACTCAACTTAAGTTTCGAGTAGTTCTTTGAATCAGCTTATTACATGCATAAAACATTGCAGCACTGATGTATTTCAATAATTAGGTAATACCCCCATATTGAGGTACAAAATCAGTTGTTAGAAGACTAGTTTTATTTAGAATTATTCACTATGAATGCACCATAAGAATAAACCTGGACTAAAAGCTCTACAAACAACATTTTTTAAAAAACATTTTAATGTCAACAAATATAAATGTAATGAAAGTCTGTCAAAGGCAGCAGAGAAAACAAATTGCACAGCCAAGGTTTGTAAGACATCTCTGAATAAATTGTCAGGCGATCTTTGCCCTTATTCTAGTTAAGTGTTTTGGAGAAACCTAATGTATCTCCATAGACTCATCCGAAGCATTTGGAGTGCATTGATTTTATGTCATAATACAGTGATGAAGCCTTTCTATGCATGAATGGTTTCAACAGATAATGGTTGTGAGCTCATGCAATGGCTCTATTCTCTTGGATGAAAATTTATTTATGACTCCACAATCAAATCATCTCTCCATGCTCATAACATTTGACACTGGAAGAGAAGAGGAGGTTTTTTTTTTCAATTGTTCCTTAAATGCCAACGGGAAATACAGCTACACTGTTACTCCCTTTTTTTTACTCCCTTTTTCATTGAGGACAAAGAGAGAGAGGAGCAGATTCTCAATTATTGCCTAGTGCTTGATAATACGCACCTAACTAGTACTGTATAAAAAGTGTAGATTTTCTTTTTGCTGTTCATTTGAATAGTCGGGATTTGCTGGCACTGAATGGGTAATTAGCCATAATACAAGAAGAACCAGAGACTCTCCATTCGAGACAGACAATTGGGCACCCCTCCACTACTCTGGCTCTCCATGAACTACCACAGGCCATAGGGGGATTGAATCCATGCTGTTGGTGTCATCATACATTACGCTCTAGTGATCTAGGTGACCGAGCTGCATGACCTTCTACAAAAATATGTTGAAAAGAAGCTATTTTTGAAAGATGTCTCACAGAATCTCCTGGGTGACTTATATCATGAGAGTGAGAGTGTTGACAGTCAAAGGTCGCCTTCCCTAACAAAGAATTTAGTTTGTTTGACATTTATATTTCTATATTACCAACGGAGTATGCTAACCAATTATTACAGCTTCATTGAATAAATTTATTCTTGATAATAAAACAATAATTGTGTTTATTAAGAAACTAACAAAAAATCTTTTTATTTAAAATCTGATAGAGACAAGCATTTAATTGGCAATGTCAGGGACAAGGAAAAACTATAATTGCTTTATGTTATGACCTGTACAGTACTAGGATGACAGTAACAATGCATTCCTCCAGTCTTGGTATAACACTACTATAATAGCAGTATACAATAATCATTGCTTACTCCCCTCCTCTGAACCTCATCTGAGATCATTTCTTTGAATAAGGGACTATCTGTATGAAAACAGGTTTTATAACTTGGCATGGAGACAGTGAGGACTGCACATGCTGGAAGCCAGAGTGAATCTAGAAATGCACAACAGGTCAGACAGCATCTGTGGAGCAGGAAAGATCACGTTTCAGGTTGAAACTCTTCGTCAGGACTGGGGAGGTGGAGGGAAGCCCAGAAGTAAATAAACGGAAAGGGTTGGAGCTGGGGAGAAGGGTTGGTGGGATGGTGATAGGTGGGGGGGTTATTGTGTTGGTCAGTGGGAAGGGTGGAGTGGATAGTTGAATATAAGATGGACAGGTTAGGTCAGGTCTGGAAGGCAAGGAGGATGGGGAAGGCTGGACATGGGATAAGGCTGGGGTTGGAGGGATTTTGAAGCTGGTGAAGTCAATACTGAGGCCCTTGGGCTGTAAGCTCCCAAGGCAAAATATCAGGTGCTGTTCCTCCAGTTTACGTTTGGCCTCACTCCTACAGTGGAGGAGGCCAAGGATGGACACATCACCTAGGGAGTGAGACGGGGTACTAATATGGATGGTAACCAGAAGGTCAGGTTTGTTGATGCATGCAGAGCACAAATGCTCTGCAAACAGATCACCGAGTCTGAGTTTGGTCTCCCTGATATAGAGGAGACTACTTCGGGAGTAACAGATACAGGTTGGGTGAAGTGCAGGTGAATCTCTGCGAGATCTGGAAGGATTGTTTGGGGCTTTGGATGGAGGTGAGATGGGAGGTGTAGGGGCAGGTGTTACACCTCTTGTGGTTGCAGGGAAAAGTACTGGGTGTGGTGGAGAATTTGGTGGGGATTGTAGAGCTGACGAGGGAGTCATGGAATGAATGGTTCCTGCAGAAAGCAGATAGGGGAGGGGATGAAAATATCTTTTTGGTGGTGGGGTCTGATTGTAGGCAGGGGAAATGTCAGAGGATCACGTGTTGGATTTGGAGGTTGGTGGGGTGGTATGTGAGGACAGTGGGCACTCTATCCCTATTGCTGCAGGGAGGAGATTTGAGGGCAGAAGTGTGGGAAATGGAGGAGTCACAGTTGAGAGCATCTTTAATTACAGAGGAGGGGAAACTACAGTTCCTAAAGTAGGAGGATATCTGGGATGTCCAGGAGTAGACGCCTCATCCTGGGAGCAGGTGCAGTGGAGGCAGAGGAATTGAGAGAATGGGATAGCATTTTTGCAGGAGGGTGAGTGAGGGGAGGTGTAGTCGAGATAATTGTGGGAGTCAGTGGGTTTGAAATGGATGTCAGTGGGGTGTTGGTTTCCGCAGATGGAGACAGAGGTCCAGGAAGGTGAGGGAGGTGTTAGAAATAGTCCAGGTGAATTTGAGGGTGGGGTGGAAGGTATTGGCAAAGTCAATAAACTGTTCAACCTCCTCACGGGAGCACAAGGCAGCACCAATGCAGTCATCAATGTGGTGGACAAAGATGTGAGGGACAGTGCCGGTGTAGTTGTGGAAGAGGGACCGTTCCACGAATCCTACAAAGAGGCAGGCATAGCTCAGGTCCATGTGAGTGTCCACGGCCACCCCTTTGGTTTGTAGGAAGTGGGAGGAAACAAAGGAAAACTTGTTGAGGGTGAGGAGCAGTTCTGCCAAGCAAATGGGAATGTATGTGGAGGGGGAACTGTTTGTGTCTATGGGAGAGGAAGAAGGGCAAAGCTTTTAGACCCTCCTTGTGGGGGATACAGGTGTACAGGGAATATATGTCCATGGTGAAGATGAGGTGTTGAGAGCCAGGAATTGAAAGTTTTAGAAAAGGTGGAGGCCGTGGGTTGTGTCATGAATATAGGTAGGTCCTGGGCCAAAGGGGAAAGAATGGAGTTGAGGTAGGAGGAGATGAGCTCGGTGGGGCAGGAGCAGGCAGAGACAATGGGTTGACTGATGCAGTCGGGTTTCCGGATTTTGGATAGGAGATAGAAAAGGGCGGTGTGGGGTTGGGGAACTATCAGGTTGGAGGCTGTGGATGGGAGATCTCCTGAAGTGATAAGTTTGTCAATGATCTGGGAGATGATGGTTTGGTGATCAGAGGTGGAGTTATGATCAAGGGGACATTGGGAGGAGGTATCAGAGAGTTGGCATCTGGCCTCAGCGATAGAGGTCAGTTCGCCATACTACCTCCCTGCCCCCCACCCTTGTCGGCGGGTTTAGTAGCGAGGTTGGGGTTGTAGCAAAGGGAGCGGAGGCCTGCGTGTTCCAATGGGGAGAGGTTGGAGTAAGTGAGAGGGGTGGAGAAATCCAAGTGGTTGATGTCATGGCGGCAGTTTGAGATGAAGGAGTCGAGGGAGGGTAGGAGGCCGGGAGGGGTGCCCAGGAGGATGGAGCTTGCTGGAGGCGGGAGAAGGGGTCGTTAGAGGGTGGGTTGGATTCCCATTCAAAGAAATTAACATGAAGGCAGAGATGGCAGAAAAAGAGCTTGTCATCATGACATGCGCAAAATTCGTTTACGTGTGGGTGCAGGGGAATGAAGGTGAGCCCTTTGCTAAGTACTGACCGTCCAGCCTCAGTGAGGGGGAGGTCTGGTGGGGATGGTGAATACCCAGCAGGGCTTGGGGCTGGGGCTAAGTGTTGAGCTGGGGTGGAGACTTCATCAGGAGTGGGTGTGCGCTCGCTGGAGCGGCCGCATGGGCAGAAGTGGAAGTAACCCGGTCATCAGTGATGTCAGCAGTCACATGCTCTTTGATGTCAGTAGAAGCGGCAGCCACACAGTCTATGGGAGTGGTTGGAGCACCCATGTGGTCAATGGCACCAGGCTAATCCCTCAGAAGGTCAGAGATGAGGTTAGGATGCTGAATGGTTGAGGTAGTTTGTGTCTAGAGGCAAGTATAGAAGAGTTTGGTGGATGTACGGTCTTTGATGTCTGATAGAGCGGAGAAAAGGCATTTATTGAAGATGTGGATCCTTCTGAGAACAAAGAACAGTAGAAGTCCTCTGCAGGTCTGGGAGAGAGAAAGGCCTTGAGGTCGACTGCAAGGAGAGAAAGTGTTGATGCATGGCAGAGAGCGTGGCACTGAGAATCTGCAGGGAGAGTCATTTCTGGAGACAACAATGGTCACGGCTGGGTCCAAATAGTGAAAATCTGAAGGTTATTTGGGGTCTGTGGGGGATGAGCTGTCTGTGTAGACAGGCAATGAGGAAGGATACGTGACTGTAGTAGCAAGATTGCTTCAGGATGTGGTTGAAGAGCTTCAGCGCAGAGAAGGCAACCAGGGTAGGTGGGCCGTGCAGAGGGAGAGAGACTCACTGACCTCTCTTCGGAGGGCAAGGGAAAACTTCTTCAAGGTGGGCATTTTTAGAAGAGAGTTTGCACTGTTGGTGTTCAGTAACTTGGAGACAGTAAGGACTGCAGAGGCTGGAAGCCAGAGTCAATAGATGGGAAGCTGGAAAAGCACAGCAGGTCAGACAACATCCGAGGAGCAGGAAAGTCAAGGTTTCAGGCCAAACCCTTCATCGGGGGAGGGGGAGGGGGAGGGGGAGGGGGAGCCCTGAAGTAAATATAATGATGACTGCATCAGTGCTGCCTCATGCTCCCCCGAGGAGCTCATACAGTTCATCAACTTCACCAAAACCTTCCATCCCACCCTCAAATTCACCTGGACTATTTCTAACACCTCTTCCCCCTTCCTGGACCTCTCCATCTCTATCTCTGGACACCAACTCACCACTGACATCCATTTCAAATCCACGGACTCCCAAAACTACCTCAACTACCACTCCCCTCACCCGTCCTCCTGCAAAAATGCTATCCCATACTCTCAATTCCTCTGCCTCTACTGCATCTGCTCCCAGGATGAGGCGTTCCACTCCAACTCATCCCAGATATCCTCTTACTTTAGGGACCGTAGATTCCCCTCCTCTGTAATTAAAGATGCTCTCAACTGCATCTCCTCCATTCCCTGCACTTCTGCCCGAAAACCCCCCTCCCCTCGACAACAATAAGGATAGAGTGCCCGTGGTCCTCACGTACCATCCCACAAACCTTCAAATCCAATGCCTCATCCTCCGACATTTCCCCTACCTACAATCAGACCCCACCACCAAAAAGATATTTCCCTCCCCACCCCTGTCTGCTTTCCACAGGGACCTCTCACCTCCATCCAAAGCCCCAAACAATCCTTCCAGATCTGGCAGAGATTCGCCTTCACTTCACCCAACCTCATCAATTGTATCTGTTACTCCCGATGTGGTCTCCTCCATATCAGGGAGGCCAAACGTAGATTCGGTGATTGGTTTGCAGAGCATCTGTGCTCTGCACACTTCAACCAACCTGACCTTCTGGTTACCATCCATTTTAATACCCCATCCCACTCCCCAGGTGACACATCCATCCTTGACCTCCTCCACTGTCATTGTGAGGCCAAACATAAACTGGAGGAATAGCACCTGATATTTTGCCTTGGGAGCTTACAGCCCAAGGGCCTCAATATTGACATCATCAGCTTCAAAATCCCTCCACCCCCAGCCTTATCCCATGTCCAGCCCTGCTCCTCCTCCTTGCCTCCCTGACCTGATCTAACCTGTCCATCTTCCTACTCACTATCCACTCCACCGTTCCCACCGACTAATCACATTAACACCATACCTGCATCCACCTATCACCATCCCACCTACCCTTTCCCCCAATGCCAACCCCTCCCTCTATTTACTTTTGGGCTTCCCTCCACCTCCTCAGTCCTGACAAATGGTTTCAGCCTGAAAAGTTGTCTTTCCTGCTCCTTGAATGCTCTCTGACCTGCTGTGCTTTTCCAGCTTCACATCTATTGACTTTTATAACTTGGCATGTTTTATTTTTAGAATAAAAATGATAAATTCTGAACATACACAGCATCTCCAAACAAAAATGCTGGTAACTCAACTGCAAATTAGCTAGAATTGATTAAATAAGCAAGATCCTTATAGGAATACCAAAACAAAAAAAGGAGGAAAACACAGGAAACAATGCAGGTTAAACACACTAAAAAGAAGCAAGTTCATATTCCACTTCACATCCTTCTATTTTCTTATTTCACCTTTTAACCTAACTGAGATCACCGTTGTATCTTGTCTGGCATTTGGAGTTGTCAAAAAAATTTCTGTTCACAGGGAAACAAACCCTCAACATTGTTTGGTTAGCTAATTAACAAACATCATTAACAACTTTTATTGAATGCTCTTCACTGATCCTTGTGTTTGATCAGCCGACAAAGAAGCAGACTCTCTCTCCTTGCACCGGAGGGAATTCCACGTAAAACAGCAACCAATGTTTCCAGAAATTGGAATGTCTACTGGGAGTTTCTGTTCTTTCCAGATTTTTATTTCCCACTTTGAATCAGCCTAATATTTTATTCATATTTTGATATCATTGATAAAACTAAAAAATGTGTTTGCACAAGGAAGGACTTAATTGATTTGCGGTTTGATTCCATTTTTGAATAAAATTTGGATGTCTCTTTGGATAACTTGTGCCTTGGTCTGTGTTGGGAAAGTTTACCTCTAGGAGTAACTTTGGTCTGATATTTGCAGATTTCAGCAACACTCCTTCACTTACATTATAATACTTGCCACACTTCAAGGTACAAACATCTCTCTCCAGTAAAGACTATTCAATCTCCCTTTCCAAACTCCAGCACATGCTTGCTTGTATCACTGCTACTTGCTCATATGTATCAACAACTCACTATTCTATATTTCCCCACAGGTATTGGTGTGAGCTTTGCCTTCAACAGGATGTTTAACCTGATGCAAGAATGCTTATGTTATCTCCCTTAACATAAGAGACTGGGTGTGGATAACATGGTATTGAAAAATCCAACAGACATTTATCACAACTAACTATTATGTTCACAGGCACAGAGTGCCTAGGTGAATATTTTAATTTACAACAGAGGAGCACTTTTCCAGTGCTTTATCTCCTTCTGCCAGTCAGCCAATTCTCTACCCGTGTCAATCCCTTGCCCCTAACACCATGGGCTCTGATCTTATTTAGCATCCTCCTGTGCAGCACCTTGTCAAAGGCCTTCTGGAAATCTAAATAGATCATGTCCACTGGCACTCCTTTTTCTAACTTGCTTGTTACCTCCTCAAAGAATTCTAACAGATTTATCAGGCATGACCTCCCCTTGATGAAGCCGAGCTGACTCAGCCCTATTTTTACCAGGCAATTCCAAGTTCGCCGCAAAATTCATCTTTAATAATGGACTCTAAAATCTCACCAAGGATCGAGTTCAGGCCAACTAGCCTATAGTTTCCCATCTTCTACCTCCGTTTTCTCTTATTTAAGGGTGTTACATTAATCATTTTCCAGTCCTCTGCGACCCTCCCTGATTCCAAAGATTCCTGAATGATCATCACCAATGCCTTCACAATCTCTTCTGCTATCTCCTTCAAAACTCTGGTGTGGAGTCTATCCAGTCTGCGTGATTTATCCAGCATCAGATCTTTCAACTTCCCCAGCACCTTTTCCTTAGTGATAGCCACTGCACTCACCTCTGCCCCTGACTTTCTTGCAGTTCTGGTTTGCCGCTGGTGTCTACCACTGTGAAGAAAGATGTAAAGTACCTATTAATTTCCTTTGCCATTTCTTTGGGGTAACTACTTCCCCATCCTCATTTTCCAGTGGTCCAATGTCCATTCTTGCCTTTCTCTTACCTTTCAGATATCTAAAAGAACTCTTGTAATCTTTTTTATTAGTACCTAACTTACTCTCATTTTTCACCTTCTCCTCCCTTTTTATTTTTTTTAGTTGTTGTCTGCTGGTTTTTAAAGGCTTCCCAATCCTTCAGCTTCCCTTCCAACCAATTCTGGTCAGCTCCTCTCTCATGTTTCTATTGTTAACTTTACTCCGTTATAATATTGTTACATTTGATTCAATCTTGTCCCTTTCAAACTGTAGGGTGAATTCTATCATATTAGGTCACTGTCCCCTAAGGGTTCCTTCACTTTCAGCTCACTAATCAAGTCTACCTCATAACACATCATGAAATCCAGAATTGCCTATTTCCTGGTGGGGTCTCCCACAAATTGTTCCAAAAAAACCATGTTGTATTTCACAAATTTGTTCCGTTGAGATCGGCTACCAACCTGATTTTCCCAATCAATGTGCACACTGAAGTCCACCAGGATTATTGTAATAGAGCCTTTCTTACATGCCTTTCTATCTCCTGATTTATTTTCTTCCCGACATCCTGACTACCAACAGGCAGCCTGTACACAACACCCATAAGAATCCTTTTACCTTTGCGGTCCCTCAATACTACCCACACATTCTACGCTTCTGACAGTATATCAATTCTTGCCCTCAATTTAGTTTCATTTCTTACGAACTAGGTAACCCTCTGTCCATCTGCCTATCCTTTCAATAAGATGTTTATCTTTGGATATTTAGTTACCAGCCTTGATCCCCTTACAGTCACCTCTCTGTGATACCCACAACATCGTTCCTGTCAATTTCAACCTGCTCCACGAGCTCATTTACCTTGATTTGTATACTGCATGCATTTAAGTACAACACCCTCAGTCTTGCATTGACTGAACCCTTCTCATAGTTGCGCCCTGAAGTAAGATTCCTGATCCTTTCCATACTCTTTGTTCTATCACCTATTCCAGAAACTTTAACCTCTGCTGAGTCCATCCTTCCTCAGTCCTGATGCCTATGTTCCATGAATTCAACCCTGTTTGTCCCTCAATCTTTGAGTCACGTGTTTACCTCTTTAATCTCGTTAAACTGTGCCAATTTGCACATGGCTTGGGTAGTAATACAGAGATTACCACCTTTTTGGTTCTGCTTTTCAATTTAGCCTCCACTTGTTCATATTCTCTCAGCAGAACCTCTTTCCTCATTCTACCTATATTGTTGGTACCTATGTGGGCCACAACAACTGGATCTTTCCCCTCTCACTCCCAGTTTCTCTACAGCCCAGATCAGATGTCCTGAACCCAAGTACCAGGCAGGCAACATAGCCCTCGGGACTCTCGAACCTAGCCACAGAGTATAGCATTTATTCTCCTGACAATACTATCCACAATTACAACTACATTTCTCTTTTCTCCTTGTCTTTAATGATTCTCTGTACCATGGTGTTATGGTCAGTTTTCTTATCCTTCCCCCATTCTCATCCACACGGAGAGCAAGAATCTCGAGCTCAAGGGCCGAGGCTCCATCAAGCACTGCCTCCTGGATCCCTTTACCTGCTTTACTCGCAGTCACACCCTCATGTCTCTGACCACTATCTGAATTTAAGGTAGTTAATCCAAGGGATGTGAATGTCTCCTGAAACACAGCATCCAAGTAACTCTCCCGTACCCTTTGATGGGTCATACTTTTGAGTTTTTTCAATGGTGAGACATTTCTGTCTGCACACCCCCTTAATTCAATGGTTTTTCAGGTATTTAAGTCTTATGTTGTATGAATTCTTTTTTTAAAATTTTCTGGGTTTTATATCTTATCCCCCACACAGAGAGAGAGAGAGAGAGAGTGGAAGGGTGTTGAGGAGAGAGAGAGGATGCTTTTAATTGGCTTGATGTTTACTATTCTCTCCTGCTGTTGTCACTTTACAGCTGTTTTGTCCTCTGCAGTTTAATCAATTAGAGAGCTGTTACCAGGTAGAATTTCCTAAATTCAATTGATTTATAATGTCATTCATTCTTGATTTCCCCATATTTTTGCTTCCTAAAAGCAAAATGACATTATACAGCTCAACAATATCTGACACTTTTTCTTCAAGTTTGAAAACTTCCCTAATTTACAATTAAAGCAGTTGAATTTCTATTTTGGTGAATAGTTCAAAAGCATTGAAAAATGGTGTCTTTGAAGCTCTCCCTGATCTTGTTCTTGTCACCATTGATTGAAGCTGATGGTCTTCACTTGGTTTGTTGACTCAATCACTATTCCATATAGTGATTGATGTCGCCTTTCTGTAATCATCCCGGAGTTTGTAATATTCAAACTCATCAGTTCTTGCAACCCTTAATAATAATAGAGCTATTCTATTTCTGCTGAAGGTTCCAAAGGTGTATGAATGAGATAAGATTGGGGTTGTTCCATTCATTTAAGGACTGTGCCTTCAGACCTTTGTTCTCTGATCCATAACTTTGATCTGATACTAATGGTGCTAAAGGTTTCCAAATACCAGTTCTGTTTTTGGCTTTGATTGCTCTCTACGTTTCAGTTTTGGACTCTGCTTCAACAATAGAATTTGTATTTTCAACTTTTGGCCAATAATCAACTCTGCCAGTGAAAATCCATTGCTAAGAGGGTTGTTCTAAAATTCATGGAAATCCAAAACACTACTCTTACTTATGAATAATTTAATGGTTTTCACTAATCTCTCAGCCTTTCCTCCAAGAGGTGGACTAATGGTGTCATTAATTCTATAGTCTTCTACAAATTTCCTGACATATTCATTCATGAATTGTGTATCACTGTGCCAGATAATTTCTTCTGGAAAACCATGAATTGAAATGATATTCTTTAATGCTCAAATCACTGTTTTATCTGCCAAAGAGTAGAGTCTGGTATCTTCTTACTACCTTAAATAATAACCTATAGTAGTCAAGGACGCCTTTCCTCAGGAGTCAAAAAGATTTAGAACAAACCTTGTCATGCCTGGAAAACTACCAGGAATACAGATTCTGCTGATGTTTGCCTATCAATCGCCTAAGTATGATGGGCAATATGAAGTCTTCAAATGCTTTGGAAATTTCTGGCCACAAGATAGAATTTTGTGGAAGAGCTCTACACATCACTATTCCCAAATAAGCACAAGGAAGAATTTCTTCCTACTTAGCTTTGGGCAGTAATAATCTATCGTTAAATATTAGAAAAACATTTACAATTGTTAGATTTCTTCCTCCATTCATGTTACTTGCATGACAGCTGATCATTTGGATGATATCCTCATAACCCTCCAAGAAAAAAATCAGAAGTCACATAACACAGGTTATAGTCCGACAGGTTTCTTCACCTGACAAAGGAGCAGCACTCCGAAAGCTTGTGATTTCAAATAAACCAGTTGGACTACAACCTGGTGCCATATGACTTCTGACTTTGTCCACCCCAGTCCAACAGAAGCACATCCACATCACACCTAGAAAAAGTTCCTGATCTGGGTACACTCTGATGCAATATAACACCAGTAGGTGATGTTCTGTTGATCACTGTGATACTTATGTTAGGTCCTATAACATAAGGATGAGGTGCATGTCACAAAACACTGAAGAATTCAATGAACTTTTGTTACAGGACCTTGTATCTACATATGCACATTATAATCACAGACATAATACAGTCTGGAGATGGAGGGACACAGCAGACCAGGCAGCATCAGAGGAGCAAGAAAGTTGACGTTTCGGGTCGAGGCCCTTCTTCAGAAATGGGGATGGGGAAGGGAGCTGGGAAATATATAGAGAGAGGAGGGGTAGGGCTGGGGAAAGTAGGTGGGATAGTGATAGGTGAGTGCAGGTAGGCAGTGATGGGGATTGGTCAGTGGGATAGGTGGGGCGGATAGGTGGGAGAGAAGGTGGACAGGTTGTGTCAGGTCAAGGAGGCAGGGATGAGAGGGAGGGTTAGACATGGGATGAGGCTGGGGGTAGGGAGATTTTAAAACTGGTGAATTCCATGTTTAGGCCATTGGGCTGTAGGCTCCCGAGACGGAATATGAGGTGCTGCTCCTCCAGTTTGTGGGTGGTGTCATTGTGACACTGGAGGAGGCCCAGGATGGACATGTCACCCAGGGAGTGGGAGGGGGAGTTAAAATGGTTGGCGACCGGAAGGCGTTGTCATTTGTCGCGTACAGAGCGTAGATGCTTTACAAAACGGTCTCTGAGCCTCCGCTTGGTCTCACCGTCACTTGTGTGTTTGGGCTTCAGCTAAGTAATTTATAAGTATTGTAGAATGCTTCTCTTAGCGTGACATCCTGTAAGACGTGTCAGTAACATGGAGACTACAAGTGCTATACCATCAAGTTTTCGACTATGACATGGTGATGACATTGTGAGATGTAACACAATACACTCCACATCTATCTTTTATGCATTTCTTGAATTCCTGTAGGTTTGTTTTTCTTCTCATAAGCTGGCAGAGAGTTTGCTATGGCCGAGGAAATGCTTCCAATATGGAATAAGCACTATTCAAGAGTTACTGCTTGAGCAACCAAAGGCGTTTCTGCTCTTATCTGGATTGTGCCTGGCACCTAAATGAGCTGTAGGAATTCTTGGTGCAATTCTGTCATGTTGTCCTATCGTAGGATTTTTTCCCAAAAAACCAAGATGTACACAGGCATTTCTGTTCAATAGCCATGTTATTTGATTGCAAAGATATTAATTTTTACAAAGTTTTATTAATCTCTTGCCTTTTGTGACAAAGTGTGGAAATGATTTGACCTTTTACATGCCACTTGGACCTTGCAATTTAATGCTTTATAGCTAGATTTTATATTTGAAGATAGGTCTATCTCTCTCTGGTACATACAATCCCATCTCACTCACATGATTCACACTGGACTTGAAATGTTAACTCTGTTACTCTCTCCCAGATGTTGCCAGACCTGCTGCTTTTTCTTAGCATTCTGTGTGTTTCTTTCTATAAAAAGTGACTATTCATATCCCTGTTACACAATTGTGTGCATCACTATCTCATTACCTCACATTAATAGAGCTGCTGGAATTCATTTAAACCTCCAAATTGGGAAGGTTTGTTTAGTGCTGAAAGGCTAAGTTGTTAAAAACCTGAAACCGGTACTGAAATTTCCTGATTCAATAGAGATGAAAGAGGAATGGGTGACCATTCTGTTCACACAAGGTGGGTAAGCTATTAAAGCCTTTGGCGGAGAGGCCTTCCATTTTAACAACATTTCAACTTAAAGCTGTCGTAGAATCATAGGATCATACAGCATGAAAACAGATCCTTCAGTCCAACAAGTCCACGCCAACCATGTCCACAAACTAAATTAGTCCCACCTGCCTGGACTTGGCCCATATCCCTCCAGAACTTTCACTTTCAACCGTTGTAACCGTACCTGCATCCATCACTTTCTCCGGCAGTTCATTCCACACACAAACCACTCTTTGTGTAAAAAAGTTGCCCCTCATGACCTTTTTGAACCTTTCTCCTCTCACCTTAAAAATATGCCCCCGAGTTTTGAACTCCCCCATCCTAGGGAAAAGACTCTTGTCATTCACCTGATCTATGTCCCTCATGTTTTATAAACGTCCAAAAGGTCACCCCTCAACCTCCTAAGCTCCAGTGAAAAATGTCCCAGCTTTTCCAGTCTATTTTTATACCTCAAACTCTCCAATCCTGGCAACATCTAGGTAAATCTTAACACTGGCACAAACGTAGGAATTAGGAGCAGGAGTAGGTTGTTCATCCTTTTAAGCCCAACCCTCCATTCTGTAAGAACTTCTCTCTGATTATGGACTGCATTCTTAGTGACCTCCAATAACCTTTGACACCTTTGTTCATCAAGAATCTAAGCTGTCTTAAAAATATTCAATGATCCCCACCTCCACTGTTCCTTGGGGAAGAAAGCTCCAAAGTTGAGTTTGCTATTCCTTGGGAAATAGGTAAATAGTGACAAGAAGAAATGAATCCATGAGCTGAGTGATTTGACAACATAATGTGTAGTCCAGGAGGAGCAGGTATATTCTCAGTCGGCCCAACAAAATTCCTGTAAACCCATCTCCCCCAACAGCCATTTCCACTCAAATATCCTCACTTGTGTTCTCTTCTGCAAAATCACTGCTGTCTATGTTTCTCACTCAGTTGCAATGAACTACTGACCCCCAAACCAACTCATTCATGAACAGAACGCCCTCCTTCAGCATCATCTGTTTCCCTGAATGTTAGTTACTCTCCAACACCCTGTAATCAGAACAAACTCCTTGACCATCATCTGTTTCATACACAATCTATGATCTAATCTGAACCACTGCCTTCTCACAATCACACCCAACCTCCCCATTAGACCATGAATGGAGTCTTTTTCGTATCTGCTGTTATGCAGTGTCCTTCTGCTACCAGCTTTCCCATCCAGCTAGCACTCTATCAGATAAAAACCGAAAGAACTGCGGATGCTATAAATCAGGAACAAAAGCAGAAGTTGCTGGAAAAGCTCAGCAAGCCTGGCAGCATCTGTGAAGAAAGATCAAAGTTAACGTTTCGGATCCGGTGACCCTTAAAAGTGACAAATTTATTCCTCGCACCCTCGCTGAAGCAGCCTCTTAAACTCAAATATGTGTGCCAAAAAGCCTCAGAACCCGATAAATAGATTAATCACAGAAAACAGGCCCAAATTAAGCAGCAGATGGGTCACAGCTGGCCATAAAATCCTGCAGTCGGATTTCACATCAATTGTTCACCAAAGTGAACAATCCATCTTTAAGATCATTCCGCAGTGAGTTTGTACAACATACTGCCAATTAAATCAGAAAAAACAAACAAATCTAATTAGAGAACATTTAGAAAAAGAACTTGCCCATAGACATACCTTTACATCACTTTTTTGACCAAGAAAGTTTCTTAGGCAAATAGAAACACAAAATATTCTCACCTCCTTTATAACTAAGATTGAGATTGATTGCTTCATTAATACTTACTTGTCAAATATTAGGATACAAAACATTATCTCTTCACATCTAGTATATTCATTTCTCTGTACTGAATAATCTTGATGTTACATTTCTAGTGGGTAGTTGCTGTTAAGCGTGTTACCCATGCCTTCTGTGGCAGCTACTTGCTAGATTTTCCAGTCCTAGCACCTACATTGCTGGAAAAAAAAATGCAGATTAATCCTATTTGATATTTTAGTTAAAAAGCTCAGTTAACTAATCAATACAGTGGAAAGAACTAGGAAAAAGCAAAATGTGCAACACTTCAATGAATTCATACTTGCACTGAAAATTGGCTTGAAAGGTTTCAACAGCACATTGCAGGATGTTCTATCTCGGCTTCATGTGTTGAATTGTCTTGTAACTTGTCACTCACAACTAACGTCATATTGCAAAGGCAGAAAATGTTAAGCAAATTGCTTTCAGAGCTTTGAATAGTTCCTTCAGAAGTCAATGCATCATTCACTGCACCATATCCAGTATCTAGTATGGAGAGAAATAATGTATTAACACAATATAAGAGCTATATTGTAAACAGTGTCATATTGCCTTGCAGTACATGTTATGTTATGGTGGAGGACTGATCGCAGGAATTTTACAGGTTATGTTCCAAATGAAGGGTCCACAAGCAATGTAAAATTGTTTGCAGCATCATTAAACCTCTGTTAATTGTAGAATCTTGAATGTATCCATTATAATTACTTTTACAACATTTCCACAAATATCAAGCAGGGAAGATAATTGAAGAAATAGTTTCTTCCTTTCTGCAAGTAGCTCACCTCACTGTTGGGGCAAAGAAAGGAGGAACTTTATACAGAACCTTGGTTAAGCTTCCAGTGTCACACTGTCAATGATACATCTTGTCTACGCAAACATTAATCAGAAATATGAGCACAGAAAACACATGGTTATTTCAAAGGTTAGAAAACAATTGGTAATGCACAACCAATTTTTACCTTTAAAAATGCACTGTCTGCGGAGGAAATCGAAGTTTATCTTTTATCCAACAGATAGACATAATTGGTGCTAACTGTGGTTTCCAAAATTGAAAAAGAATTCCATGTTAATATTACTTAAAAAATAACAATCTTTCTAATGACTTCGGTCACACTAAAATTAGCTTGGGCTGACATAATACAAATTGGCGTTTCCAACCACTCCACGAGGGGAAGACTGGCAAGCTAGCGTGAGGAATATGGCCTCACCTTCTCCTTATGCCCCACAAAACACGCTACAATTTCTGATTCCCCATGTCACCAGTATCACGGAGCTAAAATACCATTTTAGATGAAGCAAAAAGAATCATAAATGTTTCAGCACTTCACCCAAAAATACATTGACAACACAAAAAACATTTCTGCAACTGCATTTCATCCAACAGAAGCTTTGCTATAACAGTTACTTGAGCATAAAATTATGGGCCATAGAGAGCATGAACTGTTGGAGTGTAGGAGGTTGAGGGGTGACCTTACAGACATTTATAAAATCATAAGGGGCATAGATAAGGTGAACAGCAAGGATCTTTTCCCTAGGCTGGTGGAGTTCAAAACTAGGGGACATATATTTAAGGTGAGAAGAGAAAGGTTTAAAAAGGACAGGAGAGGCAACTTCTTTTTTTTTTACAGAGAATGGTTTGCTTGTGGAATGAACTGCTGAAGGAAGTGATGGATGCAGGTACAGTTACAATATTTAAAAGACTTTTGGATAAGTACATGAATAAGAAAGGTTTAGACAGATATGGGCCAAACACCGACAAGTGGGACTAGTTTGATTTGAGAACATAGTTGGCATGAACTAGTTGGACCAAATGGTCTCTTTCCATGCTGTATGACTTTGTGTAGATGCAGATGACTTTAATAACGTTCGGAGTACTGGAAAACGTTCCTATACAAGAAAAGATCTCAGTGCTGAATTTACAAAGGTTTTATTGCCTTTTGCATTTTTCTAGTTCTCTGTATTTATGCTAATGATCACCAGTGAAAGAAATGACACAAAGGTTTTTATAATTCAAAACGTCTTTCACCAAAGGTAATTAATGTGTTTCTGAATTCATTCACCTTCTAATATGATAGCAATGCAGTGCTGTTCACTTATACTGTCTCATTCCCATTGCAGATACATAAACATTTGTCATGTTATAATCAAAAAATGTGGACAAACAAAGCAGTGAACTGTCGAATTGATAAACTATTACAAGTACACATCCCTAATGTTAGCAAAAGGAGAACTGTTTCAAATGCCAAACTCTACAACAAATCAGCCAGACCATAGGGTAAAGAGTTCATAAATGTAGTTAAATCAATCAGGGTTAAAAACAGGAGTTGCCCTTATTTCAAATATGACTGAGTATTTTTTTGTAATATTCTCAATATGTTTTGCTCTTCGCTTAAAGATTTGCTTAAACTGTCTTCTAGCTCAAAATGGCTTTTTATATTTTGTTTTCATCTGTGTAGCGAGCTTCTATATTGTTATTAAAGAAACTCTGCAGCCTCATGTGACAATGATTCACCAAGTGACCACCATGTTAACAACTTTTTTAAAAACAATATGATCTGTCAAGCTAATTTCATTCTCAGATCTTACCATCAGCTGGGATTGTAACAGGGGTCGATTACCTTTTGCATGAATCTTTGAGAGATTGGTCATGCCAGATATGGTCAGTTTGTTTAGGCTTAGCTGTCAAATCAGAAACATTCATGCAGAGTGTAACTTAAATGGTGCAAGGCTGTGAAGTACAGAAATTCAAAAAGACTTGCATGTCCTTGTTCATGAGATACTTAAGGTAAACTTACAGGTAAAGTTAGAAATTAAAAAGGGAAATTGTGTGCAAGATTTTATTGCTTGAGAATATGATTATAGGAGTAAAGATGTCTTACTGCAATTCGATAGAGCTTTGGTGAGACCACACCTGAAGTATTGTGTACAGTTTTGGTCTCCTTACGAAAGGAAGATCATTACCGTAGACAAAGTGCATCAGAGGCTCACCGAAATAATTCCTGGGTTAGAGGGGTTGTCCCATGAGGAAACATTACATAGATTGGGCCATTAGTTCATAAGATTAGCTTATAAAATGAAGTGATCCTATTTAAACACACCACATTCTTACTGAGATCAAAGTGGAGAATGATTGCTGGAGTTTAGTGAGTGTCTTAAACCAGGAAACACAGTATCAGAGTAAAGACCAGGCCATTTAGGATCAAGGAAAGCAGGAATTTCTTCACTCAGAGGGTGGTGAATCTTTGTAATTCTCTGCTCCACAGAAATGTAGAGGCACAGTTGTTGTGTTCAAGACTGAGGTTGTTAGAACTTTAAATATTGAAAACAACAAGGAACGTGGGGATAATACAGGAAGATGGAGTTGAAGTAGAGAACATCAGCCATGATCTCATTGATTGTTGGAGACCTCAATGGCTCATCCCTGCGTTTATCTCTTACGACTTGAGGTAAGTCAGCATGGTGAGAATTTTTGGGGGGTCAGGTGACTTGGAAGTGGTGATGTATCTGCTGCCTTTATCTTTCTGGGTGGTAGTGGCTGCAAGTTTGGAAGGTGCTGTTTAAGGAGACCTGATGTCTTGCTGCAATGCTTCTTGGAAGAGAAGGGAATGAATGCTGAAGGCAGTGAATGGGGTGCCAATCAAGTAGGCTGACTTGTCCTGGATAGTATTGAGCTTCTTTTATGTTGTTGGAGCTGCACCTATCCAGGCAAGTAGAGAGCAACTCCTGACCTATGCTTTATAGTTGTGAACGGAGTCAGGAGTTAAGCTACTTGTCGCAGAATTCCCAGTTTCTGGGCTGTCCAGTACTTGTATAGCCAGTCCAGTTCAGCTTCTGGGCAATGGTTACCTCCAGGATTTTAATAAGTGAGGAATTCATTGATGGCAATGCCTTTGAATTCAAAGAATATGCATAGATCATCTCTGATAATTATCCAGTTAACAAGTGTCCTGTGATAATAACAACTTGAATCAGTGTAAATTCACCAGAATTAGGTAGTCACTACCAATATTTTGTTTTGAATACAGACAGATCTTACTAAATAGTCAAGAGGTAAGTTTAAAAACTGAAAGAACTGCAGATGCTGGAAATCAGAAAGAAAAACAGAAATTGCTGGGAAAACTCAGGAGATCAATGCTCTGCAGTTTTAGAGATTGACCTGCGTTATGTTGACTTTATGCTTCTTCTGCTATGAAGACAATTATAGAATCCTATCAAAATTCTGCAATTATGGGTTGAAGGCACAAGTGCTGCTTTAAGGTCCATGAAGGCACTCCTACTCTTTGACTAAGCTATTGGACATCTGATATAGTATCATTTTATGTGATTCAGTGTCAAATTTGCTTTATGGCAGTACTACAGCTGTTTTATTATGTAAAATTGTGCTATATCAGCACATGTTATTGTTGAATGTAAAAGTAACAGAATAGTGCTTAAAAAATCCCTCATTTATCGTAAAGTTGAGCCAAGAAAGCAGGCTGTTCCGCTCATTTCATTTTCTTTCTTAAACTAAATTGTTAAATTTGTCATGACAACAGGAAGTCCAGTAATTGAGGATTAAGAACCTGAAGGAATTTCCACCATTCATCAATGTTAGCAAACAAGTTGATGCAAATGTAAAATGCATTTCTAAGTTTTAATTCATACAGCAATTTCCTTGAACATTAATGGATGAAAGAATACATACAAGCTAATGAATTGAAAGCAGATCAATTCATATCCAAGCAAATAAAAGATAGATGCATTATAACAACTAGGTTCGGAGTGGTGAATCAACTTCCCTCTTTTAAACTCCCTTGTGTCAGTCACAGCAAAAATTTTGATTTTTTTTCACATGCAGATATATCACATTTCAGTTAAAATGTAGTACTAGCCAGAATTAGGGCCCAAATACAAGTTTTTGTTTGTTTTAAGAAAGAAGAGTTTTATTACATACTAACCTGGAAAAAAAAATGCAACTTGGCGTCAAACACACACACACAAACAAATACAGCTATAACATTTATA
Organism: Rhincodon typus; assembly: GCF_021869965.1. Taxonomy (NCBI): domain Eukaryota; kingdom Metazoa; phylum Chordata; class Chondrichthyes; order Orectolobiformes; family Rhincodontidae; genus Rhincodon; species Rhincodon typus. The sequence continues at coordinate 20,074,203 of NC_063353.1, read as the reverse complement.
AAGGGCAGAGTTTCTAGCAAGATAGGAAGAACAAGAATTGGCAGTATAAAAAGTTCTTAGAGTATTTGAGTTCTTCAAGTTAAGCCTGTAATGTCTTGTATTCTCAGCAGTATCTGCATTTGTAGCATCCTTAAATTCTAGGCATATGGATGTTTCTCTGATTGTCAGTGTTGCCTTTTGAGATGCTGAGAAAGAAACATAAAGGGAGAGAGAGTCTCTCAGTGTTGCTTAACGATCTATTTCTTTTTCTGTCTGCTGCTTTGCCAAGCAGCTACTGAAACACAGTTCATTTCTGTTTTCCTAAATCTGTCTTGTCTTTCCAAGCTGAAAAGTTCAAACAACCGTCCATGGCCAATATGGGCAACATTTCTGACAAGTGTAAATTGAAACAGGAGATGCAAGTTTCCAAATGCCTAACTCAGTTGACTAGTTGTTTTGTCTTTTGATAGAATGATGATTTCAATTCAGGCAATTTTGTTTGTTTCACAAAGGTTTCTAGAACTTTCCTCTATGGTCAGGTGATCACCTTAGTAACTTTAGGTCCACGTTTCTTTCTTTTTCAAAAAAGCCACATTAATCTCAGGAACTAAAATGAAGCAATGGATGCTGAAACTTGTTAGTTCATACTTTACTACTATTCTACCAGCACGTGTTTTATTTGCTGTCAAGCTACATGTAATCCTCTATCCTGTTGTAAAATAGATGATTGAGGGGAGAAATCAAAGTATTTGGAGAGAATAAAAGCTGAAGTAATACAACAAGAGCAGGAATCAAATATTTAGACACCACTCAAATAGTTAAGGGTGCAACCAATAGAGGAGAATGTCTGACCACATCTAAGCATCTAAAAAAGGTTTTGCCCAAAGTTTTCATGAGGAATGCTGTCACTATAATTCGAGAAAAGGTGCTTAGACCTAAATGGAGCAATGGGCTATTTATAAGGAGAGTGGAATTTAAATACAGCACTTCTTTTGTATACTACACACAGCAAAATCATAAACATTGTGTTTATAAATGCATTTATTATTTTGTTCCATGCAATGAGCAGAACTCTTCACTATTAGTAATGCTGCCTGTTTCCAGATGGCTGCTTTATAATATGTATAGCATAGAAAAGGTCAATCAAATGGCATACCTGAGTGATAGCCCCAGTGGGAGTACCAACATTTGATTAAAAAAGGAAGGGATCAATGAAATTGCCTGCAATGGGTTTGACTTCTTTAATCATGACAGCATAGCATAACTGGTCCTTTGGATGGATTTTGTACATATTCAGGCTCAGCAACAGTAGTCACTCTTTCTAGTCGGTTATTAGGAATGCGATATCAGAGGTTTAGCTTTTCTACCTTAAAGTCAGACAACCCAGAGAGAGTGTAGCAAACAACGGGCAAGAGATGAAATTTCCTGGAACATTGGTAACAAGGAGGGAAAGCTGGCAAAGAGGCAGAAGAGGATATCGAGAGGAGTGCAAGGTCTCCCCAGTGTTATGGCATACTGCAAACTACAGATTGTTGGCTCCTCGCCCAACGACTGAGTGACCAATTGAGCTGCTTGAGTGACAAATTAAAGGCCACTCCCTATCTCTGCAGGCATTTTAATCATATTGGTAGGCCTTGCTGTCTGAAGCGAAGACTAAGACCACCCAAGGCAAACCTGGCGAACTTCCAGTAGCAGCAGGGATCTCCTGTATGGGCAATCTACGGTCCTCAATGGACACACACACCTACCCAACCCAACAGCAAGTCCATCTTTGCAGCAAGCTGCCCTCACCCTATCAGTCATTTACCTGCCTCGTTCTAGCTTTGATCCTGCACCTACCTGGACTGGTACTCTCTTAAGGGGCTTCCCGTCCCTGGTGTTGCAGCTTCAGCAATGGCCACTGATTGCAGTCACACTGTTGAGCTGCCAGTCCTCTGATTTTGCCAAGAGCATTTGGTTTCAGATTGCCATTATCAGCTACCTCTGGCATTGGGTCCCACTGCTGGCTCAACTTGGAGGACAGCGACCACGTTTAGCCCTGCGAGTTAGGTGTCATCATTACCTAAAGAATGCTGCTCCATGCAGAATGACTCAGATACCGTGACCTTGCCTGCACACCCTCTGCATTTTTCTGCTATCTCCCAGAAAGTAAACCAAAGAAGCCTTTGAGGCAAATTTTTTTTATCATAATGTGAGATTGGTAGAGAGCGTGCAGATGTTTAGTTAAGACCACTAGATTTGTCCATGGAAGATCGAAGTTATTAAGAATCCTCAGCCTTATTTCCATTCTGCTGGTGATCTGCAGAGCCAAGCTGACATCCTGATCCTGCTCACTGATTTTTGGAAGGTGACAATTTAATTGGTTCGTACAATGAGCCAGAGGTGGGGAGAGGTATGCTCAGGAATGTTTCTGTGAGACTAGAGAAACTCTCCTGCTCTATCACAAAAATAAATATATCTTGGCCATTTTCTTAGTGGCCCCTTTGAGCTCTGCAGGTTAAACCTGTATAAATAAGTTGAGTGTCTCAATATTGCATTCTCAGTACATTGTTTGATATTGTTTAATTTAATAGTTGTCCTGCTTGATTCAAACTGACATCTGCATAGTCCTGGGAGAAATAGTAGAGGACAGAATCGGGGTATTAAGTGCAACACTCCAATTTGAAGTCTGTTACCTCCTCTCCCAGCCCTGGCGATGAAGTTAAAGACTGCTGTCATCTGTAAATGTGCAGTATTCTATCGACCAGTAAATCACATTGCAACACAACACATTTGTCCTGTGAGCAGGCAGATTGCATCATTCTAACAAGTAACATGTCGAAAACTTGTCAGTTTAGGTGGGAATATCGCTGATATGGGAGCAGAATCCTATAGGGGCCTGAGTGATGTAGCTTATGGCAAAATAGGCATCTTGACATTGAGATCTTCTTATGGCAACCCTTTTGCTATTTAGAAATGATGTGGCAAGATTCTCGCTAGGCAGCAGTAGCTTGCAAAAAACAGGGATGAACGTTTGCTAAGTGCGCAACTCACCTTATTAACATTAACACTCCCATTTTACCAAACTTGCCAAACAAGTTGGACGTTGGGGGAAAGTCGACAAAGAAACCAGATCAAATACTTGGTAGATTCACTCACTGTTTTCTCCACACAACCTCCATGGTGAAAATCAGACATCAGTACTTAAGGGTACACTCCGAAGGCATCAGCCACATCAGATACGTTACCCGATATTTGCCAGCATCTAAGATCTGTCATGGCACATTTCAGATCCACATACAGAATACTTCTGCACTTTGATGCTGCACCTCAGACTGCATCAGCAACTACCATTGGAATACTGCAGCAAGGACACAGTCCACTCAGGGATATGCACACAGCTCATGGACTGGACCAGGTTGCATCTCCACACTCTGCTCTTGCTCTCTCCTACAACCCAATGATCTCAATGTGGACTTTACTAGTTTCAAAATCTCTCCTCCCCTGGTCTCATGCCATGACCTATCATCCCTCTCATCCCTGCCTCCTTGACCTGACACAACCTGTCCGTCTTCTCTCTCACCCATCTGCCCCTCCCACCTCGCTGACCAATCCCCACCACTGCCTACCTGCACTCACCTATCACCATCCCACTTATCTTCCCCAGCCCCACCCCTCTTCTCTCTATTTATTTCAGAGCTCCCTTCCCTCACCCCCATTTCTGAAGAAGGGTCCTGACTCGAAACATCAGCTTTCCTGATCCTCTGCTGCTGCCTGGCCTGCTGTGTTCCTCCAGCTCCACAGTGTTATCTCATCCTCTGGTTTCTCTCAGCATCCGTGTCTTGCCTATTTGTGCTTTGCCTCCTCAGCAGAGATACCAGGCTCATATTACTCTCATCTTGCCACTCCGTTTAGCGCAGACATAAAGACAAGAAGCTTGTCATAGATGTTAGCAGTCCTCATTCCAGTCAAGGGGGCTTGCTTTTGCTCCAGTGTTCCTGAGACGGTACATCAGGGACAGCCTCATTATCAAGCCAGGCCCTGTCTGGGGCAGTCAGAGTCAGGATCCTCTGCTTATAATGGGTGATGAACTGAATGACAGACAGCACACCACCTCTCTTAACTCAGCTCTATTGTGGGCTGTTTCCTGATGTAATGAGAGGGGGAGTAGGTTTTATGGAAGATGAAAATGAATAGCACAGTCAATATTGTTTGTGTACCGGGGGGGAGGTATCCCAAACGAGAGAGTAGGCAGTGCAGAGAGCATGCAGGAATAGTGTTGTCAGTGGTTCAGATAGATGGCAGTGAGTGAGGGAAGATGTCACAGGCAATAGTGAGAGTGGTAGAGCATGAACTTTGGCAGGAGATGGGTGCAATAGCAGAAACAGAGTGAGTGACAGATATTGGAAAATCTCAGCTGACAGAGTGGAGAAGGAAATTGACCTTCTTCCTACATTCCTCCAGACGGCTGAGACGGTACTGACTTGGAGGTCAATCACAGACCAGGTCGGCATGGTTTGGTGTCATGACCTAACCTGATGTCCTAGCAGAAGAGTAGGTCCCACCTGTACATCGCCCTGTCCACCGTTACCTCCAGATCCCTGCCAACAAAGCAGGGCACCAGTTTTCCCATGTTTGTCATGTCCAGGGCAAATGTCAGGAACTGTGCTGGGCAGCTCTGGACTGACAGTGTTTGCCTAGGCATACAATAGGCTTTTAAACATATTGTGGCTGCGAGAGATACTGGTGAATTCGGGGATATCCAGTCAGTGGCGAGTTGTGCTGTGAACAGTGCATGGTAAAATGGGGCCAGAATTGGGAATGAGAGATGTCATGGGACTGAGTAGGCAATTAACGAGATGTGTTTGGTAAGATACAGTGAGAAAAACCTACAAGGCCTTGCAGCAAGAAACCCTCCAGAAACCTCAACACAACTCAGCTTTAGACAAAAGAAAGTTAAATTTAGACAAACTAAGTTAAATTCAGCCCATAGTGGCTGTTTTTTCATGGATCTATCAAAACTTCCTGGCCTGGATTTTCTTATCATACAGCACCTGAATTTAGGCACTAGGACAACCAAGGGATTGGGATAGAGAGTGACACCTTATCCTAAAAATTTTCTTGCAATAGCTCAGCTGTCCAGCTTTCCTGATCCAAATCTGTTACATTTAGTTAAAATCTGACGCAATGTGTTAATCATCACAATGTTTTCCTGTTTTTCACCCATTTCCTACTCCATTATATACTAGGGACCAACCTGAAGACAAGAATTAAGTAAAAAGCACTGAATTCAAAAGTGATTTCCACCAAAAAATATGCAAAGTTATCAGGGTTTAAAAGTAATTGGTGTAGACAAAATAAAAATGTAAGGTTTTGGAGTAGATTTGTAACTCGGGTTGTGGGTGCTGAGGTTGTTGAGGTTGGTTGGCTCGCCGAGCTGGTTTCTTGTTTCGCAGACATTTCATTACCATGCTTGTAACATCCTCAGTGCAGCCTCCGGTGAAGCATCGGTGTGTTTTCCCGCCTGGTTTTTAAACTCTGGGGTCCATTGAGATGGATTGCCTCACTTCTGGTTTTCCTTCGTAGTGGACTGTATATGGGGTCGAGTTCAATGTGTTTATTAATAGCCTGCTTCATGGAGTGCCATGCTTCTAGGAATTCTTGTGCCTGTCTCTGCCTAGCCTGTCCCAGGATCTTGGTGTTGTCCCAGTTGAAGTGGTGGTTCTCACTTGAGATAGCCAGTTGGTGTTCATGTACTCTTGTTGTTAGTTTCCTTCCTGTTTGTCCGATGTAGTGTTTCTCGCAGTCTCTGCAGGGGATCTTGTAGATGACATTGGTCTTGTCCATGGCGGGGAGTGGGTCTTCAGTTCGGGTGAGCACTTGTCGTAGGGTTGATGTGGGCTTGTGTGCCACTCTGATCCCCAGCGGTCGTAGGAGTCTTGCGGTGAGTTCCGACGTACTCCTGATGTAGGATAGTGTGATGAGTGTGTCAGGGCATGTGGTATCTTTCTGATGCTTTTCATCTCATAAAAATGTCCATTTTTGAGTTCCTTTGAAGAAAAGGATGATGAATATGAGGAAGAGCAAAAGCAGCATCATGTTCACAGCACCTCACATATACCGGTTACTGTGCTAGAGACTATAGAGAAAGGAGTCTGCATGTGGATTATTGCATCAGAGCGCGCAAACAGTTGTGGTTTCCTCCTTTCACAGTAGGTGAGTGATGCCAGCTGTTGGCACTCACCTTGGCTGAGTATGCAGTTCTTGTTTGTGATTCAGAAATGGTGAGAGGAAGCCATAATCAGACTTTCCTCAGACAGTAACCACTCACAGTATTGCAAGCTGCTCCATTAAAATATTCCACCTGACACCTCTCTTCCATCAACAGCATTCCCCAGTACACCTGCCAAGCAGCTTTTGAGCTTCCACTTCTGAGTTGAATGGTTGCCATTCTTCCAGCTTTGGTACTTCTTTGCAAACTTTCTGGGCAAACTTTCCTTTCGTAAATAAATGAAGATTTAAAGCAGCTCATTATTAAATCAATCTGTAATTTCACACAGGTGTCTGTGGGCATCCCACAGTGAAAAGGGATTCAAGTACAAATCTTTTATTGCGTACTTCCTTTATTGGATACAAAATAAATTGACTCTTCTTGCATTTAGATCTGCCCCACCAAAGCTTCCAGCAAAAATCTACACTGTACCTGATAATGACCTATTTTCTGACAGGCCCCTGAACCAAATAATCAAAAAAATTCTGAAACATGAAAACAACAATTGAATATATACCAAAAATGACCAACTTCGACATATTCCATCCATCATGGGATTCCAATCGAGGTTCTGGTGATGATGGATTGTTGCTCTTCCAGGTTCTAGGAATCGTATTCCAGGATTTTTATCTCCCCCTGTCATAATCTGTTACTGTCAGATGCCCACTGGATTAGTTTCCAATTTTTCTGCATTTTCCATCGACATGCTGGTCACTTTTTCCTTCATAATTTGAATTCACAGTAAGGTGATTAACAAAATTTGCAATTAATTTTATTTAGAACATCCTGACTGATAGATTGAACGTACAAGATTAATACACATTCTGGTGAGTAATATAATTCATAATCTAATCCAAAACACAGTCTACTGCCCACAATTCATCTTCTGTATGTGCCAGAGCCCCGAACATTTTCCACTAAAGAACCCAGACACAGTAAAATTATAAATAATTTCATACTTATTTGCTGCAAAGAGAACATTGTATCAAAGTGAAATTAAGTAAAAGCAAATACCTGCTGTGCACAAATCTTCACCAAGCTCTAATCTGCTGTCTTGCCTAATAAGTATTGGGGAAAGAATATTATATCAATTTCTAATCATATATCCCAGCAGTAATCTACCAGATATGTGTAGTATTTTAAGAGGTCATTCATTCTATTCATAATGAGCAACCAATAGATGTAGAACATAAGGAGATGAGTGCAGCTATGAATCATAATCCACTACTCAATTTTGACCATTTACTTTCTGAAACCTTCATTCTTTTTGTATCAGCTCATATTTCATTTGAGATTGCTCTCGTCTGCAACATTGAACAGCTCACATTGTGCCAAACTGCAGTAAGCACAGATCTAGAAACTTTAAGAGAACAGCTGAATGAGTGACATAAATATGAGCATGAATAGTCATATAAATGTGACACATTTTCTCATATGCCCTGGCAGAAGAAGTGCTGAAAGTAAGTTAACCCTTTCTCAGCCAAAGCAGCCATGAATGCTATACTACACAAGCAACCTCCCAAACTCAAGAGAGCTTTCACAAGGGTGGATGGGAAACTCAATTGGATGGGAGTAAATTCAGTTTCCTGACCGCAGGTTAGTGTTTTACTGTTAAGTGCTTAAAATCTTTCAGGACTGTAGGTTTTACCAATTTTAGTTGTCAGGAACCTTTTTTAAACATTCATTATCATATTCATTGACATCCCTTCTTATTGGAATTATGTTCACTAGTGCAATCTTGTCATACAGAAACAGGAAACTCGTGTTTATAAACAGGACTAGATATATGAGGCATAAAGCTAATGACTTCTTCATCCAAGTCCCAGTGAGTAAAATCTTCTTCAGGAACTTGACACCTTCATAATTGATAACACAGCGTGGAGCATTATTGTAATTTTGTTCCTAATAAAGTGGGAATGTTTTGTTTTAGTACCAGCTTGTGTTCATATTGATTTGACCACTTTGGTATTGTGGAGCACCTGGGCAAATTCATTCATAACATTCTGGTCAGAGTTGTCTGCAACTTATTTAAAGAGGAACAGGGCAAAATACCCAACTGAGGGGATCAAAACAAAAAATGAAAAATATGATTGCACAAGCACTCTTACTGCAGAATAAAGATGAACATGCTCCATCACCTCCTAATGCCAACATTCCAACCATATCCCATAAGGCACCTAAGACTCATCAGCATTGTTGGTGATGGTGGTGGAAGTGGTGGTGATGTTGGTGATGGTGACGGTGATAGTAATGGTGATGGTGATGCTAGTGATGTTGGTGCTAGTGATAGAGATGGCTGTGGTGGTCCTAGTGATGGTGGTAGCACTGGTAATGGTGGTGGTGTCAGTGATGGTGGTTCTGGTGGTAGTCATGTTATTCATGGTGGTGATTAAGTTGGTGATGGTAGTGATGGTGGTAATAGTAATGGAGATGGGGAGGTTAATCCACCACATGCAGCTATGCAGCAGTCCATGTATTTGCAAGTTAAGGACATGGGGATGAAACCATTCTGCCAGCTCTGCATTCCAAGGTTGTATAGCTATCACAATGGTGAATGAGCGCCACCAAAAGCCAGATTGAACAAATTGTTGTGTGCAGGAACAACAAAGATCGAGGCTACAAAGATCTTACTCATGGCAGAATGCGGAAGAGGAAAACCAGTTGTGGGTCATGGACGATATACCTCAGTGTAGAGGGGTGGCTGTAGGGCAGGTTTTCACCGGAGACATGGACAGCCTGATAATTGCCAAAGGATACATTGACTATGTTGAGATCGCAAAAGGAAAACAAGTATATAATTCCAGACATTTCTTCACCTATCAGTACTTCTCCAAATATTTGACTGACTTAATTCAGCAACTGTAGTATGTTGCTGAGGTTCCAAAACAAGACAAGAAGGACGACAATGAGTAATACTAACAAAACCATAGAGATGAGGTTCAAGGGGCTCTAGCCATAGACGATCAGGAGGTCCAAGATCTTCAGTGCTATCAAGTAGTGTGCCAAGAAAGGGTCTACCGAAGGTGTTGCAGCATTTTATATAAATATTAACGGGATGCAGCTAGACCAGCATTTCATGAGGCAAAATAATGCCAAATGTTAAGTTTTGCAAACAAATGATTCGCAATAAATTGTTCACCTTTGGAAAAGAAAGGTTTGCTTTTTTATATCATAAAGGTATCAAGGAATGGGAGCGATTCAGCTGCCTAGGTTTCCTGATCACTATCCCTTTATGAGTGGTCCATCAGCATTAAAAAACGAGAACAACAAAATCCAAACTAAGGTGTAATAACACCATTATCTCTGGATAAGGAATGTCATGGAATATTTGTACATCTCTCTTGCTCTATTGTTATAAAGTGCTAAGAAATATAGAAGGGATTGTTTGAATTTAGTTTTCCTGCAGAAAATGACAATGAATAGAAGCTTCTACAATCCAGTGACGAGAAGTGATTGTGTATCGCAGCAATATTAGGACCTGTTTCTGTTTCTGTTCTTCCTATACAAAATTATACTCATGATATTACCATAATTAGAGTGGTTGCCTTCACTGTACAATATATAATTTTACCATTGATTGTTTTGCTTGATATTTTAGGTAGTAATTAAGTGATGTGATTTCTCTCCAGGCTACTTCCAATTCATTTATGGAGAGCAGACCACAATTTAAATTGAAATCACAGACATGTAACTTGCAAGTCATCGAAAAACTGTGTGCTTCACCAATATTTCCATGGCAACCACAGATGAATGTGCACTGTGCAAGGTGGCCTTTTCTTTTTAAGAAATTAATATTTGAATATGCTTTAAATTGCATTGCTTCATTTAGAAATATAACATAACTGGTTAACCTGCCACTTTTTAATGTTACATCAGCCTTTTTTAAATGCCAATTTAAATAACAATTTGTAAATATGTAAGCTTAAGTTACCTCAAAAAACTGCAGCTGCATTTATCCTGGAGTGGGCACTAGCAGCGTTCAGGCTACTGAACCCAGGGCTCGTCAACTTCCGTCTGCTTCACTTTTCTCTTTTTCCCTTTTTATTTTTGCTTTGTTTTTAAAATCTTTTTTCTTGAAAGTCTTTTCTCTTACCTTTTCACGTCAGTTTCAGAGGCATTAGCGAGAGTGGGCCCTGCACGGGACAGTGGATGAAGATGGCGGTGCAGGCCAGGGGTGTGGCGAGGCCGAGTCAATGTTGAAAGAGGAGGTGTCCAGTGGCAGCAGCAGCAACACTAGGATCAGGTCTCCTGGCAAGTGAAGGGCAGGGCCCAGGCTTAATCCCCTGGTCCAGACTAACAGGCTGAGCTGAGGCTCCAGGTCCGCAGCTAGGCCCTGGGCACCTGATGGCAGAGGCAGCGATGGCGGCGAGTTTGGTCCCAGCGCAGTACCCCGCGGCAGTTGCATCAGCGAGGTCGGCCCAGCGTGAACTCATGGCAGCAGCGTTGGGTAGAAGCCACACGATGCCAGGGAATGGCAGCTCTTTGTTCCAGTGGCACGGCAAAGTGCGGATGCAGCAATGTCATTGGTTTAGCAGCAGGGACTTGAGGAACTGGGCTCCAGGCCCATGGCTGAGCTAGAAGTGGGAGCTGTTCCAAAGAGCCCCTAACTTTATTGAGATAAGACTATAAGGTGAACATTCTGAAGAAGGTTCCCAACCCGAAATGTCAGCTTTCCTGTTCCTCTCATTCTGCCTGGCCTGCTGTGTTCCTCCAGCTTCACACTGTGTTATCTCTGACTCCAGCATCTGCAGTTCTTGCTATCTCGTAAGATGAACTTTATTGTTTTATTTTTCTGGCTTTATATTCTGCATTTTGGTTTATTTTCTGTGTTTCGCTGGAGAGTGGCGGCATGAAACAACACTTTTCATTGTATTTGTAATAAATACATGTGGTTATAAGTAAATCAAATCAAAAAATAATCTTCAAGCAGAACAATTCCTTAGACCAGGGAGTCAGGTTTCCAAGCCTGTTGGCTGTCCATTAGAAATTTGCATGAAACAGAATCTAGTATTCTTGACTTTAAAGAGGCCGAGATTGCAATCTTTCCATTGAGGAAAGTGGAAAACTTGGAACAGTGTATGCATTAAGTAGAGCAGTGTCAGAGATTTCAGTCTTCAGTGATCATTTTTTGGAGGTGTTAACTGCCAGATACCTGGTCAAATAAGATGGCCATTGTTCAGCACTTAAGGACTGACAGCTGTACAATCCCCGATGAAAGCTGCAAGAAAGGAAGCTGTAGATTGAGTGAAGGAAGTTTTTCAGGATAGCCAGAGCGATAAATTAATTAAGGAAAATCTGTAGGAAACAAAGTGCCAATGTAAGCTTTGAATGTCACGCATACTTCTTTTTCTTAAGTATATGGAGCAAAAGTAAGTTTTGACATCTTTAGAAAGATGAGGGGTAAAAATATGCACACTCCATTGTCTGCATTCCTGCAAGGTAATTCAACAGAAGCCGAATTGCATATTTGAAGTGATGGACTATTGTACTATACACAGAATACCTCACTAACCACCTGCGAAGAGGAAAGTCAGAAAATAAAATTTGTCAGCAAAGGCAAGAAGGCCTAGCACTGGGAAAGAAGCTGATGGGACATCATGCTGCCTTTTGAACTGCAAGGATCTGCAAAAATGTACTCTGCTTACAGGTCAAGGTTACTGACAAACAACAGAAAAAAAAGGCAGCCAGTCATCCTGAAGCTGACATTGAGCAGATAATTAGTGCTATTTTAGACAATAAAGTTGTTTGAAATATAATTTGTAAGGTTAAAACACAGTACTACCACCAAACATGTATTCTATATTTGACTCCCTGTCTAAATTCACGGCAAGAATTACATTATCAAGACATGTCACACTTCCCTCAGCAGCCATAATACATTACAGTATTTCCCACCAGGAGTGAGGAGGAGAAAGTGGAAGCAGTCAGAGAGGTTTCAGAAAAGTCTGATCATTCCAGTGGAGGGCTTTTACAATGTCCCTTGTGATTTCATCAAGGAACAGTGCAACCATTATCAGAAAACACACAGCAACGGACCTTCCACAGGATGGCAGTCATGTGGAAGGAGTTTACACAAATACAAGTAAAAATGTACAGGGCACCTTCATGGCCATCTGCTCGAGAACCGTAAACTAAACTGAGCTCAATCAGATTAACACATGTTTACATTCTGGTTTAAAAAGAAAGTCATTGGATTTGAAAGGTTAACTAATTCACTCTCCACAGGGGATGCCAGGCCTGCTGATTTTCTGCAGCATTTTCTGTTTTTATTTCCGATTTCTGACATCCACAGTAGTTTACTTTTAGTTTTATGAATGCTGTGAGTGAATAAATGTCATGAGCAGTTTCTGGGAGCTGTACACAGAGAAGCACCATGCCCAACAATAGTACAAACTGATGGACATTTATTAACAATTCACACTACTTACAAAGACGTGATTCAGCAGGACTTCACCAGAACCTTCTTCATTCAAGTCTCAGTTCCATTTGCTTTGACATCACTGAGGATACAGTCTAGCTATTCATATATAATTATTAACTCCGAATACTATACACCCCACCAAGTTTGCGCAACCAATGTTCTAATTACATTTTCATCCCACTCCTATCCCTTCGCCTACAGTATCTTATAGAGGATTTGGAGGAGGACTGATGTCTAGTCTTCTCCTTGGAAGACACAGAGGTCATGGACTGAGATCTCTGCTTCTGAATCTCTGTCGAGAGATCTTGAACAGAGATTCTCATTTTCTCTGCTTTCTTACTCTCCTACTTGGTTGCACTGTGGGGAATGGTTGAGTTAATAGTTGCTCTCGCTTTAAAAGATGAAGATCAGTCAGCTCCTGTGAAGAATTGTACAGTTGTATCTTTCACTGCTACAACAAAGGAGAAATAAAGCAATGGTTCATTCATAAAAGCACAGGTGAATGAAGTGAGGAACAAGGAATGTTCTGATGAAGGAATAATGATGTTCTTGCTAATCCTACAGGAATTTCTCTTTCTGTAGGTAATGGTGCTATTTCCACTGTCTCTTCAGCTTGAGGCTTCTACTCTCCAGACAATGGTATCTCAGGAACTCCAGCAGTAAGTAGAATTTCACCATCAACAATGAAATTTTCAAATAACCTGGGGAGATCCTTTTGGACACTTGAAGCAGGATTTGGATTCATAGGAAGTTCCTCAATAGTACATACATCTCCAGACTTGTTTGAAAACTCAGAATATTCAACACTGTCATCAATTGTTTTCTCTTGAACAGCTATAGGTAACGTCACCACACTCCCAAAGGACCATAGGGTTGCATACTCATTAGATAAAGATGACTGGTCATGAGTTTAACCTGACGATCACCTCAGGCGAGGGGTGGGCTTGAGTAGGTGGGACCTTCATGGTGACCTTAGAAAGTATTGGAATTGAACCCATTAAATTGGTTACAAGAAGCACAGGTAGTTTCTGCACTTCTACACATGAAGGAGTTTCTGTATCAGATTGCGGATGCTGTTGCTGCATGGCATTGGCGACTTCAGTGGAATTAAACATTTTACCTCTTTATCATCTTTGGTGGCAACATCAATTCCATCCACTCTTTAATGAAATTATTGTACAGTATGTCATTTCACAGCTGGTCACCTTCATCCTTTGTTGCCTCTCTTCTGCTCTGAAAAATGAAAAAAAAATGAATGTGTAAAAGTTAAGCTATACAGGAGGCAGAGTTAGTAAATTTGCAGATGATACCAAAATTGTTCGCATAGTGGACACTGAAGAAGGTTTTCTAAGATGACAAAGAGATCTTGATCAATTGGGTCAATGGGCTGAGGAGTGGCTGATGGAACTTAATTTGGATAAATGCAAAATATTGCATTTTGGTAAAACTAACAAGGGCAGGACTTATACAATTAATGGTAGGGTCCCAGATATTGTTATAGAATAGAGACCTAGGGGTTCGAGTATTTAATTCTTTTAAATTTGCATCACAGGTCAACAGGGTGGTTAATGCAGCATTAAGCATGCTTGCCTTCACTGCTCAGATCTTTGAGCATAGGAGTTGGGACTTCATGTTGAGGTTGTACAGGACATTTTTTTCTGGAGTACTGTGTGCAGTTCTTGTCGCCCAATTGTAGGAAAAATATTATTAAACTGGAGAGGGCTCAGAAAAGATTTACCAGGATGTTGCTGGGAATGGAGGGTTTGAGTTATAAGAATAGGCTGGGGCATTTTTTGACTGAAGTGTAGGAGGTTGAGGGGTAACCTTATAGAGATATACAAAATCATGTGGGGCTTAGATACAGTCAATAGCAAGGTGGAGGATTTCAAAACAAGGGGGCATATTTTTAATTTGAGAGGAGATTTAAAAAGGACATGAGGGTCAGCTTTTTCATACAGAGAGTGGTTAGTTTGTGGAATGAACTGCCAGAATAAGGTACGGTTACAATGTTTAAAAGACATTTGGATAAACACATGAATAAGAAAGGTTTGGAGGGATATGGGCCAAATTCAGGCAGGTGGGATTAGTTTAGTTTGGGAACATAGTCGACATAGATGAGTTGGACGGAAGGATCTGTTGCAATGCTGTATGACTCTATGACAATAATCCAGCTGAGGTCTATCTAGTGCCCTCTAAAGGTTCAGCATAACGTCCATGCTCTTGTATTCCAGGGCCCTATTAATGAAGCCAGAATACTATATACTTTATGAACAACTCTCTTTCGATTTCCTGCCACCTTTAATGACTTACATATATATACCCAAGTCTCTTTGCTCGTGCATACCCTTTAAAATATCTCTCTTTATTTTGTATTGCCTGTCCATATTATAGAATCTTCAGGTAAGTCGGAGAGGGTTCGAAAAGAGGAGGTGGTGTTGCAATATTGATCAAGGAGTGAATTACTGAAATAAGTAGGGATGATATCTCAGGTAACAAGGTGTAGAGCTGGATGAACACAGCAGGCCAAGCAGCATCAGAGATCTTGGATAGTTCCTCAATCAAAGCCATATGGACAGAAATTAACAAAAAGGGGTCAATTACAATCTCAAACCTTCAAAACAGTCAGGAAAAGGCAGAAGTGTAGACAAGTATGCAAATTTCAGAAAAATGTAAAAATAGTGTCATAATAAGTAGGGAATTTTAACTGCCAAATATTATCTGGGATAAACAAAGTGTGAAAAGCTTAGAGGGGCAAAATTATTTGAAGTACGTCTGGAAGAAATTTTTAAAGCTACATGTTGAAAGTCCTACAAGAGAGGGGATAGTACTGGACTAATTTTAGGAAATGAATCCAGGCAAGTGTTGGAAGTCAGTTACGGAGCATTTCAGTAACAGTGAGAATATCTCAGTTAAATTTACTTTAGTCACCGATTCGGACAAAAATAGACTGGAACTTGGGTCAGACCAATTTTAGTATGATAGGACCTGATCAAAGCAAAATGGGAGGTGCTACTCATAGAAAAAATCTGCATTGATGTCTTTCAAAGAGGAAACAGTGAGAGTACAGGTCAAACATGTTCCTGTAAAGTTGAAAGGTGGAACAAACAAGTCCAGAGAACACTGGATGCTGAGGAACGCACGGATGGAATAAGGAAAGAAAAGGGAATTTTATGGTAAAGACCAAGTTTTTAAAGCACCAGAAGTTCGAGAGGCATATAGCAAGTGCAGGAGATAGCTAAAAAAAAAAAGAAGTTAGGAGAGCAAAGAGAAGGCATGAGAAAAACATTGGCAAGTAAAGTGAAGGAAAATCCAAAGCCCAAGTATATTAGGGCAAGAGGATAACGAGCAAAAGAGCAGAGCTCATTAGAAACCAAAGGAGCAAATTACGTCAACTCAAATGATGTAGGTGAGGTTTTAAATGAATCCTTTGCATGGGTATTCACTGTAGAGAATAACAAATTAGGTATCGAATTCAGGAGGAAGAACAAATTACAATTGAGAGGAATGAGTTAGTAGCAATTTTAGTAGGCTTAAGATTGGATAAACGCTCAGGCCCAGATGAAATGTATTCCAAGCTGCTGTTGGAGACAAGGGAGGAGTTATAGGGGCTCTGACACTAGTTTTCAAATCCTCAGTGGCCACAGGAGAGATACTAGTGGATTAAGGATAGCTAATGTGGTATCATTATTCAAGAGAGTGGTAAGAAATAAACCAGGGAACGAACGGTCAGTGAGTCCAACATCTGAAGAGGATAACATGTGGAAAACATCTTGAGGGACAGAATTAATCTCCACTTGAAGAGGCAAGGATTAATCCAGGATTGTCAGCATGATTTTGTCAATGGGAGATACTGTCAGGTTTGATTGTGTTTTTCAAGGAGGTGATGATAAGAAGATAAGGGTAATGCAGTTCATGTAGTCTACATAGAAGTCATATGGCTTTTGACTAGGTGTCATATAGGAGACGGGTCAAGAAGGTAAGAGTCCATGAGATCCAGGCAGTCTGGCAAATTGAATCCAAAATTAGCTTAGTGGCAGGAGAGAAGCCTGTATCTGGTGGTGCACTATAGGATTTGGTGCTGTGTCCTTTGACTACTGTTTCTGATGATAATTGCTGCACCAGTGGGCACCATGTCTTCAATTGTCTCAGCCCCGAGCTCTGAAATTCCCTCCTTACATCAGTTTGTTCCTGGGACAATGAGGGGTGACCTTGTGGAAATTATGAGGGGCGTGGATAGGGTGAATAGCCAAGGTCTTTTTCTTCAGGAAGGGGAGCCCAAATCTAGAGGGCATAGGTTTAAGGTGAGAGGGGAAAGATTTAAAAGGGACACGAGGGGTAATGTTTTAAAGCAGAGGATGGTGCATGTATGGAATGAGCTGCCAGAGGAAGTGGTTGAGGCAAGTACAAATACAACATTTAAAAGGCATGTATATGTATATGTATATAAACGGGAAGGATTTAGAGGGATATGGGCCAAATACTGGCAAATGGGACGAGGTCGGAGCGGGATGTCTGGTCAGCGCAGATGAGTTGGACAGTTTCCATACTGTATGACTGTGACTTTACTCCTTTAAGATGCTTCTTGAAACCTAACTCCCTCACCAGGTGTTTGGTCATTTGACTTATCAGACTTAAAATCTGCAAAGGATCTCGGTGGCACACATGGATTAATTTTGGTCTTATGGAGGATTTTGGGATGTTTCATTATGTTGAAGACACTATACGAATATATGTTGCTGTTGTTATTGTCTGAGCTGATGTCCCATTATAGTGGGAAGACGGCTCTCCATAAAAGTCCAAAACGCAGAAACACCAACACAACTTCACCATGGGAACAAACCTTACGGCTGGAAACTTTCTCTCAGCCACTTCTAATCTCTCACTGCAACTTTACTGAAAAAGCAGAGATGTAGAGCAACTTAAAGAAAATGTCAGACACATGTTCAATTATGAAATGATTTAAATTTTGAGAATAAAAATTAAAGTGCATTCTAGTCAGTAACTAATTTCTAAACTATTTTTATTAATAAATCATCACTTTTTCAGTCTTATCTCCATTCTCCAAGAAAGCATTAATTTTCAGAGTTCACACTGCCACGTGGATTGTCTCATTTGCCTTGGGCATCGATCAAAGTGTCAGGAAAGCGCAGTTTTTGATCTTATGGGTATTATTTTAAATAGTTAGAAGATTGTCATCAGTGCTTGCCCAAAAATCAGGCAAGTCTCCATGTTCTCAGCTCAATGCTTCAAATCATCAGAAACACATTTGGCTTATGATGAATTGAGTGGTTTTTCAACAACTATTATGCAAAAAAAAGTATTCATTTAAAATACGGCAGATTCCAGTTCTATTAGCTGCTGCAAATTAAATAGTACAAATTGACAAAAAAAAAATTGTTTTAAAGCAAAGCTATAAAACTCAAGTAGTGACATAGCATGGTACACAATTTGAACACAGCTTGAAATTTTAAAAAATGACATTTGGTAATGTCCCAACCTTAATTAAATTCTAACATTTAAGAAGATGTCTCAGTGATTAATTGACATCAGAATTACTCAAACACAAGAACATTTGAGTTAATTTTGCTACTAAATAGTGTCCAAATAGAGATTATGGGAGAATTGTTTTTTTAAGATGTAAATAATTTATTATAACTAATTCTTTGCTGCTTCATTTGATCTGATATCAGAAAACAACCTATGATTGTACACTGACAACACAGTGTGGAGCTGGAGGAGCACAGCAGGCCAGACAGCATCAGGGGAGCGGGAAAGTTGAAGTTTCAGGTCAGGACCCTTCTTCAGAAAGAAGGCTTTTCTGATGCTGCCTGTCCTGCTGCATTCCTCCAGCTCCACACGGTGTTGTCTCTGACTCCAGCATCTATGGTTCTTGCTATCTCTGAGATTGTGCACGTTGTGGCTCAAAAGCTGAATGGTTAAAGCCACATCTGTGGCTGTCAGCACTCTTCAAGCAACATCCAGATTCCTTTTTTAATGAGCTGATTAGCTCTCTGTGTAGTTTCTACTCCAGGCAAGCAGGAATTCAAAAGTTACGCTGCCTTCCAATGATGTTGTTCCTAACCTAACTACATTTTAACTGTAATCTGAGGATGTTTCACCCATTTTCGCCCAGCAAAACCTCACACATGAATTCTCGACGTGAATTCTCAGTGTAGATTAGGTGGGCCAGTTGCCGATTCTGTAGGAAACCAGAAAGGCAACCCATCCCTCAAATATTAATGAGGCCTGGGAGTTAAGATGTCCCAGATGTCACCACCAACATAATACTCTGATCACTTATCATGCCTCCTACACATATGTAAAGACATGACTTCAGCTATGATGCTAGGTTTCAAGGCAAAGACTTACACTTAGGAAGTTATAAGTATACTTGTGGGAACATCCAAAAATTATTATTGCTCACAGCTGATTTAAAACCAGCAGCTGAACAAGAATGTCACATTTTAGTCAAGGAGTAATCAAAAAACAAAAACAAAGTAGCTGGAAAAGCTCAGCAGGTCCGGCAGCATCTGTGAAGAAGAAAACAGAGTTAACATTTCGGGTCCAGTGACCCTTCCTCAGAACTGGTTCTGAGTTCTGAGTTCCCAGTTCTGAGGAAAGGTCACCGGACCCGAAACGTTAGCTCTGTTTTCTCCTTCATAGATGCTGCCAAACAGGCTGAGCTTTTCCAGCTACTTTGTTTTTGTTCCTGATTTACAATATCTGCAGTTCTTTTGGTTTTTATTTAGTAATCAAAAAAAACTGCCAAGGTCTTTAATGACAAATGAAAATCTACCACCAAAATTTAAATGTTCATATGATGTTTTGGCTAGGTTTATCACAGCTTCTATTCAGGTTTGACAATAAATTCAGATTTTAATTCAAGATAGCAGCTTATTGTTTTTCACCTCCAAACGGTTCTACAACTACTTGGAACTCTTGAAGGACCCTTCCATACCAGCACTGGAAAGGTTAAAATTTACGTTGCTGTATGAACTTTCTCATGAATGTTTATTAAAATAATCATATGTAAAAAAAGCTACATAATAACCATATTGTAGATTTATCTTGAAATAGTTTTCATATTATTGTGATGTTGGAGTTGCAGCATATCACATCATCAAGTAGTGGGATGCAGGTTTCATTGTTGCAATATCCAGCAATATGAATATTCAATCTTAGAGTCCCTTCATCAGGAACTTGGGAACCTCCCACTCTGATACATTCCCACTGACTGCTCATTGAGCAGCACCAGCAAACACACAGGAGCAGATTGTCTGCTCACACTTACATTTAAGGAGGATGCAGGGAGACCAGAAAGGAAAAGAGAGACAAAATTGTTTAAGTTATAACTTCAAACGTTTTCATTTTTTTCTTGCCCTTTATAGTTTTCTCACTTCCCACTACTTATTTTGTCACAGCTGGCACTATAACCCAAATAAAACTGTGCTAAACATTTGTAAATGGCATGAGGGAAGAATGTTATTGACAATTTTCATCCCTCATACTGCCTCGAGAGGATCATCCAGCCTTCAATTCGGATCCTAACATTGAAATCACCAACTTATCAAATAGTGAATCACACAAAAATTCCATCACATCACTTTAAGATCTTCCAGCTCTGTTGGAAGTTTATTGATCTGTAACATTAACCGTTTCCTCTTCCACAGATTATGTCTGAGCTTACTGAATGTGATTCAGTCTGTTTTGTTTTTGTTTAATTATCACATTTAATTAAAACAAAAACATACAGATACCCAAGTGATGGTCCAAGAATTCCGGTGTGGAATATCACTTGCAGACAGAAAGAAACATATGCATAAAAGTTGGCAGAATGCTCACAATATTGTTACATCTGAACATGCCTTCAAAATGCTAACCATTTGGCAGTTCAACAGAGCTAACCCCTTCCTATGTTAATGTATGAAAAGGTATTTTGAGGCTGAAACTTTATTGTAATAACATTTAGACTTACAGCAAGTATACTCCAAGAAAACACCAGCACCATCAATATTATCTTTACACTAAGAAAATGTGCACCTCAAGTACAATTTGTACCATCTCCTACACAGTTAGAAGCATGTATATCAATTATGTGCCTTGTTACACTTGGCGAAGGAAACAGAGAGTTTTGTCTCCATGAAGCCACACACCCAGCTCCCAGCCTTCCAAGCAAGGGTTCTTCAACTCAATTGGTAACTGCTCATGCCTTCCCTAATTTAGAATAATTATTTATTCTGACAGTTCCAAGGCTGCTTCTATTTTGAGGGATTGCTGTGGCCCCTGACCTGCCTCAATAACAACCAAGTGGTCCAGCTGCATTCGGAACCTGCTCATCCCAGGAAAGGTACAGGTGATTAATTCGGAGGCGTCCTCGGGATAAGTAGCTGCTCCCAGTCTGGCTCTTGACAAAGGTGAGCTCGGAACACTCTTTTGGTCCCAAAGCTTGCGGAATAATCTGCTCTTTGAGACTGCAAAGTAAAGCATGAACAAATGTAGCTTAAACTTTACAAACAGGCAGTGCACATCATGACCGGGATTTTCCGAGGGGCGGCGATCCCACACATTCGGACTCCTGTCTTATGAGAGAAGTGAGCTCTGCATTTCTGAGAGGAGATGCCACTCAGACATCCTTCAGAAATGCACAACCGTACTTCTATTCTGATTGTTCCTTCATCGCGCCGAACTGTCAGAGAAGGCAAAGCGGTCTCCTTTTCACAGGGGTCAGTTGCCGTATCCTGACATTAAAAGATCCTTACCGGCAGCCAAGTACATTCATCAGGGCTCTTATAGAAGGCCTGGGTTGAAGTCCCACACTTGCTTGTGCACCCTGACAGGGTACTGTGGGTGCTTCTTCAGAGGTGGATATGCACCTGAGCATTTTCAACACTGGCCACGTTGAGCTAGAGGTTTGTTGGGTGTTGCTGGTGCCTGCATGACAGAAGAGAGAGAATTAGTTGTCTAAGAGGGGCAAAAGATTGTGCACATTGGGATTGAGTTAGCAGTGATTCCAATGGGAGAGCAACGCAGCACAGCAAAATGCAGCATAGGCTTGGTTGGCTATTGGCGGCTCCTTTCTCCACAAGTGGTCATGCTCTTCTCCCACAAGATCCAGCACTTTCTCCTCATAAGGAGTGAGGAACAGGATGTCTGTCATCACCAAATCCGCACCGCACCCCCCCCCAACCCTTGCCCAACCCTCCCACCTCTAACTCCACCAGTCTTAGCCCTGTCAGCTCAATTGCTCTGTCATGAGACAAGGGGAATGATCGAGTATGAGGGAAGTTGATGAAGGTCAGCAAATGGTGATGCAGGAGAGGTGGTGACGTTTCACCAGTGATTGGGAAGAAAGTACAGAGAGAGGGAACCTTTGGTGGTTTGCAAGGATGAGGTGCTTGAAAGCCAGTGAATGAGAATTGTACTCCATGAGTAAGACGTGTACGAAATAGCAAAATTAGACCAAGTGGCGAAACTAGCAGAAAGAAGATGGTGGCACTTTCTCTTGCAGTGTATGTCAGTTCAATTACCTTATTCCTGCACACCAGGCATCCTGCTTCACCTGAAACATAGTACTCACCCTGGGCTGCAATGTATGCCAAGGCTGGCACGGTCTGGTGGGGCAGTTTCCTTTGACAGTCAGCAAGAAAGAAGATACTCTCCTCTGCTCCATCCTGTACACAAGAACCATCAGGATCCCATCTGTGAAGCAGAGAGTGAGCTTTGCTTTCCTCTGGCCTTGTCCTTGGTGATGATGTTCAAACAGCACAATGTGAGAGACAGTTCTTGGCTTGAAGCATCTCAACTGGTGTGCAGCCAGACCTTAAACATGGCAGGGATAGTGTGAACGCTGGAAGTCCTTCAACCTCTCCTCCTCCTTTTTGGCTCCTAAGAGCCCAGTTGCACAATTAGTGAGGTCACTAGCAAAAGATTGTATGAGAAAACATGCGCCAAGCCATGGCGGACCCAGGTGTAATGAATGTTATTCAACAGAAAGGTTCAACTGAAAATGGGAATATTCCACCCAAGGTATTTGAAGCATAAGTTGCTTCAGGTCAATGATTCTTTTAAATTTTAGTACTTAATCAATTTGAAGTTTTCCACAGCAAATGATTCAATGATTTGCCATGTCATAATGACAAGATTTGGAATTCACAACTTAGATAGGGAACTTAATTTAGGGAATTTTCCATTGGAAGACATTCATGCAAAGGTTAACAGACTCATTACAGACTTTTCTCATTGTACATGCATCATTTTCAGAACTTTATGCTTCACAAGCACTATCTAATTTGAAAAGAACAAATTAAATTAGCATAAACATGCATTTAATCCAGTTAACATATAACGGAAAAGGGACAATTATTACTACATGGGTCTTACACATTTGCTAAAAGCAGATGGTTGCTAAGGTCCAGTTTTCAACTTAATGCGTGTATTTGTTGAGACAGGAAATGTTTCTCCAGAACTGTAATTGTTCTACCATGGCGATCTATTTGATGCGCCTCTCCATTCTTTGTGGAGATAACATATATACACTCTAAGAATTGCTAATGCAGTTACCATTAGACTTCAATTTCACCACATTGCAAGTTATAGTATATTTTAAAATCACATTTCATCTGATACCAGGTAGAATGGCATCCAGTGGAAGAGGCACTCTCACAATTCCTAAAACATAGCTCCAACACAGTCACAAAACATGTTTCAGAGAGTATTCTGGATAGTCTCTGTATAAAACCACTATTGTTTTGAGAAATTTTCTGTTTCACTTTCAAAACATTTGAAGTTTTTAAACTGCAAATTTCTGACCCAATCATAAGAATTCAATTCAGACAGAACAATACAGTGGAGACAAAGTAGTACCTGGATAGAACTGTTTTATCACGCAGAACCTGTATGAGGGTCTGGATGTCTTAAAACAATGGTACAGGAGATTGGTGAGAACATAAGTGGAGTACTGTGCATAGTTTTGGCCTCCTTATTCAAGGAGGGATATATTAGTATTGGAAGCAGTTCAGAGAAGGTTCATGTGACTGATTCTTGGGAATGTAAAGGTTGTTTTACGGGTAAAAGTTGAGCAGGTCTCATTAGCATTTAGAAAGTTGAGAAATGATCTAATTGAATCATTGAAGATTCTAAGGAAACTTCATATGATGCTGAGAGGATATCACCTCTCATGGGAACACAGAACTGGCAGTGGTGGGGGTGGGTGGGAAATCAGTTTACATATGAATAGTTCCCATTTAAGATGGAGAGGAGTAGGAATCCTACCTCAGAAGGCTACTACTCTTGGAAGTCTCTTCCACGGAGAGCAATAAGACTGTGTTATTCAATATACTCAAGGCTGAGTTACACAGATTGTTGACTGACACAGGAGCCGAGGGCTATGGGAAACAGCCATGATCAGATCAGTCACAATCTCATTGACTGGTGAAGGGACAAATGGTTTACTCCTAACCCTATTTCTAATGACCTTACCAATTTCAGCTCAATAATTTTTGCAAACCCAATTTTGCATGGCATCGTCAATCTATTTATTTGAAAAATCAGTGCACACTTAACTTTAATATTGCACTAAGTTATAATACCTGATATTATTATTTGAGGAAATGTGTCTACTTAAGATTTCTTGATGACAGTAATGGCTTAAAATTCTATACTATATCAGGCGAACATTTAATGGCAGCTAGCCAAATCTCTTCTTTCAACAGATTTCTATTTTCTCAAGCAAACTAGAAAATATTACCATATATCTCCTTCTGAAAACTGCTCACTAAATATTTCAGTACATTTCCAGTGGGTCTCCGTCTGTTTGCGTATGAAACTTTTCTCTTTATAATGTGTTCAGTTTGTCAACAGCTAAAAAGGCTGCTATTTAAACCTCTGGAGGCCTGAAGGAAACCAAATGCTCAACATATTTGTTATTTTTTTCATTTGCACTGAAGGGAAATATTACTGCATAGAGTAACATTTAGTGCACATTTAAACCAGCAAGGAGAGTTCTGCTTGTCAGATTTAGCAAAGAAGCTTCCATTGTTTGTACTCAAGGGCATCAGCAAATACGCTTTCTTTTCACTTTTCTAATTAGTGGCTGAAATAACTCTCTGGGCTGATGTTACGACCTTAGTTGGCACAATAAAATGTTATTTCTGCCTTATAAATCGATGCCTTCACATATTCTCTAACCACTTCGCGCCTGTCAGGTTTTCTCTAATTCTTTTATGTACCCTAAGAGATCCTGAGAGCCAACGTGCAGCTTTGAAATGTGATGTTCAATTCATGTGGCTGGGTCTATTGTGAATTACTATATCCCATTAGATGAACTGGAGGAAAAATTATGTCAAGTACTGAGTTTTGTTTCTGCTGTGATCATTTGTCTCTTTTTTTTGGTGGAACCTCCACAATGCTTTACACGTATACAACAACCTAGCTTCTCCCAACAATGTGCTATATTGAATATATGATTGCTTAAATTAGGGGTAAAGGTCAAAGTACTTTTCTCTGGTATTCCTAAAAAATGACTTAATTTTTGTATTCAAAGGGATACTTAAGTTAGAAAATAATATAAACACTAATTTCTTGTAAAAGCTTTTTGTTTGGTATGACGTGGCAATTCTTTATGTGACATGGTTGAAAAATCTATTCATTTTCAGACATGCATATGGCAGAATAGAACGAAGAAGTTAAAAGATCCTCCCCGGATGGATCACAAATGACACAAAATTGTACGAGAGCTAAAGACGATCCTGTTTCAAACCAGAGTGGTTACGACTGCCCCATAATCGATGCCTCTGGAATAAAGTCCAATGCTAAAGTGATTTCCCACAAATAGGGTATCATGTCTATTAGTGCAATTGGTTTCATTGTTTGAAGAACAAAATTTCACACTTTTATTTGTGCTCGCATGATTTTGTTATTGACCTTTTTGGGGCATTAAAATGGAAAGTGACACAACAGAGCTGAATAGTTTAGTTTAGACATATTTATCTACCCATGATCAGCAGCAATAGCTGTCTTTTCTGATGGTTCATTTTCTTCATTAGGCTAGTAAATAAGATGTTAAAATCATGTGACAATGATTCCTTTTATGTGAGTAAATATGGCTGCCTGATTTTGAGGTAGTTATTCTTTTAACATAAATTTGGTATGCAGGACAAGTACAATTGTTTGCTTTACAATTGATGAGCTTGTAAACCAGTTAAAATGTCACTACTCCTTTTCACTTGCTTAGCAGTGCTGGATTGTAATGACGACCCTAATTTCAATGTTGCTTACGCGATAATGAAGGAAAATAAAACAGATGACATATTTATTTTATCAACAATCCCATTGTAATATAATAACCGAATGTGGGGAGACAGGTACAGTACAAATTCTGTCCTGATACAATCCTAAATATAGGCACTGAGGGACAGAGAGAGTTTCTCATAATCTGTTATCAGAATTCTCATATTGAAAACTTGTCATGACAACTTGATTTCTTTCCAATTTAAATTTAGGTGAATAAAAACGTACACACAAAACACAAAATAAAAATCATCACTGATATTACTCACATCTAATCCAGATTCATTTCTGCTGTTTCAGTTGGTGAGTATATTGTAAATCCCACAAGTAAAACTACTTTTATGATATAATGGTGTTATTCTTCCAAATAAGGTTGGATAATTTACAGTTACATGTGGTTAATGAAGATTAACATTTTAATTCTTCTTAATCAGCCAAGGGTGCCTTGGGACAGTGGGAGGGTTGGATTTTCAAATAAATTTATTCTCTTCAACTAAGTAAACAACCTCAATACAGCTTAATATCTTGGGGTGAAAGAGTGCACAGACAGGAATGCTGAAGTATTTTAATGCCCCACTGTATTTATCTCCTGCAGTGTGAATATCCATCCCACATGAATGACATCCCATTTTCTCTCTCCCCACCTTGCTATAAGTTCTCATTTTCTGTATTTCTTCCCCTCTCCTTTCACCCTTTGTCTCCCTCACAGCAATGAATAAAACGTTTACCTCAATTGTCAATAACCCCATTTTGGATTTCTCTCTTACATGGACCTTAGTCACTCGCAATATGCTATGCATTATAAAAATTTTGACATCACATTTATTTCCAGGGATGACATCACTTGGAAGAGATTAATATGTATCAACTTCCGTTGTGCCAATTCATGCACATTAAATATTTCTTTAAAAATCTCTTATTTAAACACACATATTCTACATATTCACAAATAATGAAGTGATTGTTCATAAAGTGAGGAAGCTGTATTTGTTAAAGCAATAGATATTTCCTTACCCATGAAAATTGATCAAATTGTGTATCACTTGACTGTAAAGTGCCATTTATATTTTTCATGCCATTTGTTCGATAAGATTTCATCCTGGAAAATGAACCATAAATGTAGCATCAGTTCGCCCTTCAACATGTAGTCTTAACAGTTTTCTAATTTCAGTCATATCTGGTGTTCCTTTGTCCTCTGGCTCCAGCTCTCATTAATATATTCATGTAAATGCCATGGCTTGTGCCAATTGAAACAGCTTTGCAAGCAGATTGGCAAAGGCCCATGACTCCTTCAGGGTTATATTAAAGAGATTGGTTGCCCCAGCAGCCAGCGCTGCATTTAATTTCAGTGTAGAAACTAAATCAGGAGATGGAAATAACCCAGCCTTGGTCACTACCATGGGGTCTTTTAAGAAGTTAAAGGTCTGAAATAGTGATCAGTGTTGCATTTCTTGAACTGCCAAATCTAAAACAAAATTTTTTGGGGACTTTGGCATTGTCCGGCTAGGATATGAATGCTTTCCCTTGCTCTTACTTCCCCTATCTTCATTAGTGGTGAACATCACAGGTTTGGGAGGTGCATCTGAAGAAACTACAGCAAGTTGCTGGAGTGTAATGTGTAGGGAGTCCACATGGATGGTCCATTGATGGTTGAGGAGGTGGATGAGTCACTCATGACAGGATATCGAGCTTTTCATCTGTGAGAGTAGCTCTGACCTTTATATGGCAGCTAAAATACACTTTCTGGTCATTGGTAGCCCCAGAATGTTGATGGTAAGAGGCTCATTGGAAGTAAAGCCACCAAATGTTAAGGGAAGTAGTTACACTCTCTTTATTAGAAAGGGACAATACCTGGAACTGGCACCAATGTTATGTATCATCTATCATGATAACTGGGAATATAGGTTGATGGTCAGCAATTGGCTGGGGTTGAGTGTACGCGTATGATGTCTCATGGCAGTGATCATGGATCACAGCATGCGACGGGAACAGCAGTCCAAGGAATGTTGTATGTCCTGGAGATACTTGTAATCCTGGGTGGATTCAAAACACGAAGGGTGAAACCTGAGTTGAAATCTATGTGAGGTAATACTGAGTCACTGGCAGTCGCTGAGGAAGGAAACATGGCTGTGAAAGTGAGTTTTGGCAAACACCTTGTCGAACACCAGCAGTGAATGGAAAGCAACAAAAATGTACACTGTGAAAGAGACAACCGGAATTCCTGTCGTAGGGAAGAGCAAAACTTCTTCAGGGTGAGCATTCCTTGAAGAGATGTGGCACTCAACTTAACACAAATGTAGGAGCAAATTACTGCAGATGCTGGAATCTGTACTGAAAACAAAAAATGATGGGGATCACAGCAGGTCAGGCAGTATCCATGGAGAGAAAGCAAGTTAATGATTTGAGTCTAAATGACTCTTCATCAGAGTTTATGACTCTTCATCAGAGCTTCCAGCATCTGCAATAATTTGCTCCTTTAGTAATTGGCTGGATTGAAGTATTCTTGCTTTTTGTCAACAAAACACAGTTGGACAATTTTTCACAGTATTGAGTATCTGTTAATCTTGCCGAGTAATCCAGAGGCCCAGACCAATGCTTTGAGGGCACGAGTTTCAATCCCTTTGAATGTAAATTCAATTCACAATAAATTGCTTCAGTTCAGTCACAATGTATGAGTGCAATGAGACAAACAACAGGCTGCATATCCAGACTTCTTTCTTCATTCCAAGATCAAAACTGGTGCCGGCATTGTTGGTCTGGGAATGAGGGAATCATCACGAAGTAGTTTCATTCACCAGTGGCCTCCTTAAGACTGTCAAAAGAATTTATAGCCTCAGGATTGCTTGCCCATAATTTGGGCTGTTGAGCAGTGGAAGAGTTAATCTTTATTACATTAACAGATGACTTTCTGGGAAAATGGCTGTTCGGGTCTTCCAGATATCCAGTAAGATGAAGGATTCCACTGTTAAAGATTCCCTGGGAGGTTGGACATGGAAAAAAGCAGAGTGCTCAGGTGTCTGATACCATCTTAAGAATGCCAGTAGAGCAAGCAAAAAGCAGGTGCCAAATGATCACTGCACCTCATGGGAAGATTAACAACATAAATCTGACTGTTTGGTTGGTTATTAGATATCTAGCAAATTGCAGAGTTGCAGGAAGATTGGAAATTAGGCATTCAGTTGGAAAAAATGTGTCAGAGACAGCTAGCCTTCCATAGGGAAAGATGATAGGGAGACTGAATGCTACACCTGCTGTGATTGATAGCTGTGTCAAAAGATTTTACCCCAACAGAATTGGTTAATGTAACTCTTATGTATAGTGTTAGGTAACTTTTTTTCTTTTCTTTTAAAATATGTTCTGCAGTGGTCACACTCTGTTCATTCATTTGAGCAACAAACTACACATTTTGCTTAAATATATAATCAGACAGACCAGGCGTAAGGTTGGTTGTACACACATGGAGTAAAGCAGACAGTAACAGCTCCAATCCTTGAAATTTACTTTCTTCATTAATCTTTTCATAAAAATCACAGATATGCAGACACTGCAAAGGCAGTGAAAATGTTGCATAGCTGATCTGAATTTATGGAGCAAAGAAATCACAATAAACAAATCCAACAAGGAAAAATGGTCCTATAATTGGGCAGAGCTTTTCTGGCATCCCGTCGGAATGTTGGGAGGAAACTGGCAGTATCCCCAGAGAAAAAGTATAAAGAACTGAACTTGCAATTCTTGTGTATAAGTTTAGTATCTTAATCACCTCAGTTCTGTTATACCATTTCTCCTGGGCCTCATTCTCCTTAAGTTATAGCGCAAGATAGTGGAATCCTCATGTAATTTGTTGGCATTTTTGTTGTTTTCCGTTCTGGTTTATGAGATGCATTACATAACAGAACAAGAGAAAGTGTGTTAGGAGGTTTGCATTCCTACTTAAAACTGCAGAGATCATACCAGAAAATATGCTATCACTCGGTTCTGAAGGTGAAGAAACACGTAACGCTTCTGATACTTTGTCAGTAATGGGGAATCATCTACGTGAAATCTATCACTGACGTGACAAATTATTTCTCCCAAAAATTATCTCAACTTGGAAATCTGTGTTCAGTATTGTATGACAAAAGCAAAGCTGTGAAT
Source organism: Rhincodon typus (assembly GCF_021869965.1). NCBI lineage: Eukaryota > Metazoa > Chordata > Chondrichthyes > Orectolobiformes > Rhincodontidae > Rhincodon > Rhincodon typus. Next base: position 20,044,132 of record NC_063353.1, on the reverse strand, counting down.
CATTAAATACTGTGCTGACTAACACATATAACTTTTCACAAACTAGGAAAAATAGATCAGAATTCTATTTCAATTGTGAGGACTTTAATGTCATTACATTTGAACCTGTGCCTTCAAATTAGTGTGAAATGAAAAGCATCATGTGACCTGTTCTGAAGTTGCCTGACAGCAAGCCTAGGTGTTTTGATTGGTTGAGATTAAAGGGCACCAGACTGTTTTACTGGGAAGAAGGTGCACGTTGTTTACACTTGGTCACAACAGCAGCATGAGTGCTTATAGTGGATAGGTTGTCAGTCTGAGAATCTCAGGTTGTAAGCTCTCCACTCATTTTCAAGGTGAAGCAGAGTTGGGCTCTCATCGATTACTAACTAGGATCTCCACCTGGATACAAAGGCCGATAAGTTTCCCATTGTCCTTGTGATAGGCTTTGAGATGATATTGGTACAGAAGGACATTGTGAAATTGTGTTACAGCCTTACTGAAAATGGCACTGTCAGACTTTCAGGGTACAGGAATGAGAGGTTGAAGGCCACAGTGGTTCACTATGGTGGAATATGAGTTCAAGGTTATGTTCTGATTCAAAAGACCAAATTCACGAGGAGTTAAAACGAAGCTAGAAGATTTTTCTACCTTATGCTAAAGGACAGCTATGCAGTTTGACATTACCAGGCTGAGAAAGTGAAAGAACAGAAGCAAACTCCTGGAAGTTAAAAATTATTTTGGACAGTGGAAATTGAATATCTACTCAGTGGACGGTGAACGTATACATCATTTTATTTTCTCAGTTGTTTCCCTGACAACTTTTTTTTCTGTTAGAGTTATTGGAAGAGAGAAGTTCGCAGAACAGTCAGGTCTAGAGGTTCAACATTGTCCAGCCATGAGGTGTTATGGGCCATCAACAGCAGCAGAATTGTACTCCACCAGAATCTGGAACCTATGGCCCATTATTAGTCCCTGAACATAGAATGATGGTATTGTTGGATTCAGAGGGCACCATTGACCAGAAATTGAACTGGACTATCCACATAAATACAGTGGCTATAACTGCAGGTGAGGCAAGTAACTTACCTTCTTATTCCCCAAAGCCTACTTTCAACCACCTACAAGGCACAAGTCCGGAGTGTGATGGAATACTTCTCACTTGCCTCGATGTGCAGTAACAAAAACATTCAAGAAGCTTGGCACCATCCAGGTCAAAGCAGCCTGCTTGATTGGCACCGGATCCGCAAATATCCATTCCCGCCACCACCAAGCAGAAGTGTGTACCATCTACAAGAAGCATTTTCGAAATTCACCAAGGCTCCTTTCCGAACTCATGAACACTACTGTCTAGAAGAGCAAGGGCAGCAGTTACACAAAAACTCAGCATCTACAAATTCCTTCCCATACAACTCACCATCCTGACTTGGAAATATTTTGCTGTTTCTTCAGTGTCTCTAGATCAATATCCTGAACCTTCCTCCCTAACGGAATTGTGGATCTATCTACAGCAAATTCAGTGCTGCAGTTCAAGCCGGCAGCTCACCATCATCTTCTCAAGGACAACCATGAACAGCCAACAATTAAGTCATGAATTCAATTCATAAATCAGAAAAGATGAGCGGAATTATGCTAGTAGAATATTCTTAAAGAAAGAGGAACATTGTATTTCCTTTTTGCAATTAATTTATTAATTTCTATTGTATGAGTGGAAAACTTCAATGTTGATCATGTACTTTCTGAGCTTTCTTTAAAAAAGGACAATATGCAAAAGGAAAACAGATGTTTGGTACAAATACAGACTTCAATAAAAACGGAAAATGTTGGAAATATTTAGCAGTTTTGGCAGCATAAGAGAAAGTGAAAAACAGAGTTAATATTTCAGGTCTGTGACCTTTCATCAGAATTGCTGCTGTATATAGAGCTTCCTGGTACTGCAGATGATGTGCTAAAATGGTATGGCAAGGAAGATCCTTCAGGATAAATTGTATTTTTTACCCACTTTCCCCTTTGGAGTATTTAGTGTCGGATCAGTCTTTCAAAAATCAATTTGGCAAATGTGTAAACCTTTGCACCTCCTAAATTGTGTAGGAAAATGCAATAATAAACTGCTGCACCTTTGCTAGATCAGTCATTACCCCTCATGAAGTGATCGTATGGTCCAAATGCAAATCTGACATTTTAAAGTCTGGCTGTTGGTCCATCTCAAGAGCCTCAAGATTAATCATTACAAGTTGGAAAGTGGTATTCAAAAAATGTAGGCATCTACAGGTATAATTTTATAGACATCTGAGCAACTGTGGACAATAGTGAAAGATAAGGAGCATCCACACCATGGCAGCACGGTGGCTCAGCAGTTAGTATTGCTACCTCACAGCACCAGGGACCTGGGTTCAATTCCAGCTTTGGGTGACTGTCTATCTGTGTAGAGTCTGCATGTTTTCCCTGTGTCTGTGTGGGTTTCCACCAGGGGCTCCAGTTTCCTCCCATAGTCCAAAGATATGCTGGTTAGGTATATTAACCATGCTAAATTGCCCCATATTGTCCGAGGATGTACAGGCTAGGTGGATTAGTCATGATAAGTGAGGGTTATGGGGAGAGAGTGGGCATGACGTAGTTATGGGTGGGATGCTATTTGGAGGATCAGTGCCTCTAATTGCATTATAGGGATTCTATGACTCTACCTTAGGGAGAGGATGGAAGGTCAGGGCCACTCAGAACATGTGGGGTCCACAGGAGGCCCACAGACTCTCCGCCCCAACTCTTTATCCTGGGGATGAGCAAGGTACAGTGTCAATGCAGGTTTCACAGTTATATCGCACAGAAACAGACCCTTCAGTCCAACCTGTCCATGCCAACCATTTTCCAAAACTAAACTAGTCCCACCTGCCTGTGCTTGGCCCATATCCCTCCAAACCTTTTCTATTCATGAACTTATCCAAATATCTTTTAAACATTGTAATTGTACCTGCATCCACCACTTTTTCTGGCAATTCACTCTACACGTGAATCACTCTGTGTTTAAAAAAGTTGCTCCTCATGTCCTTTTTAACTCTTTCTGCTCTCACCTTAAAAATATATGTCCCCTAGTTTTGAACTTCTCCACCCTTGCTATTCACCTTATCTATGCCCCTCATGATTTTATAAATCTCTGTAAGGTCACCCCTCACCTCCTATGCTCCAGTGAAAAAAGTCCCAGTCTATCCAGTCTCTTCTTATAACTCAAACACTCCAATGCCGGCAACATCCTGGTAAATCTTTTCTGAATCTTCTCCAGTTTAATAATATCCTTCCTATAACAGGGCGACCAGAACCATGAACAGTAGTCCAGAAGAGGCCTCACCAATGGCCTGTATAAGTTCAACATGACATCCCAACTCCTATACTCAAAGGTCTGAGCAATGAAGGAAAGTGTGCTAAATGCCTTCTTAATCACCCTGTCTACCTGTGATGCAAATTTCAAAGAATTATGTACCTGAACCTCCATGTCTCTCTGTTCAACAACACTACCCAAGGTCCTACCATTGTATAAGTCTGTCCTTGTTTGTTTTACCAAAATGTAATACCTCACATTTATCCAAATTAAACACCATCTGCCACTCCTTAACTCATTGAACCGACTCATTACGATCTCTTTATAATCTTACATGACCTTCTTCACTGTCCACTATGCCAGTAATTTTGGTGTCATCTGCAAACTTTCTAACCATGCCTTCTATATTTTCATCCAAATCATTTATATAAGTGACAGACAAAAGTGGACCCAGTACTGATCTCTGTGGAATACAGATGGTCACAGGCCTACAGCCCAAAAAACAACCCTCCACTTCCATCCACTATCTTCCACCTCAAAGCCAAATTTTTTTTTTAACTAATTAGCAAGCTTAACCTGAATCCCATGTGATCTAACTTTACCAACTAGTCCACCATGCTGAACCTTGACAAAGGCTTCACTAAAGTCCCAGTAAATAACATCTACTACTCTGCCCTCATCAATCTTCTTGGTTACTTCATTAAAAAACTCAATCAAGTTTGTGAGACATGATTTTTCCTCAAACAAAGACATGCTGACTATCTCTAATCAATCCTTGCCTCTCAAAATGTATGTAAATCCTGTCTTTCAGAATCACCTCCTACAACTTACCAACCACCGATGTCAGATACACAGGCCGATAGTTTCCAGGCTTCTCCTTACAGCCTTTCTTAAACAATGGCACAACATTAACCGCTTGTCAGTCCTCCAGTACTCCATCAGTGTTTATAGATGCTACAAATATTTTTGTCAAGGGCCCCGTAATTTCCTCTCTAACTTCCCACAATGTCCTGGGATACACTTGATCAGGTCCTGGAGGTTTATCTGCCTTGATGTTTTCTAAGACATTCAGTGCTTCCTCTTCTGTAATGTGAACTGTTCTCAAAACGTTAATATTTATTTCCCTGAGTCCTCCAGCCTCCATTTCTTTCTCAACAGTAAAAACTGACGTGAAATATTCATTTAAAATCTCTCCCATCTCCTGAGGTTCAACTCAAAGACAACCTCATTGATCTCTAAGAGGTCCAACTCTCTCTCTAGTTGCTCTCTTGCTCTGAATGCATTTGTAGAATCATTTTGGATTGTCTTTAACCTTATCTGCCAAGGATATCACATATTTGCCTCACTTTTGCTTTCCTGATTTCCTTCTTAAAAGAATACATCTACACTCTATATACTCTTCAAGAGATTCTGTTGATACCAGTTGTCTATATCTAATATATGATTTTTTTTATTCTTGACTAGAACCCAAACATCTTTATTCATCCATTGTTCCCTAATACTACCAGCCTTGGCTTTCACTCTAACAGAAACACAATGCCTCTAAACTCCCAATATCACACTCTTGAAGGCTTCCAATGGAACATCAGTGTGACTAGTGCCTTCCAGATGACAACAAATGACCTGCGTGGTATCTCTCAGTCTTCAGCGCTGCAGCCTGGACAGTAGGATGCAGAAACTTCATTGGTTTCTCCCAAATCATGGTGCCATCAACTGCATGTACGTGGCATTGAGAAGGCAGAATTCACCAAAAGGAAGGGGCTGTATTCAGTTAATGTTCAGTTCATGCTCTCTGATGACCATTACCAATTCCTGGAGGTGTATGCCCATCACTGCCCTAGCAACTGCTTTGACTTTTATATCCTGAAGTATTCTCTTGTACCTAGTACCTAGTCCATTTCAAAGTCTAGGTGCTTTACAAGGCTGATCACTGGGAGAACAAAGGCTACTCAGCATGGGCTCATCCCACAAGCCCCTGACTCGTGTGAAGTGCAAATACAATGCTGCATATACTACTGCAAACAGGACCCTGGTGAAGCAGAATACAGGGCTGCAGAAGATACGGTTCTGCTGCTCGTAGCAGTCTTGCAGGGGATGGGGAGGGTTGTTTCCTGTACAGTCTGAGTGTGCCACAACATCCTGGCATGTTGTCATCTGTACAATTGGAGCAGGGAATGAGGTGATGTGCTGGATGATGAGAAATAGGGAGAGTGGGAGAAGATGTCTAAGGAGGAAGATGGAAATACCAAGGAGGAGGAAACTTTCCTTGTCTATGACAGAGCTCAGCTGTATCAGGTACTACAAGCCCAGGCAGAAACCTGATTGACACCCACTTGCAACAGATTGAAAACTGGGTGCAGCAGCAATTCACCAACTGCAAAATAGTCATTGGTCATAACACCAGCATGTGGTTTGGTTTGCACTATGGGGCAGACTGCAGACTTTACTGGTTCTGTTTGTGTTTCCTTTTGCCATTAGTAAATAAAGTCTTACATTTGTTCTTGACCAATTGCCTGCTTGTATGTGATGGTTTTCTATTCGACACAACAAACCGTAGGTCCACGTTAGGCACTGGGAACAGGAGAGTACTTACCTTGATGGTTTTCAGATGCATATAGGTACAACCAGGTAAACTGAGTACAATACCCTTTTTAAGCTACATGGCTGTCTGCTGATCATGGCATTGACTTCTAGTTTGGAGACCCATGCAGCTGGTAATAAAATTAGAGTCAACACTGACTGCATGCCATGGTTATTAACAGTGACGATGGTGAGAGAAAGGGGTTGTATGCATGAGGAAGTGTCAGCCATGCCAACTGTGTGCCATGAGGAGCGTGGCTTTGTGGCTGCTGTGTCAAGATATTGGCAGAGGGGGTAATGCCAGGTTTCTAACACTTGTCTGGGTAAACAATGGTTTATTCAAAGATGGTGCAGATACAAAGGCTGCTAATGTTTTGACGGATATTTCCAAACAAATATGAAGTGGAAATCAGCTTTAAAAGACTATCCCCTGCAGGCCAGACGATCACGTACCAATTCAGCTGATCTATATGAGCAGTCAGTCTTTTCATTGAGACATCAGATAAAATAGCCACAGAATGTGAATAGAACTTGCAATTAAACTAATGCTGGCCACCTGCATATGGCAAGTATTTTTCTTGGTTGAAAAAGCATGTTCACTTGGGATGAAGTCTGATTTTGGGGCTCATTGTTCTTTCACTCAAGTTTTCTGATGTCATCAGAGATCTACAGGACAATAATGCGAACTGAAACAAACACAGAGAATGCTGCAGAAATCTGGCAGTATCTGTGGAGAGAGAAACATGTTTAATGTTTTGTATCCTGGATGACTCTACTTCAGGACTTGAAACATTAACTCTTTCTCTCTCCACAGATGCTGCCAGGTCTGCTGTGTTTGTCCAGCTTTTTCAATATTTTTTCTTTTATTAAGTAAGGGCAATTGTGGTACTCATTATAATCCTACACTTCTATTCGATGGATGTTATTAAAGTGATATCTCCATTTGTACCTATATCAGTCATTTTCCATATTCCCTTCTTGAATGGATTTTTGGATGCTAAGAAAATCAAGGAAAATAGAGGTAGAGCAGAAGAAGTTGAGATGGAAAATTAGATATGATCTTATTAGCAGTAGGGACCATGTGGCAAACTCATTCGCATTTTCTATGTTATCACGAGCTGTAGGCATCATAAAAGTATAAGGGGTGCACACATGCAGATGAATCAACAACTAGGATATTAAAAGTTACAGTGGACATCAGTGCAGACTGATATTAAAAACTTGCCTAGTGAGTTTCACCTACAGTACACTTCAGTGAAGTGGAAAATCTGGCAAGGTGACCATTCCATTGTAGTGATGTGGGAAAATTTGATAAATCCTTGATTATGTTTGCAAGACGACATTTGGGCAGCACTGTTACTTTTGATGCAAAAGGATTAAAAATCCAGCTGCAAGAAGATGCATTGAAGGAAGAGTGGCCTTTGGTAGCACTCTGACCTCCTCATTGCAAGGTTCCAGGTTCAAGTCTCACTCAAGGGCCTGGGCACAAAATCATGGTTGACACTCCAGCGTAGTACTGAGACATATTTGTACTGTTGCAATGTCATCTTTTAGGTGACCTGTTAAAATGAGGGTCCCCTGCTTGTTCAGGTCAGTATGAAAAATCCCATGGCATTATTTCCACAAAGACCAAGCGAGTTATCCCCAGTGTTCTGGTCAGTACTTATCTCCCAACTAAAATCACAGAAACAGATCTCATCATTATCACATTGGGGTTTGTGGGGACTTGCTCTGCATAAGTTATCTTCTATGTTTTTCTACATTACAATAATAACTGCCCTTCAAAAGTACTTCATTGACTATAAAGCTCTTTGAGGTAGCCAGTGGTTGTCAAAAGCACCACATGAATCCAATTCTTTGGCTTCTTTCTCCCAATATGTTAGTATTTCTTCTGGGACCATCAATCATGGTAACATACCAGCCATGAACTGCTGCTCAGTTTGTCAAACACCACAAGAAATATCATGCAAAACCATGACATTGTGTGCACTCTTCTTAAAGATTCGTGGCACATTTTTCTTGAAAATTAATAGCAAAAAGGGCCAAGTTATCTCAGCCGAGGTTGCTCCTTGACAGTTTGAGCTTTGTGAGTGAGATCATCCGTAATGGAAGCAGAAAGGAAGAATGGATTCAAACCAAAATTGTTGCTGCTTTCTTGAATAAGAGTAGCATCAAGAAGAACCACAAAATGAAGGCATCATGGCTGTTACCTGAAAATGTACCCTGATATGCACAATGATAATTTCTCTGATTGAATATAAATCTTTGCTGTATTGTAAATCTGGATGTTTATATTAAGAGCCCTGATACCAACATAGGTGTCATCAACAATGGCCCCACTGAAAGGAATTCTGTCCCCAATGACAGCTGTAACACGATGAAACAAAATGATAAAGGTGCCACCTGTTGTAAATACGGCATTTTTCAATTACCTGCCGCAGCTGTAGACTGCAGCAGCAGATGTCTCCATGTGTTGGATTGGAAAGAAGCAGAGGCAAGGATGGCTTTGTGCTTTGGCAAGCTTCCCTTCGGTGGGAAGAGCTGACTCTTTTCCAGATGCTCTATGTCGGATATCAAACAGCAGATGGTGAAATCCTGTCAGCCCCCCCTGTGAAGCAGAGGTGATGAAATCCAGTCTCCTCTAACTTGTTCAGATGGGTAGTTTTGGAAGAGACAACAAACAGCGTTCAGCACAGCGATACATCCAGACCAAATGTCATTAGGTATCAAAGCACTTGCACGTGCCAGTGTCTCACAAATTCTGCTCAATCATACAGCATATTCCGATCATCAAAAGAGTATATATCTGGAAGATTTTTTTCACAATCTAGCTTTTTTTCATTTCATAGCACCCAAGATTTTCTAAATGAAATATTTAGCACAGCTGATCCTCCCAGCACATAATTCTTTTATTGTTGGTAGATACTCTGTGTAGTAATTAATAAGCATCAATTTTATTGCCACTGTAAATGTCAAATTGACAGGTTTATAATTCACTGGATTACCTTTTGAAACCTTGGTGTCAAATCAAAAATCTTTCTTTCCCATGGGTCTTTATTATAATCTTTCAGATAGTCTCTCTCACATCTTTCAACACACCCCATACTTCACGACTGCAAGGTGACTTTTTCCTGCTGCTCCATATTACACAATGTGTTTCTGACCTATTATTTTCTACAACTGCTCTCAAACCACGAGCTACAGTTCCCCATTGACCTTCCTTGCCGGGTGTAGCTTGTCCCTGGTCTGTCTGTAGGAACTTGTTGACATGTCTCATACTCTCTGCCACCACCTACTGGCATCAAACATCACTTTGTCTCTGAATCACTTTGTCAAATATCTGTTAAAAACCACAATGGAAAACTTGAGATATGGAAGAGAGTCACTAATATATTGTTCTTTCTGAAATTCCAGGAGATAGGAAAGCACTGTAACAAGAAAAGCTGCATTTTATGCTATTTTTGTTGCAAATCCAAACGTCAGTTTATTTCTCTGTATTCATGTAAAAATTGTCACAAACTGATTTAATCAAAATTCGTACTGGGGAAAGTTCACTGAAATCAACTTCAAGACATAGCTGCATATAACGCACAAAAGTGACTCTAGAATTTACAGCTTCACTATAGCTACACACATTTGGTGGAGATAATCACATTCTGCTAACTAACAGTGTTGAAGTTTTCAGTCTGGTGATCCTGTTATGACTTTTTAAAATACTGAAGGCTATATGCTGACCTGAAGAGACACATTTACATTCATCAGAACAGAGGCCTCCCAATTGAGGGATTAATTCTAGGAAAAAAGATCAAAGACATTCGATCATATGTAACCTGCACTCTATTTTCGCAGAAATAATTGCTGGTGGGTACCAGATCCAGACTTTTTGAAATGTAATCCATTTCCAGTTTTTGGGGCGTGTATCCACATATTGTAAAGCTCCCTGCTTATATTTAGATGAGAATCATTGCCACAGGATGAACTCCTTCAGCAAGTTGTGGTATGAGCAGACAGGAAGGACCCTGCAGTAGTGCCATTTGGAGATTTCACCTACTTCAGAAAGGTTGCCACATGTTGGTCCTTTTAGGTGACTGGCTAACATCTCGACACTTACTGCCTCTTTTTGGTCCTTTATGACTGATTGATAACTTCTGCTGACAATTTTCTGCTAATGCTGGAATTTTCTATCTCGCTCCAAAAAAGCTTGGCCTCAGCTGGTCCTGAGAAACACCTGTGGTACTGGAGGATGAGGGGGGGAAGCTACTTCGAAGAACAGAGAGGGCAAGGAACATCTGGGAGAAAAAGAGGAGGATGAGTATGACACTCCACAGGAAAGCATAGCTGTATCTTTAGGGAGTCTTTCTCTCACCTCAGCTCCATATTGGAGCAATGTCTAAGATACTGTGATTCACTAAAGATGCTGTCAGTGAGTTGTGTCACAGCTAGAGCTCTGAACAAGAGCATAGTCAGCATTACCTGCAGTTGTCAAAGTCATTGGGGACCTTAACATTTATATCCTGTTGTCATTCCAGGCACCAACAGGTGACATCAGAAATATCTCCAAGTTTACTGTCCGCTGTTGTAAAAATGAGCTGAATGTGGCTTCCTATATGGGGAACAAAGACAACATTAAGCTTCAATTGCATTGTAGGCTTCAGAAGGGTCCAAGGTGCTTGTGACTGCACCCACATGGTTTGCTGGCCTGCTCAACAGCTGTGCAACATTTTTCTGAAAAGGAGAATCTGGCCATCCCTCAATCTCCAACATTTCTGTGATGACAGACAATGCAGCATGCAGATCTCTGTCCGTTTTCCTGACAGCTATTCATTCGTCCTATACTATTCTTCTGTGCCACTTTTATTGCCTGGCCATCAGGGCATACGCTAATTCCAGGCTTACATTGTAATGCAATCAGGCTGCAGGCATGAAGGCATGAGCAGGAAACAAAAAAGTTAGGAATCTTACCTTGACAAATTTTGAGAGTTCTTTTTACTTTTTCCCTGTATCACTGCCAAATACTGCAGTTGAAGCTGTCTGCATTGATATCCACTGTAACTGCTACCCATTGGTGAGAGAAATATTTCCGTAAGTGTTTACTGCTTGCTGACCCACCTGGGTTCAGTCGTCAGATAGGCAGTGGAGAAGCTTGGGTTCTCATATGCAGCCATTTCTTTGTTCAAGTTGTTCCTTTGCTTCCTACAGCCAGGGTGAACCTTTAAGAAGTAGCTGTTGCCATCAAGTGGTTGTAATGATTCCTGCAGCTTCGAGTTGCTAACAAATAGACAGTAGGCCTGGGCGAACATCTGACTTATTGGTAAATAACTGATGGCACCAATTTCACATCACTCCTGTCACAAGACATCAAGTGTGTGAGCCTTACCCCATGTGGCGATTTCCCAGCACAATCAATTTGCTGTGCCATGATTTCTAATTCACACTTCAGTCAAGAATATTGTGTAATGAACTAAATGAACATTTAAGCAGCTCAGAAAAAAAGTAATGATTGTGCTTTCAAGAACATTTTATTTTACAAACCATGAGGGAAATGGTTGCAATGCGATGAAGAAAGCACTGGAGTAATGTGCTGCAACAAGGTGATATATCAACAACGATATACTCTTGTGATAACATACTGAACAAGGTGATATACTGCACCAAGATACTATCGTGAATAAACATAATACACTACATCAAGTTTATATACTGTACCAAGGTAATATAATGTACAAAGGCAATACACTGTTAAAAGGTAATAAAATAGGGCCAATGTAATATACTGCACCAGGATAATACTTGCATACTGAAAAGTAATAGAATTACATAGCAATTAACAGAATCAAGATAATACCTTGCCTCAAGGCAATAAACCGTATCGAGTTAATATAAACCTGCAGATGCTGAAGATCTAAAACAAAAGCAGCGGATGCTGGAGAAACTCAGCGCGTCTGGCAGCATCTGTGGACAAAGAAATAGAGTTAATGTTTCCAGTCCAGTGACTAGGACCTGATCAAGTTAATATGTTGCTTGAAGACCAGGAAACTTGTCAGGCATCAGTCATGTTTCAAGTGAGAGAATATGCAAACAAAGAAATAAACTTTGTGTTACTTGCATCTGCTCACACAGACAACATCAGAAAGTTTATCCTGTATCAATACATTTCCACTTTATCTGAAATGTGTACAGCATTACATGCATCAATTGTGACGACCTGTGACACAAAAGCAATACAGTAAGAGAAATTTGTAATTTCTTCAGAATATCAGTGGAATTTGTGATTGTTTTTAATTGTTTGAAAATTACTTCAATAAGTTATCAGCAATTGCAAAGAGAGAAATCTTAATTTCCTTGGTTAAGAATAAATACTGGTTTATAGCACCAACAGAAAGAAAGTGACAAAAGAAGCTGGGTAGCTAGCATGTAGAAAGGAGAATAACAAGCAGAGTGGCTGAAAGATGACAGCAATCACTGCACAGATACAGACATAAAAAGAAAGCAGACAGAGACAGGAAAAGGAACACAGAAATTCTTGTGAGTAAAAGAATGGAATCAATCTCTGCAAAAGGTCAGTCTTTCCATATGACAGAAAAGGGGACAGGATCTCATGGAGATATAGTGTAAGCTAGCTGAAAAGTGTCTGAAACCTGGAAAGCTGTCCATACATTTCAGAGATAATAAAGAACTCGGTGCTTTCCTAGAGGCAGCCAAACAAAAATGCAGAGGTTTTATTGGTTGGTCAGCTGGAAAGGAACACTGGAAGCCGATGCCATAAGCACTGTCAATGACACAATGGCAGAGGGTTTGCAGGAATGTGCCTTGCTGATGGTAATCCTTCCCTTGAAACACTGAAGGTGAACACGGTCATCAGACAGGATACATGACCTACCCTGTGTGAATTAAGAACAGGAGTGGCATGGTGGCTCAGGTGGATTGGACATGCTAAATTGCCCATAGTGTTCAGGAATGTGTAGCTTAGGTGGGTGAAAGGGGGATGGGTCTGGGTGGGATGCTCCAAGGGTCAGTGTGGGCTTGTTGGGCTGAAGGGCCTGTTTCCACACTGTAGGGATTCTATGATCTATGAAAATCTATACAGTGTATTGTGAAACTGTGTAGACATGTAGTGTCACAACTATGTGGGGAGTTATGGAAGCACTTGTGGTTGCCTAAGATGTAAATTTGTTAAATTGACTATTTAAAAGTGAAGTTTAAATTTTTATTTGAAATATAATTTGCCTGTAATTTATATTTAATTTGCATTGGTTTTGATTTGTGTTAAAGCAAAAGCTACAAAGTGTGGAATCTTGCTGCCTACTTTCCTGAATAGGATGGTGAATGGGAGGCAGCCGATTGAGGCTATGGCCTTGGAAGATTGCTGAGTCAGACTCATACCAGCAAGTGGGAGTTCAAAGCCTGCATTCAGTCCTAGTGTACCCTCTCATCACTGTACCCCTCTGCTGCAGAGAGACCTGGATGGTGTACCAGTGGCATTTGAGTGCTAGAGAAATTTCAGTGTGAACAAATTCCAGCATGTCCTTCTTGAAGCTAACTGTACAAGCTTTCAGTCAAACTTCTTGCAAAACCAGTGGACTGGGCACTGTGTCCTGATGGCTGAAAAGGTCTTTCCTCCTATGTCCTGTTTTCTCAACTCACAAATAGCCAATGTTCCAGGAGAGGAACAAAGAAAATGCTACAAAGACTCACTGAAGTTCTCCTTGAAGTGTGGTAGCACTGACATCGATGACTAGGAGGACATAGCTCCTAATCGTTTAAGTTCGTGACAATCTGCCAATCAAGCTGCATCTCACTTTGAGTCGAAACGTCTTATTAATGAGGCAGAGTGGCAGCACAGAAAAAAGGAAATGGAAGTTAATCCTGTGTTGAAGAAGCCACTCACAGCAGGCCCCTTGTTCTAAAGGAAAACTTTACAAAATGTTCATCTTAAACATGAATAAAAATCGTGCACAAAATGCTACCATCAACCCCTTTTGTAGTAAGGTTGTACCAGTATAAAGGTTATGAATACTAAGTAATGAAGGATGACCAGGTGGAAGTCTTGGCAGAAAGGTTGAATCTGGAGTAGGAAATTAGCAGTTTACAGTATTGTAGACAAGAAAACTACATAACAAGGTAAGTAATGTTGAATCTCCTACAAACTTGTAGCTACGTCTAAGATAAATGATTAGAGATTTTAGGGTCTACGTTTTATTTTTTGTTCAGTTTTTTTGTAGGATGTTGGCATCGCTGGCTGGCCAGCATTTCTTGCCCATCCCTAGTTGCCCTTGAGCAGGTGGTGCTGAGCTGCCTTCTTGAACCGCTACAGTCCACCTGCTGCAGGTTTACCCACAATGCCAATAGGGAGGGAATTCCAGGATTTTGACCCAGTGACACTGAAGGAACGGCAATGTATTTCCAAGTCAGGATGGTGAGTGGGTTGGAGGGAAACTTGGAGATGGTGGTATTCCCTATGTCTGCTGCTCTTGTCCCTCTAGATGGAAGTGGTTGTGGGTTTGGAAAGTGCTGTCTGAGGATCTTTGGTGAATTTCTGCAGCGCATCTTGTAGATAGTACACACTGCTGCTACTCAGCGTTGGTAATGGAGAGTGTGGATGCTTGTGGATGTTGTGCCAATTAAGTGGGCTGCTTTGTCCTAGATGGTATCAAGCTTCTCGAGCGTTGTTGGGGCTGCACTCATCCAGGCAAGTGGGGAGTATTCCATCACACTCCTGACTTGTACCCTGGTGGACAGGCTTTGAGGAGTCAGGAGGTGAGTTACTTGACGCAGTATTCCTAGCTTCTGACCTGCTCTTGTAGCCACTGTGTTTATGTGGTGAGTCCATTTGAGTTTCTCGTCAATGATAACCCCCAGGATGGTGATAGTGGGGGGATTCAGTGATGGTAACACCATTGAATGTCAAGGGGTGGTGGTTAGTTTGTCTGTTATTGGTGATGGTCATAGCCTGATGTTTGAGTGGCGTGAATGTCACTTGCCATTTGCCAGCCCAAGCCTGGATATTGTGCAGATCTTGCTGCACCTGTAGACTGAAGCAGATTCACTACCCACCCAGAGGCAATCACATATATACTCATGGAGAGAGCTATTCCAAAGCTTTCCAGTTAACCCTTTCAAAGCAATTTCCTTATGCAACATCTTACTGTCTGGATCTCACCAGCTTATGGAATACCCTGCTCCACGTGCCCGAAGGTCTGAGAGTTGAAGGCTGGCCTGTTCATCTGCCACATGAAGATCCATGATACAAACTCATCACCCTGAGGAGACATCACCTTTAAATCAAGAATAGTTAAAGGCATCTTAACCTCCTTGTCTTCATGACATTTAGAAAAAATGAACCTCATTTTCCTCAGAGCTGAAATCTTTCTACTACACATTGTTTTTTTGAAATGGCAGCTTAGCCCACTTGCTGATATGAGACAAGAAAACTGTGATGTTAAGCCTCGCTCCAAGATCTGAGCATCTCATCTTGGCTGCCATTTATGTGCAATGCTGAGGGAGTTCTGGTTAGTTTGAGGTGCCTCTATTTCGATGAGATGTTAAGCAAAGCTCTCATCTACCTTACATAACACTTCTATTAGATGCTGTAAATCCCATATCATTACTTAAAGGGCTAAAACGTTGTTAGTTCAAATCTCTATTGGAACTAGGTTGACTTAAAATCAGTGGAATTGAAGTTAGACAAATATTTATACACATTTCAATAATTACTCTTTCTTTACCTCCTCCTTTACCAACAGATAGCTTTTGTGATAAATAAACAGTATCTAAATTTATTGATGATATTTTTTATAGTCTGTTCCAATTTGAGAAGGAAAGATTCTCGCTAAATGCAAATTACCAATGTTTTGCTCCTGAAACTTGAACATGCCTTCGTGCAAATTTTCTTTTAAACTAATCCCACTTGCTGAACAAGCTACCTTAAACATTGCATTGCAAGCTTGCTGCTCTAGTGATTGGCTGAGTGCTCACTGTGTGGCAGTGGAATGTCAAGGACAAGAATATTAAACCAGTGGCATCCAAAGATCACTTGTTTCCTCAAGCAAAACAGATAAACACAATTTCCAGCTGAAAGGATTACAAAAATCCATGTGGATTGTAGTTTTTAATTTATAAAGAAAGAATGAGGCTGAGAAGTAACAAAAATAATGAATAATGCATCATCGTGTAGGAGATAAATGTTCACTGTCAAGCTACTGGAACATACAGTAGGTATTTCAAAAGGTCGAACCAATGTTAGTCACATAAAAATTAAGAACATTGCATTAAACAGACCATGCAATATTCAAGAAGATAAAACAGTCAACTTGTACCTTCAACCAATGTAAGCATGGATAATAGAACATTTTTGAGGCATTGCTAATTATTTTAATGATAAAACATTAAAAGATGTAAACATTGCAAATGATTATGTTTAAAATACAAAGAAATGGCATTTACCTAACAGTCAAGCAAAACATTATTTTTCATATATATACTTTCTGACTTCAATACATCTATTTGGAATTATATATTTGTCAGTAAAACAATGAATAAAAGAAGAATTAACCCAAGGATGAGCACTGCAGAAGGGGGAGAAAAAAACAAAGCAATTTCATGAAAAGGGATCTGACTACATAAACACTTACTTAAGTTTCCATGGCAGCTCATCATGCCTAAAAAGGATTGATAGTAACTATTGAGGTTGAATATAAAAGAGATCTTATGTAAATGTAGTTTCAGTTGAAGTTGTCTATTCAGAACACAGGTAAATATAGATGCAAACATTCATTTGGCCCATTTTAAAATCACCTGTCTAGAATACCTGGAATGAGTATTAGTATTACATAACTTTACAAATTATTTACAGCTCAGAAATAAACAATCCAATCCAAAAAGTCCATACCAGTTTTTACATTCCATACAAGGTCCTCCCCCACCCACCCATGCCATTTCAACTAAATCCATTGTCATATCCTTATATTCCTTTTTTTCTCATGTGCTTATCTAGGTTCCCTTTGAAAGAGTCAATGCCATTTTCTTCAAGTATTCTTTGCTGTAGTGATTTTTACTCTATCACTCTCTGGGTAAAGGAGAATCTCCTGAATTCCCCAATGAATTTATTAGAATTTATCTTATATTTATAGTCCGAATTCCAGTCTCGCCCATAGGTAGAAACTCTGTTCTGGGCTATATCTTATCAAACTATTTCATAACGTTGAAGTTCTCTCCGAAATGGCTCACTCAGTTTTCTTTTCTAGAAGAAAGAGCAAAAGCCTTTCCAATCATTCTTGAGAGATATAACATCTAAATTCTGAGATTACTGCAGTTTTTTTGTACCTTCTCCACTACTTCTTTATTCCGATTGAGCTCTAACCAAGGTTTATATATATTTAACGGTATGCCACAGGTTTTCAATTGCATGCCTCTTAAAAATGAGCCCCAG
Organism: Rhincodon typus; assembly: GCF_021869965.1. Taxonomy (NCBI): domain Eukaryota; kingdom Metazoa; phylum Chordata; class Chondrichthyes; order Orectolobiformes; family Rhincodontidae; genus Rhincodon; species Rhincodon typus. The sequence goes on along the minus strand of NC_063353.1, from coordinate 20,026,832 downwards.
TTGCTTTGTTTGCTATTCGTATGGCTTTAATAAGATTGATTCCTCCTTCAACTGATAGTGTGTCTAATTGCAAAGATTTCATTTTCCTCTACCCATTGTATTTTGTGTTATAGAGTAGAGGTTGGCCATGCCCACCTGCCCACCTCCCCCCCTCCTGAGAACAAAACCCAAAACACCCAAAGAGCACCTTACCCTATAATCTATTAGAAGGAGTATGAAAAGAGGTGTAACCTGTCTTGCAGCAACTTCTGGTGGTTAAATCAAATAAATCCCTGCCATTCACTTTACAATCAACAAGTAACAATTTATTTATCTAACTCTAACAGTGAACAAAATAACTAAACTATTAACAAACTGAACAAATTCTTTCTAACTACTAACTATTCCTGAATAATGTAAGATTCTAATGGTATGCTGTTCCAGTGAATACAAGTCCCACTTATATAACAAAACAATAGAATTTAGTCTCCCAAAATTACAGCCAGGTATGTTCTGTGTCTTCTCCATCAATTCTTATGTCAGGAATCTTAGCTAGGAGTGTCGAGATACCATTTTGAATAGATGGTGCTTTCTCTACGAGCTGAGAGCTTTTATCGCTACCAGATGGCAGTTACCTCTGCCAATTTTCCAACTGCCACCTTCTTTTATACCCCTGATGAGATATCAATTTCTTACAATCAGATTGATCCTCGGTTGTCAAAACCAACAGACTCAAAATTTGATAGATTTTTGGTACCTATGTGCTTGGTTCAAATTGATTGGCTAAATTCAACAACCTGTCATCTTGGTTAAAGTGCTGCTTGGCCTGCTAATGGTATGGCCTTTCAATATAACTGTTTCAATTCAGGTGCTCTCTGTACTTGGAAACTTTCAAGCTGCTCACAGACATCTCCAAGCATAGAAAAAGCACAATCTTTTAAAGGGACCACGCAATGCTCCCCCCGCCCATCCTAGCATTTTACAAACACCAAATTCTAATGTCCTGCCTCCCAATCCACAAATACTCTACCCAACTTTGCAACACTTGTTCAACTAAATATACCACCTCACACTGAGTGACAGTGAAATCATCCTCACATCAGGTATAAATACCACAAAACAAATGTACAACTGGAGAAAATTGATAAATCCCATGGTCTGAAAGTATTAAAAAAGATAGTGCTGGGGGCCATCTTTAATAATTCTATGATTTCTGGAACGGTTCATCCAGATTGGAAGGTAGCAAATACAACTCCACTTTTACAAAAGGAGGGAGAAAGAACAGACCTGTTAGCTTGACATTGATAGTAAGGAAATGCTGGAATCTATTCTAATGGATATGATAATTGAACACTCAAAAAAGAATGATACGATTGGGCAGAGACAGTATGAATTTATGAAAGAGTAATCATGTTTAACAAACCTTTTGGAGCTTGTAAAAGGTGTGGTTCACAAATTGTTTGGGGAATTAGTGGATGTAGAAAGTTTGGATTCTCAGAAGGCATTCAATAAGATTTGACACAGGAGATGAGTAAACAAAATTGCAACACGCGATTGGAGTTATACAGCAGAATGAATTGAGAAATAATTAATGGATAGAAAATGGAAAGTAGGAATCACACGAGTTATTCTCAGGTTGACAGGCTGAAACTAATAAGGTACCACAACAATCAACACTTGGACCTTAGTTATTCACAATCTATATCAATGTAGGATGTAGGGACCAAATGCATTATATTCTAGTTTGCTATTAACACAAAATTAGGTGAGAATGAGAGTTGTAAAAAGGATGCAAAGAAATTTTAGATAAATGAGAAGGATCAAGAGATTCGGCGAGGTCATGGCAGATGGATTATTCTGTGGAATAAGTTATCCACTAGGTTATGAAATGAAGAAATGCTGAGTATTTCTTAAATGGTGAGAAATTGAGAAGTGTTGACATCCAAAGGGACTTGGGCATCCTTGTTCATAACTCACTGAAAGTGAACATGGACAACAAACCTGAAGTACCATGTATAGTTTTGCTTCCTTACCTAAGGAGGGATATGCTGTCACAGACAGAGTACAACAACGGTTCATCAGACGGATTCTTTGGATGATAGGATTGTCCTATAAAGTGAGATTGAGGGGAACAGCCCTCTACTTAAGAGTCTAGAAGAGTGAGAGGTAATCTCATTGGTGCAGATCAAATTCTTTTTGGAGTCAACGGGATAGATGCAGGAAGGATGTTTCTCCAGGCTGAAGGTCAATCTGGAGATCTTGGATACAATCTCAGAATATGGGTCAGGCCATGAGGAGGAATTTCTTCATTCAGAGGACAGTGAACTTTTGGAATTCTCTGCTTCAGAGGACTGTGGAGATCCAGCCATGGAGTATATTAAAAACAGATAGATAGGAGTTTTAGATTAAAGATATCAAAGGATATGGGTATAGTGAGGGAAAATGGAATTAGTTTGGTCAGCCATGATCTAGTTGACTGATGAGCAGACACGATGGGCCAAGTGGTTTACTCATAAGTTCTTCTCTGTTAAATAAGTTCACGGCATTGGTTTCCATTCCCCTTTCCAAAAGTCAAGTTAATGCTTTGCTTATGTTTTGCATGAAGTATTTGCTGACATCATCTTAAATATTTCCTTTGCCAGTTTGAATCCGTACACTGTCACCAATTGCAAATGTTTACTTTGAAGTATAGATCCGCTAGATTTGCCTTTTATACTTTTTAATGTCTTCATACATGCTCAAAATTCTTCATCTGATGTTTCCAAGAATGAAAACCCCAATATTCTGTGGATTTTTCTTCATAAATACCTTCCTCCAATACTCAAGATAAGCCTGGTCCTTTTTTGTAATGCCTCCAGGGCTTTAATGGTTTCAGATCAAAATCTTCTGACTTTTCCTGCTTTGATGGTTTATCACTATGGGTCAAAATTTCTATTTGGTATCACTTGGCAACAGTTCAGCAGATTAATTATTGAGTCCGTGCATATATATAGCTGGATTTCAGCTTTACTGTTTGGGCTATGTATGGTGCCCTTTTTCTTCCAATATGCAATATCCTATACCTAAGTACTTTAATGGATTGATTGTTGGGAAAATTGCACATCATGTTTGAAGCGGATAAGATGATAATTTAAGCAATTAAAGCAACAAAGTAGTAAGATTCTTAAGCAGCCTTATGTTCCTAGGATCAGCATATCAAATTTCACTGTCCAAAAAAAAATCTCAATTTACTGTTGAACTTTTTCTTTTTAGCTCTAATTGGCCAATTTTCAGACCAGTCAGAGCACTATATATATTTTAAGAGGGAAAGAAAAACAAAACGAGTCAATTTTGTCCCAGAGCCAAGTTCAGAATATTGTTTATTGGCCATCAGGAAGGAAACAGTAAGTGAAAACATTTTCCAGTAGGAGAGAACCATGATGATCCACAAATTGACTAATTAAATGAGGTGTGGAGGTTACAAATACAATAACGCTAATACTAACCTTTCCCGCTCTTCTGCAGCTATGTTCATGCTTGGGTATTGTTGGAGAGGGAGCACACAATGTCCACCAATACTCCTAATGCCTTTAGAGAGAGGCAGGCTAAGCACGGAATACAGTACTTTATCTCCCCATCCAATTACATTTTGATTGAGCCCCCCCTCCCATTCTCCCTACCTCTCCCTCACTTTTGATGGTTTGCATTGCCATTAACAGAATTTGCATGTAAATATCCAATTAGCCACACGGGTGATTAACTGGTTCGTAACTAAAACCATTAAAAATGATGTCACGCTGATTTGGTGATGGGAAGAAAAGCATTTGGTTGTGTATAAAAGAAACAAAACACTAACTTGTCGATAGTAATGTGTGGTTTTACAACCAGGTGATGAGGAAGGATTGGCTTCCCTAGTATTAACTTCCTCTCGAACAGCCACTTAAATATTTTTATTTCTATTTTGGTACATAGCTGTCATACTTCAATCAAAACATCATTAAGTCAAAATGAATGAGCCAAATTAACAAGCCATGTGATTCCTGAGTGAAAGAGAGAGAAACCTTAGTATCTGCTACACCTCAAAAATTAAAAAAAACACCAAACATAGATATCACACTTAAAAAGAAAGGAGTGTGTCTCATACAGAGAGGAAGATACAGACAATTGCAGCTTAAGTTCTTAGAATTATTGGGTCAGAATCCCACCTACTTAGCTATCGTCTCCTTTCTTCAGCAGTGGTGAAGTCTGTAGATATCCTTGAATTTTCAGTGAATGGTTGTTTTTCCAAATTTCTTTTTCACTAGACGCTGGCTTTGAGGTTGAGAGGAACAAGGGGAGAAAGATTTCCAGTTTCTTCCCATTATTAATTCGTATTTCATGCTCTCCCTTGTTCCTCAAAAGCTGTTGGTTAAAAAGATGATCTTTAGCAGATTTTGGTGTTTGGAATCAGTGCTTTTTTTTCAAAGCTGGATGATATGTAGGTGACTATCATCTCAATAGGTAACTTTCAGAAAGTGTGACTCCATCAGGAGATACAAATCTAAATTTCAGTGACGACTATTGCAATGTTAACCTCAGCTCAGACTGATCCTTGTTTATTTTTGATCTCATGAGTTTGGCTTCATTGAGTGAGGTGATCACAGCAGCTATTTTAGGTCTGTATTTGTCCTTTTCAAAAATCACTAATCCAGGAAGATCTCAAGTATTAACATTAGATAATGGAGGTTGAAAACCAATAGTCCACGTTGACCATTATAATAACAGTGATTAAAAATAGAAATGCCCAGCCAAAGTGAAAAAAGGAATCCCAGTGAAAACTTAATTCCTTATTAATAAGGTTAACTCTATGACCAGACTATAACATATATGAGGAGGACGACGACATTTGGGCATTGATTCTGCTGTGCCATTCAACAAGTTTATGGCTGACATGAAATGTTCAACTCCACTTTCCTGCCTTTTCCCATCAGCCTGGATTCCGTTATTGATTTAAAAAAAAAGTCTATCTCAGCCTTGAATATACTGAACAATCCAACCTTAACAGCCTTCTGTGGTAAAGAATTCCACAGATTCACTACCCTCAGAGAGAAGAAATTCTTCCTCATCTCTGTCCTATATGGGTGACTCCTTACTCTAAGATTATACAGTTCTGACGAAGGGTCACCAGACCCGAAACATTAATGCTGATTTCTCTTCACAGATGCTGCCAGACCTGCTGAGCTTTTCCAGCAACTTATATTTTTATGTCTAAGATTATACTGTTTGGTCCTAGACTCTCCTACAAAACAAGCTAATCAATCTGTGTCTATCCTGTCAACCCCCTTAAAAATCTTCTATGTTTCAAGATTCTTCGAATTCAAATACTAAATTTGAATATGCCATGGTGAGATTCAAACCCAGGTCCCCAGAACATTACCTACTTCTCTAGATTAATAGTCCAGCTACAAAACCCGCAGGCCATTGCCGCCTCAGCCTGAGAACAACCTGCTCAGTCACTATCATTCCAAGGATATACCTGCAAACATTACATTGAAACTCCCCTTCTAAGAAATTATCTCTTTTCACCTGTGCTGCTAATGTTCCTAATATTTATTTTTTTCTTTTCATTACATTTCTTTCACTTATGTGGGGACTCGGAGAAAACCACTATGATATACTGGGTAGTAGTTAACATTGATAGATGTATAACTAAATTACATCTCCAATCATCTCTAATGTCAGTTATCTTAAATCTTTGCCAATGATAACTGAGGAGGGACAAATGACAGGTCTAGAATTTTGGGAGGTTGAATGCAACATCCCTGTTTTTGGAGGAGCCGTAAATGAAACATAATGTGGATGAACATCAAAATGCTATTTCGTTCAATGTGCTTGAACTTTTGTTGCTGGAATACATTCATTCCATGTTCGAATCACAATGGAAAAAGAAATTGGTCTACAACCAAAATGCGAGAACATTGTTTTTCACAGATGCCCAATTTCAACATTCACTTTCAGTGGAGCCCAATGGGCATTGTGATGAAAGGCCTGTCAAATATATCAAATTTTTGCAATTTAAATTTAAGAAAACAGGAAAGCAGATGTGGATTAGTGCTGTGGAGGGATTTTTTGTTAAAAAGAAGGGTCAGAAAACCATTCTGGAAAGTGTTTTAAATATACTAGTTCCAAGAAGGCATGTGACTGATATCAAGAGTTTGTGGGAACCCCTGGAGTGTTAATGGAATCAAATGATTATACTCTTGTGTTTATGACAGACAGTGTAAACACATCAAGCCATTAATTCTGTGTTCAGTTCAGTCCACAAAACCCCAGAATTTTACTTGAGAAAAATTAAGAGTTGAATTCAGAAGTAAGTTTGGTTTCTCTCTTGGCAGGGTACAATTGAAAAGAGAACGGTTTCTTTCCGAGCAGGATTTAGTTCAGTTCACAGGAAGCCAGTCGTTATAGCAGCAACAGAGTTTTTCTAGTTTGTGAAGCTTTCCAAGCTGGGAGAGTTTGAGATAGACATCTTCAAATTGCTGGACTTGTAAAGATTTGGCCATCAGAATTGTGAAAGGCTCAGTATCAGAGAGGAATCATAATATTGTCTCTACAGTTCTAGAAAAAGAAACTGGAAGGAGTCAATTAAGTAGAAACTTATAGTGTTGAGTTAGGAGCAAACTTTTTCTGAATTTGCATCTCTATAATGAATAGTGTTAGGAAGTAAGTTGTAACTTTGTGTATTAATGTCTTTCTGTCTATAATGCATATATAGTGTGGCTTGTGTGTTTTCTTTCTTTTGCGTAATAAATTTATGTTCAGCTGTTAATGAATCTCTGGAGCCTTGTGTGAATATGTTTAATTGACTAAGCACCCATTAACTAACTTAAAAACATTAACTTTATGATCTATCAAGCCAAGTTCCATTCTGATATCTGATTTGCACAGTAGTGCCATTAGCTGACACCACAACAGCATGCTCGACTCACCTTCTAACTGGTCATTTTGTTAGAATGTCAGAAATTGATGTGAGAACAGACCACATGGCAGGCTTAAGGAGCATTCAATAAGATATGGTTGGACTTCTCTTCCCTGCCCTATCCCTATCCCTATCTCTTTTTATTCCAGTAATTCTGAAGAATTCAATCTGTCTTGAATGTCTCATTGACTGAGTAGACAATGGCCTTTAGGGTCAAGAATTGCAAAGATTTTCAACCCTGTGAGTGAGGAAATTTCTCTCCTCCTTCAAGTCTGAAATGGTTGCCCTGTCAATATGAAATTTTGCTTGTTTTAGACTCTGCAGCCAGATGAAACAACTTCTCAGCATCTACCCTGTCAACGCCTGTCAGAATTTTATACATTTCAATGAGGTAGTCTTGGATTCTTCTAAACTGTGCAGAATTTGGATCCAGTCAACTAAATCTTCCCTCATAGGTAAGGTTACACAACCCCAACAATCAATCTCATGAAGCTGTGCACAACCCCTCACAATTAAGTATATTCTTTTATAAGAAAGGAGACAATGCACAGTACTCCAGGCTAAAGCTTGATATGACTGTACTAAGACTGCCTTACTCAAATACTCCACCCCACTTGCATTAATGCTGAATACACCATTTGCCTTCATAATTGCATGCATGTTTAATTTCTAGTATTTATGTACAAGACCAATTTTGGATAAGTACACTCAGACTGTATGGTTTAGGATCTGTCAAAATACCTGTAGGGCATCAGAACAGATATCCTGGCACAATATAAATGAGAGGTCTTTTTCACATCTGTGAGATGATATGGGAAAATTACTCAGTGTAAGTAGGTAGATCACTGATGGGTGGAAATGTCATGCATAAATGTTTAGGTGATTCGTTTCCGAACGATACAGGGTAATAGAAACAGCAATAATAATACAGCAGTAGTAATGGCCTCATCATGGTACAACTGAGCGGGATTGAATTTTTGTATCCTGCTGCACAGTCAGGTCCTTTACTGGGGTATTATTTTAAATCATCTTTGCTGACAATAATGCCACAAATATTGGTCCATAGTTCAATACTGCATAGTTAATTTCATTTATTGATCTAGTCACATCTTTATGCATATTTCAAGAATATGATACATCACAACCTTCCTTTGAAAATTTGCAAAAAGAGGTTTAATTTAAAGTGATATGATGTGAAAACATTACCGGCTTTTGTGCACTATTGTTTAAAATGCTTTTTCCCTTCAAGTTCAAACATCTAGGGTTGAAAACAGCAGAGAAATGAAAGTAGAGAAATTACTCAACAGAATAACATGACCTCTTACATTTTCTTCTGTAGCTTAAGCAGCTTCAGTGACACCTTTACCTGAAAATTGCAGCTTCCCTGAAAGATTTGTACTTACAAATGATGCTTTTTCTTACAGCAAGTTTGTGCGAAGGCAGGTTGGGGGAAATGGAGCAGTTGGCAGGTCCAGCTGCATTTGATCCAGGACTTCTCAGAATGACAAGTGTGAGGAGCTATCAAAATGATTCCCAAAGGCTATGTCTCCCCGAGGTATAGAAAGAAAGGAATTTCAAAAATCACAGCTTTATATAATGGCTTTCATGTCATCCAGGTGTTTCAAAAGGACTGATTTGAACCTTTCTTGTTTGGTAGAAGCTAGGCAGACAGACAGTTAGCCTTGCCTGGGAAATTACCTTTTCTTTCTCTTCCTGCAAAGTTCAATTCTGAGCCTTCTCTCCTGGGCAGCCAGCAAGGCCACCAGCTAGGAACAGATCAGGCTCTATTTTGTTCTTGGGATCCAGCTGCTTTGTTAAATGTAAACCCAAGTGAAAAAAAAAAGCAATTGTAGATTGCCACCAAGTTCACTTAGAGAGAGCTGGAGTCAGATGCCACCTTTCAGATGAGAATTTAAATTCAGACTGCATCTGCCTTTCCGATACCTATAAAAGATGCTTGGCACTATTTTAATTATAATAGGGTAGTTAACTCTGGCATCTTGACTAATAATTATTCATCAAATCAACATCACAAAAACAGATTATCTGATTGTTATCTCATTAATGCTTGCGAGAGCTTGCTGTGCATCAATAAGTTGCCACATTTTCTGCATTACAACATTGATTACACTTCAAAAAAATTACCTCAGGAAAGCGTTGAGACTTGCTGCAATTGTGAAAGGCAGGATATAAATGCAAATCTTTCACTCTTTCTTTCTTCCATGTCACAATTCTTTACCTCACAATTTACTTGAGCTCGCAGTTTGAAAAGTTGATTCAGTCCAGATTGGGAAGTGGAAACTGAAGCAATTTACTGACATTAAGCCAAAGAAAATTACAGCTTCTCCATGATTCAGTGGCTCATAGGGAATTGTACAGAGTAGTAAGATCTTTGGAATTGAAAGACGAGACAGAGCAGTAGAACGAAGCACATACTGGCACAGGAGGCGATGTAATGTCAACAGTGTAAGTGTCAAAAATGGAACAATGAGAGATCAATGCCACAGAGATGGACATGAAAGAAAGCTTTTTCAGGAGAATTAAGTCTTCCAAAGTATAATACAGTGCAAAGGATGAGGGTGATAACAAGTAGTAGAGAGAGCTGTAGTCATGGACACAAAATGTTTTTAAGAACTTTCCAGTGATTGTAAGGTTTTGTTGATAGCTTGTTTTAAGAAACATTTGGCTTTGTGTTGAGAACGTGAGGTGGGGGGTTGTTGGGAGTTGATGTTAGGAGAAACTTCTGAATTACTGTAATAGAGATTGTGTTTCATTAGAAGACAGAGTCCAACATAACTAATTTGCTGGAATATTATTTAATGCATGTGAATAGAGAAGCCTGATTTCTAATTCCCTCGCACACATAGCTAACTTCTGCACATTAAGAGCAGTACAATTACAAGCTTGAGGTTTTTCAGTTGAAGGTGTGAGCTGCACCAGAGACAGATTTTATGAGGAGGTTCTCTGATCAGATTACTGATTTGTGAAATTTGTTCATCCCACAACCAGATTGAAGACAGTGTATTATTAAGTGGTTATTTAAATGCTTGAGAAAACCAAAAGAGCAACAGTGACTGTAAACTGCAGTTGTTTAGCTGTCCATTACCATTAGTAAATGTGTATCTCACAGGTTTAACTGGAGAAAACAGCTCCTAGCTACAATTTTGATTTGTTAAAAAAGTTATTTCATAGCATGTAGGTGTTGCTGCCGCCAATTATTTTGCTCATTCTAATTGCCCTTGTGATGGTGGTGGTGAACTATAGCAGCCTATCTGGTATAGATGCACAAAGAGAATTCTGAATCAATGACCCAAGACTGTAAAATAATGTTGACATCGTTCCAAACAGGGATGTTGTTAGACTTGAAGGGAAACTTGCAGGTAGTGTTGTTTCGATGCCTTTGTTACCCTTGACTTTCCAAGGTGCTGTCAAAAGGGGCCTTGGGAAGTTGCTGCAATGCATCTTGCCCATGGTACACACCAGTGCCATTGTGCCTTGGTGGATGGAATGAATGTTCACGTTGGCGGATGAGGTGTCAACCAAGCTGTGCTCGATTGTTTTGAGATTCTTGCAGTTGCTAGGTCCTGATTTAGTCAGCAAGGGAAGTATTCTTTCCAAAGGAAGAAAATTGGTCCTGCTGAGATAATTTTGTAAAATCAAAATGGTAACTTAGCTAAAAATACTTTAAACAAAAATTTTACTCTAACTGTCAGCAATATTCCTTTCATGCACACACTTAAAGCATTTGAAGCCAGTTTGTTTCACTTCAGGAACGTTATTCATATTTATCCTTGAGCATCACCCTTGTTCTTTTCAATCTGCCTAGTGTCAGACAAGACTGATGCAATATTTTGTATTGCATCAATTTTAGTTACGTGTGGAGAGCCACATCATTTTCTAGGTCACTGCATCAATACTGCATTGAAATATTTTGTTCTATTTATCTTTTCAAGGTTTGTTAGGGTTACTGCAGCATCCGGTTATCACTGCTATAGCTGCGTTAGACACAAATCTCTTTTTCTGTTCTCTATATAATACTTGGAGATTTGATTCATGGAGACAAGAACCTGTTAAATCGTTTTGTACAGCTCTTGATTTCATGAACTGAAGTAAACTGATTAGCTGGCCATTGATATTTGTCTTGGGCTTGATCAAATGGGAAATGGGATTAGACTAAAAGGAAATGGGATTAGAACAGACAGCTCAAGTTGGAAAGCAACAACTGACAAGAGGTACCGTAGACCACAAAATCACAGCTTGTTCTAAGAATTCTATGATGCTAAATCATATTAGTGTTCATTCCTGAAACAGAATTTTAGTTGATTGCATTCTCACTATTATTATATAATTTTTTATACAATTAAATAACTCATGCATATCCGTCACAAGTTTTAACTTACAGTTCATGGTGCAGACCAAACCAGTTCTAGATTATTAATGAAGGTTTTCTGCCATGTATTATTTTCAAAAGAGACATAAAACCATGTGAAATTCTATTAAGTAATTGAGAAAGGAAATAAAAAAAAAGTGAAGAAAAAAATCAGAAATATAAAGTAATATAATACAAATAAAATTTCAATTATCACAAAAACAAAGTAATGTATTAAATAAAAGCAAAAGTCAGATTATAAAAATGTTAATAGTGTATTAGATTTTGTACAGCTGTAGAATTGTACAGCACGAAGAGGGGCTGGATGGCCCAGTACCAGCATCAGTACCAACTCTGTGAATGACCTATCTTTTCAAAAAAGTCTTTTTCAAATATTTATCAACTGCATTTTAAAAGCTACATAAATTCTGTGTTCTTCACTGTTTCAAGTGAGGTAATTGCTGTTCAAAACAGTGTTTTGAAAACAGAAAATTTAAAAACTTCTACATTCCTTGTTTCATTCTTTTGTTGGTCTTAAGTTAATGTCTTTTTGTCAGTGTTACATTTTCTGGTTCTAATTCCTGCTACACTCTTCTTCTCCCATTTTATACCCTTTTCTGTCACCCTTCAATTATCGTTGACCTCTTCACTACCTGCACCGTTGTTCAGTTGTTTCTTTTAGATTTTTTAAACTTCCCTTTAAGTGAACCGTCCCTCCCAACTGATTAGTTTAAAGTCTGACCTATGACCTTATTCATCCGATTTGCCAGGGCATGGTTCAAATGAAGTCTGTCCTGACTGGCCTCTCTTACCCCAATACTGATGCTAGTACTTGGAGACGTCTTCCCAGTTAATCAGGTTTCTACTTTTGATAGCATTTTTAAATTTTGATAGAGTCCCCAAGTTGTTAAATCCCAAGGCGTCACACTTACTGAGCATTTCCATCATTTCTCCTTTATTCTTCATGAGGTTTCCTTGTTCATGTGTGCCTTTTCATTAAGCATTCCTTTACTTTTTATGTGCTTGATGCTGCTCTCGCCTTTAATCTGCAGTCATAGCCTCTCTCCTCCTGTTTTCATTTTATGATTGTTAACCTTCAATCAGTGGCAGCACTCCTGGCTTCTGAGCAGAAGGTTATGGTTCAAATGCTGTTCCACATCATTTGAGCTGTCACTTTGAACAACATTGAGGGGCGCTGCATTGCTAGAAGTGTCATCATTTGGATGCAATGTCAAGTTGACATCCCATCCGCCTGCTCAGGTAGACAAAAAAAAAATCCACAGCATATTTCAAAACGCAGACAACCAACGTCACTGTCATGGATAATAAGTATTAAATATTTGTCAATTCAGCATTCACAGAGGATCCCATGTTCCTTGTTAATCCATGTGCTGCTCTGACATATGCTCACCCACTCCATTTCGTCACTAATTCACTTTGACACTAGCAAGACCATATCCTGAAATATATAAGCCTAGAATCCTTCAGTCTCCTCAGTGAAAATGTATCAGCATCTACTCCTGAAGCTTAGCAATTTGAAATTTGAACACAAGCTGTTACAGATGCTTTATGCATGTATTCAAAACACACAGGGCCTCACCCATCATGCAGAAATCTTGCTTCACACTTTTCAACTTTCCCTGAATCTAAATGAAATTGTTTTTACCTTAGAGACTGAAGGCCACAAAGAGTAATTTTCAATGAACTCTGTTAGAAGATTAAAGTCAGATTTAAAATCTCTTCAAAGCAGAATTCTATATCCCTTTGCCCTTTCCACTTCACTGCTCAAACTATTAATTTGCTATCAACCAACATTGGACAATAATCTAACTGATGCAGGTAGGCCACAGCCAATTAAATAATAACTAATCGGATCACCTACGTCAGTGGTTTCGAACCAGTGTGCTGTGGCAAGGTGAGAAATATGCTGCAGAATGTTTGGGAAGCAGCACCACTTTACATGATAACACAGTGTGGAGCTGGAGGAGCACAGCAGGCATCAGAGAAGCAGGAAAGTTGACGTTTCGGGTTGGGACCCTTCATCAGAAGCTCTTCTCTGACTCCAGCATCAGCAGTTCTTATTATCTCTGAGTGAGTTATAACACCACTTTACGTGAACTTTGAGTCTGTGTCCGCACTTCTGATCTCTTCCTCCAGATTATTAAAGGCAGTACCTGCTGACAGCAGGCAGTCCTATCCTCTGCGTATGCATAAGCCTCCAGTGCTGTGCATCTGTAGACCTTCAATACCACCCATGCACCATACAGATATTCAGCACCACATGTATGTGGACTTTCATCTGTGCTGTGGAATTGTTAATCTCATAGTCACAGAGTCATACAGCACAGAAACAGACCGTTCATTCCAACTCGTCCATGCCAACCAGATATCCTAAATTAATCTGGTCCCATTTGCTAGCATTTGGCCTATATCCCTCTCAACCATTCCTATTCATAAACTCTTCCAGGTGCCTGTTAAATGTTGTAATTGTACCAGTCTCCACCACTTCCTCTGGCAGTTTGTTCCGTACACGCATCACCCTGGGTCCTTTTTAAATCCTTCTCCTCTCACCTGAAACTTATACCCTCTAGTTTTGCACTCCCACATCCCGGGGAAAATACCTTGGCTTTTCACCCTATCCATGCCCCTCATGATTTTATAAACCTCTGTAAAGTCACCCCTCAGATTCCGACACTGCAGAGAACAAAGCCCCAGCCTATTCAGCTCTCTGTATTAACTCAAACCCTCCAGTTCCAGCAACATCCTCGTAAATCTTTTCTGCACCCTCTCAGGTTTAGCAAAATCCTCCCCATAGAAAGGCGATCAGAATTGTACGCAGTATTCTAAAACTGGCCTCACCAACGTCCTGTACAGCCACAACATGACATACCAACTCCTACACTCAATGTTCTGACCAAAGAAGGCAAGGATGCCAAACACCTCCTTCACCACCCTGTCTACCTTCGACTCTACTTTCAAGGAACAATGCAGCTTCACCCTTAGGTCTCTTTGTTCAGCAACACTTCCCTGGGCCCTACCATTCAGAGTAGAAGTCTGCTCTGGTTTGCCTTACTGAAATGCAACATCTCATGTTTATTTAAACCAAACTTCATCTGTCACTCCTCGCCTCATTGGCCCATCTGATCAAGGTCTCCTTGTATTCTGCAATAATCTTCTTCACTGTCCACTACACCACCTATTTTGGTGTCATCTACAAACTTACTAACTATACGTCCTATATTCATATCCAAACAATTTACATAAATGAGGAAAAGCAATAGAGCCAGCACCAAAATCCTTGTAGTGGGCATGACACTGAAAAGGGTGGGAACCACTGACCTATATAACTAACCTATTCACCTGTTACTGGATGAAACTAGTTACACATCAGACACCAAGGAACTAGTTTAAATAATTTCAAGGGTTAAGCAGCTAAAATTAAATGAACACAAAGAAGTGTGGATGCTGGAAATCTGAAACAAAAATAGAGTGCTGGTAAAACAGAGCAGAACTGGCAGTATCTGTGGAGAAAACAGAGTTAACGTTTTAATCCCAGCATCCCTTCTTCAGAACAATTGAATGGATTCAGTTTCACACAAGTCAAAAAACAATAACATTATTATGTCAAAAGGTATAGTGGTCAGACCCAATCACAGCCACCATGACAAAAACATATGGATTCAATGATTGCTGCTTCTTGAGCAGAATCCTCTGAATAGCTGCGAACTTTATTTATAATTACAGACACTAATGGAAAACAAAGCAAAACAACACTAAAGTTGCACGCATCATAAGATACAAGGACCAATTGCCAAGACCTTGAACATCACACAAATGCATTGGAAAACAGCAGCCATACACTTGTTATTTTTCATCCATTCTGAATGTGAAGTCTTTTTGTCACATGGCAGGTCAACTTTAAAATGTGTGTTAATAATGTGAGAAGACTGTTTGAGCTTCAATGCAAATATGTGAATCTCAGAATGTCTTATCACAGGCAGGGCAAGGTGAATTTCTCGTCACTATTTTATTCTTCATTTTACATCATTTTAGCACAAAGCCACATCACATTTCATTACTGTCATTGTGCAGTTGCTATTTCTACAGAACAATTCAATTCAATGGCAGAAAATAATAAGACAAATTGAATTCTATGATTTTTTAAATACAAATTTAGGAGTCTTTAGCTTAAATTAAACTGTTAGATTGATCAATTAATGTATTTACATTTAAATTATCTAATTTTCTATCTAATTTATTCATATTTATCCAACTTTTATGAAGCTATATTACAATTTCTCATTTTCAATTATTTCTTAATTATTAATTCACTTCTAATTTAGAATAAAGATACAGCATTTTGGAATATTTAAATCAAAAAAAAGTTAAAATTGGAAGCTTTCCATGCTTGATCAATCCAGCTTAATTTATGACGGCACTTCAGCATGGATGGGTATCAGTTTGTTTGTTTACCTGTGATATTCTGATGATCTAGCCATGTGCTAGTCCTTTCATCTAAATGCTTCCCCTCAGAGGCATCATCCAAAAACACAATGTCAGCTTCTGCAAACTCACTGATGACATGCAGCTTTACCTCATCATCACCTCTCTCAACTGGCCTACTGTCTCTATCTGTCAGACTGATTGCTCATTTAGTACTGAAAATGGGACAAAGGTTTTCTTCAATTAAATACTGGAAAGACTGAAGCCATTTTCTTTGGTATCCTCCTCAAACACTATTCGTTCACCACCGTGTCTACTCCTGTCATAAATAACTGTCTGGAACTGAAGGAATGGTTTGCTACCTTGGTATTGTACTTGACCATGAGGTGAGCCTCCAATCACGTAGCCATTTTGTACAGAAATGAGAAGAAATTACTCAAATGGTTGAGATTCTTTGCAACTCTACCGCAGAGGGTTACAAATGCTCCATCATGGATTACTTTTCAGGCAGTGACAGAGGGACTTCTGATCTCTTAAAGAATGATGGGAATGGAGAGTGGATAGGGAAATGGAGCTGTAGCTATGATTGTGCTGCATGGTAGAGAGGCTAAATGATCCACTCCAGCTCCTATTTTTGATGTTCTTAAGTGGCTGCACTTTCACTTAGATTTCCTGTTTCCACCCCGTGACATCACGTGACTCTATTCTTCCTTAGATCTTGTCCTGCTGATAGGCTCAACCAGGAGAATGTTACCTCGAACATACTGCTGGTTGGTTTCTCAAATTCTACCCTAGTTTAACTTGAGGACATCCAAGACTCTGCTGCTCATGTGCCAAACTGCATTACATTCCATGCTGACTGACCTAGAGTAGTCTCTCAATTGAACACCATCTTGATTTTAAAATTCTCATCTCTCATTTTAAACCTTTCATGTCCTCATTGCTTTCCATCTCTGGAATCTCCTATGGCTCTACAACCCTCTGAGATTATCTTGGAGAAGCTTCTCCAATTCCAGTCTCCCTAATTTTAATCACTGTACTGCTGGTGGTCATGACTTCAGTTGCCTGGACCTGCAACTCTGGATTCACTCTCTGAACTTCCTCCGCTCTTTCGTTACTTTCTCCCTTTAAGTTTCTCCCTTTAAAAACGCTTTTCAATAAAATTTTTGATCATATGTCTGAATGTCACAAGTGGCTCAGTGTCATATTTTGACTTACAATGTCTCTGTGAAATACCTGGTACATTACATTATATTAAAGTTGGTATTCAAATACAAATTCTTGTTATACATTCACAATGATATGATTATTAAATTATATCCATTTGCTATGTATGGAAAAGTTTGATTGGTATCTATCAATCAACAATTGTTTATAAAGAAGACAAATCTAGTTTTTAATCTTCTAAGAAACAAAGACAAGATACTAAAAAAGCAATTCTTAATAGCCACAACACTTTCCAGTGTTATGATGCCAGCTGATGGCAATGCTGAACAAGTCAGATCCCAGAATGAAATCTGGGTTTATAGATCCCTTTTTTTGTTTTTGTACTTGGTTACCATGGAGGTTAGTCACAGACGACTATCAATGTGCTTTAACAGAAAGACACAACTTTATACACAGGAAAAATAATAAAACTCCATGTAGAAGATAGCTTAGAAAGATCTCAACATAAACAGTAAAATAAAATTTCCAATCTGATTCCCATCAATATCAATATTCTTTACAGACACTCAATCCATAGAATCCCTACAGCGTGGAAGCAGGCCCTTCGGCCTATCGAGTCCACACTGGCCCTTCGAAGAGCATCCAACCCACCCAATCCCTGTAATCCTGCATTTCTCTTGGCCAATCCACCTAGCCTGCACGTCTTTGGACTGTGGGAGGAAACAGGAACACCCAGCAAAAATCCAAGCAGACATGGGGAGAATGTGCAAACTCCTCACAGGCAGTGACCCACGGCTGGGGTTGAACTAGGGTCCCTGCCATTGTGAAGCAGCAGTGCTTAACGACTGTACCACCATGCTGCCCTTTGAGTGGCACTTTTAATTCTTTCACTTCTTACTTAACTGACCTTTCTTTTTCCCCAGATTAGATGGCCTAGAGAAATTTTTTCCAATTCTTGTTTTCTGCGTGTGTGCTTGTGTGAGTAGGGCCATTTAGAAGGGGTTAAAGTTTCAACTATTAGAGTTGTAGATTGACAGTTCATAGTTGTTTATTTGTGGTTAGAATCTATTTATTTGTAATAGGTCTTGTTGATTACAGAAAGCTGGTCCGCATTTCTATGAACTTGAATCATTCTGACAGGTAATTTGGGGATTTTGGACACATTGATAAAAATGTTTTAACTTTTGTGATGACTCCAGGAATTGCAGAACTTGATTTCCAGTATGCCACCCCTGTCAAGTATAACATTCTCAAGATAAGTTCTGTGGCTGGTCTCTAGCCCTGATGACACCTTTAGTCTTGAACACCTTCTTTGGGAAGGATTCCTCCTTCTTCCATTCTTGCACTAAGTTTTTCAAGGAACACCAAATCCCTTCATTGCAGCAGCGTTAATTGTCAAATATTATAACTTTCAGATTGAAATCGGCTTCAAAGTTTTTTTTTGCTTGAGGGCTCATTTCTATTTGTCATGCACCATTTGTGGATAGGTCGGGCAACAGAGCCCGTATCACTTGCATAAACCCATTTACCAACTTGTAAGGAGAATAAAAGATGCATTTTTCTGTGGTGAAAAATTGAGGCCAACTCCTAATGCGATACAGCATTCCTTTTCAGCAAAGGGAGGTTGATGTTACAGAAAGATTAAGCCTGAACCAGAATTTTGTTGCATTCTTTCGTACTTGGTTGATTTATATCCAACTTATGGCATTCAGAATGCAGAAAACACAGCAGCAAAGTTGTGCAAAGCAAAACCAACAATGGGGTAAAGATAAGATGATTTATTTTAGTGATGTTGACCAAGGCTTAAGTATTAGCCAAGACAATAGAGAGAACTCAAAAACTACTACTTTTTGAATAATGCAATGGAATCTCTTACCCACAGTTCAGCACAAAGAAAGCACTGTGATTTAGTATTTCATCTGAAAGATTGTACCTCTGATAGTACTGCCGTTCCTTAGCAAATTGTCTCCTTGAATTTGTGCTCAAGTCTCTGAAGTGGAGCTTGAACAAACAACTTTTTGACGGAGCAACAAGAATGGTACCAGTGAACCACAGCTGACACCTGGACTAATTGCAGTAAAAGTAGCAGAAAGGTACTGATTATAGTCCTGAAGGACATATCTAGATTGCAAGTTGAAATGCTACTTCCCACTGAGACAAAAATAAATTAATCTCAGTGTGCTGAATTACTCTGTTAATTTGGGAATGAAGTGCTGTTTCTGACCATCACAAAGAATTGAAGAAAATTCAAAGTGACAATATAATCTATACATGCATATCAATAAGTTATGGCCTGTTCTCTACGGAGTTCTACCACAACTTGCTCCAAAATAATCTTGTAGACGTCCCATGAATTCCTTTTCTTGGGAACGGCGGCCAACCTGATTTGAGGCTGAGGGTGTTGCACTTAAATGCACACAATATAAGAAACAAGGTAAATGTGCCAATCTTGTGGCCAAGATTGAAATTGGCGGGCACAATGTTGTGGGTATCACAGAGATGTGGCTGCAAGGGGATCAAAGCTGGGAACTAAATATCCAAGGATACACATCCAATCGAAAAGACAGACAGATGGGCAGAAGGGCAAGGTTGCCTTGTTAGTAAGGAATTATATTAAATTAATAGCAAGAAGAACTGTAGAGTTGGAAGGCGTAGAATCCGTGTGGGTAGAGTTGAGGAACTACGAAGTCAAAAAGACATTGATAGGAGTTATGTACAGTCCTCCTAACAGTATTCAGGACGTAAGGCACAAAATAAATCAGGAGACAGAAAATGCATATAAAAAAGACACCATTACAATAATCATGGGAAACTTTGATATGCAGGTGGACTGGGAAAATCAGGTTGGTAGCAGATACCAAGAAAAGGAGTTCATAGGATGTCTACGAGATGTTTTTGGAGCAGATTGTGGTAGAACTCATTAGAGAAAAGGCAATTCAGGATTTGTTGATGTGAAATGAGGCAGACTCAATTAGGGAGCTGAAAGTGAAGGAACCCCAAGGGGGCTGTGACCATAATATGATAGAATACATCCTGCAGTTTGAGGGGGAGAAGCTGGATTCAGATGTAATGGTATTACAACTGAGTAAAGGTAACTGCAAAGACACGTGGGAGGAGATGGTCAGAGTTGATTGGAAGGGGAGCTTAGTAGGGAAGACAGTTGGGCAGTAATGGCAAGACTTTCTGGGGGTAATTTGGGAGGAACAGCAGAAATTCATCCAAAGGATGAAGTAACCATGGCTAACCAGAGAAGTCAGACAGCATAAAAGCAAAAGAAAAAGCATACATTGTGGTGAAGATTAGTGGGAAGCTAAAGGATTGAGAAGGCTTGAAAAACCAGCAGAGGATAACTTAAAAAATCAGGGAGTGGAAGAAGATAAAATATTGAGAGCTAGCTAGCTAGTAATATTAAATAACATTGCAACAGTTTTTTTTTTAAGATATCTAAAGGTAAGAGAGAGGCAAGAGTGGACATTGGACTGTTGGATAATGAGGCTGGAGAAGTCATAATAGGGAACACAGAAATGGCAGTGGAACTGAATCAGTACTTTGCAGTGGGAGACACTGCAGCATACCAGAACTTCAAGAGAATCAGGGGTCAGTGGTGAATGCATCGTTAAGGAGGTGCCGGGGAAGCTGAAAGGGGGTCTCTAAAGGTGAATAAATCACCCAAATCAGATGTCTACATCCCAGGGTTGGAAGGAGGTAACTGAGGAGATTGTAAAGGCATTGGTTGTGATCTTTCAGGAATCAGAGTGGGTCCCAGAGGTTTGGAAAATAGCTAACGTAACACCCCTGTTTAAGAAGGGACGGGGGCAGAAGTCAGGAAATAATAAGCCAGTTAGCCTGACCTCATTCATTGGTAAGATTTTACAGCCCAATGTTAATGATGAGATCGGAGGGTGCTTGGAAGTGCATGGTAGAATAGGGTGGAGTCAGCATGGCATCATCAAGGGGATGCCATATCTGACAAATCTGTTCGAGTTCTTTCAGAAGGTAACAACGAAGTTAGATAAAGGAGAACCGGTAGAGGTGATCTATTTGGATTTCCAGATAACCTTTGATAAGCTGCCACACAGGAGGCTGCTGAGTAAGACAAAGGTACATGGTGTTAGGGGCAAGGTACTGGCATGAAGGGAGGATTGGCTGACTGGCAGAAGGCAGACAGCAGTTTTAAAAAGGTCTTTTTCAGGGTGGCTGCTAGTGACTAGTGGAGTTCTGCAGGGGTCAGTGTTGAGACTACAACTACTCACGTCATTATGATGAAGGAACTGAGGGTATTATTGCTAAATTTATAGATGACACAAAGATAGGTGGAGGGACAGGTAGTGTTGAGGAAGCAGGGAAGCTGCAGAAGGACTTGGACAGGCTAAGGGAGTGGGCAAAGAAGTGGCAGATAGAATACAATGTAGGAAAGTTTGAGGTTATGCACCTTGGTAGGAAGAATAGAGTGGTAGACTGTTTTAGAATGGGGAAAGGGTTTTGAAATCTGAAGCAGAAAGGGACTTCAACGTCCCAGTTCAGGATTCTCTTACAATTAACTTGCAGGTTCAGATGGCAGTTAGGAAGGCAAATGCAATGCTAGCATTCATTTTGAAAGAACGGGAATACTCGAGCAGAGATATACTGTTGAGGCTGTAAAAGGCTCTGGTCAGACTGCATTTTGAACATTGTGAGCAGTTTTCGGTCTTGAATCTAAGGAAGGATACGCTGGCTTTGGACGGTGCCCAGAGAAGGTTTACAAGAATGATCCTGGGAATGAAGGGCTTGTCATTTGAGGACTCTGTGTCTGTACTTGCTTCAGTTCAGAAGGATGAGGGGGATCTCATTTAAACTTACTGAACACTGGGAGCTGGACATGGAGATGATGCTTCTACATGGAAATGACTAAGACCCAAGGACACAGCCTCGGAGAGAAGGGATGACCCTTTAGAACGGAGAGGAGGAGAAATTACTTCAGCCAGAAACTGGTAAATCTGTGGAATGCACTGTTGCAGAAGGCTGTGGAGGCCAAGTCATTGAATATCTAAGGCAGAGATAGATAGGTTCTTGGTTAGTAAGGGGATCAAGGATTATGGGGACAAGTCAAGGGAATGGGTTGAGAAATATGTCAGCCATGATTTAATGGAGGAGCTGACTCCATGGGCCAAATGGCCTAATTATGCTCCTGTGGTCTATGGGTATCTATACATACATTATCCCTGAAGTTGCTTACTGCTTACCTCCAAGCAAGTCTCCTCAGCTTATGTACTGTAAAATTGTTAGTTACAATGGTATATAGGTAATAAAGTACAGCTCTCTAGTGTTGGCTAGGATCTCTCTCTTTACACGTTCATTCTAAACTCCTATCTTAGTAATGTCAGAGTCACGTAATCACAGTTATATTCTGATTTGCATTTTTTAAATTCATTCATGGGATGTGACTTCATTATCTGGGCCATCATTTATTGCCCATTCTTAAATGCCCTTAACAAGCTGTCTCCTTGAACTGTTGCAGCATATTTGGTGTGGGTCAACCCAATGCTGTTAAGGAGGAAATTCCAGGATTTTAACCTAGAAACACTGATAGAATGGCAACGTATTTCTAAGTCAGGATGGGGAGTGGTGCAGGTGGTGCTGTTCCCATGTATCTGCTGCAATTGTCCTTATAAATGGTAGTGGTTATGGGATTGGAAAGAGCTGCCTGAGGAGCCTTTAGGATGTGCAGTACACCTTGCAGATGGTACACACTGCTGCTAGTGAACATTAATGAGTAAAGGAATGAATGTTTGTGGATGCTTTGATCTGAATAGTATGAAGCTTCTCCTTGAGTGTTGTAGGAGCTACACATCCAGATGAGTGCGGAATTCATCACACTCCATACTTGAGCGTTGTCAATGGACAAGAGGTTTTGGGGAGGCAGGAGGTGAATTACTTATTGCAGGATTCCTCACCTCTGCCTTGCTCAGTAGCCACTATATTTATATATGCAATTCAGTTCTGTTTCTGGTCAATAGTAATCCCAGAATATTGAAAGTAGTGGTTTCAGCAATGATCATGCCAGTGAATGTCAAGGGGCAATAGTAAGATTCTGTTTTGTTGGAGGTAGTCATTCCCTGGCACTTGTGTGGTGCAAATGTTGCTTGTCAGCCTGAGCCCAGATACTATCCAGGTCTTGAAGAGGAGGATAATGAATCTCATTGTATTACACCACTCCAAATTTCTCTCCACTTGGTCTACATTGTTCCTGCAGTTTACTTTTACTTAGTAAATAGTCTTTGTAACCATTAATGCCCTTATTACCCATTATCACCTTTTCTCTGCTCCCCTGCAAAGGCTGATTCTCACAGGTCAAGATGATTTAAACACTGACTGGACATCTTGCTCAATCTCAACACGAAGGTAAGGGTGGTGTACTTTGTTTGTTGTACACCTTCCGTAGTAGTATAGATAGGACTGCCCAATGTCCTATAATAATTAGATTCAGTGTCACTTCTTGCCTTCCTGTTTCCCTGAATGCCCTTGCAGTTGCTCTGACAGTATGATATCTTGTATTATGTATAGACAAATAGTTCAACCTATTATTAGTGACAATGGCTTCTGAATTATTGTCCTTTAGCCAGGCTTTCAGACGTGGCTTTAAGGTCGATAGATTTTTTAACCCTGTTTTTTGAATTGAATCACGCCTGCTCCTTTCTGTTCTTTTCTCCAGTTGTTTTACCTAACTGGGGGAGGAGGGGTGTGTTTTGATAGGCCATGTTTGGCCTGAGTTGTGTTCTGAGGCTGGCTCACTGGAGGGGACAGCTCTAGTGAGAGAAACAGCACTGACAGGGGGACCCAGCCAGTCAAAACGGTGGGGAAAGGGAGTTCTGCAGAGCCCAGACATCAAAACAGGACATCAGGAATTAAAAGTGAGTCCATGCAGTAGAAGGAGATGACAGGCCATTTATGAAGCAATCACCTTGTTGTGGCAGCAAAGAGTCTTCGCTGATTGTTCAGGGGCTCATTGATATGGAGCCCCATTTTAGATCAACAATTGACTAATTCAGTCCATGATCTCCCAGAATCTGCGCCAAAAATGACAGAAGCACTGCTGCAGGAAAGTCAATGTTGACGGACTCCAGAACACCGTAAAGAAAGTCTGACCGAGTCAACACCTCATAGACAAATGCTCAACAAACAGGAACCACAGAACCCAATGTGCTCTTAAATCAATCATAAACAGCACCTGTGAGGAGACTCTAGATTTCCCAAACAGGAAACGTCAGATTGGTTTGATAAGGATAGTCAGGAGACCCAGGAGCTACGAAATGAGAAAGAGACATTTCTGAAATAGAAGTACCAGCAAAACCCAAGGGAAAGAAAGCAGGTCTGCAGACAAATGAAGGCCGATTTCCATCAAAAAAATCAATAACCTAAGGAAGAGATGGAATAGAATGGAAAGAACACAGGAAATCCAGCAACTCACTGTCATTGTGTTATGTCTGCATTCTTCACGGGAGTCAAACCATCTACAGTCCAAACATGCAATACAACATCTCGCTGAGAGCTAAGAATGGAGCACCTATCCTTTCAATATTCCTCTGTGACACAACATGCTGACAATCTTTCCTGTTCCAGGAGTTCTATAAATGAGAATTTTTTTTTATTACTGAACTTTATCAAACAGGGTGGGCACTTCATTTTTGTTGACATTTAAACTCTACCTGTATTTTTTATGTTCTATGAATTATTCACACACTAATGATTTTTCTATAATCAGAAAGACAGCTGAGAATTTGCAATATTCAACAGAACTTTTCTGAGCCAGTTACTTCCTTCTTTTTCTCTTTTAATTACGCAGCACAAAAATATACCAAATTTCAAAGGGCAGATGTCTGGGTCTCTTGTCTCCTGTGATGAAAAACTATTCATTTTGTTCTGTGCACCACTGACCACCTCAAACCCTGTTGCTGAAACAATTTCATTACTTTATTATAGATTTTTTTTGTTGTTATTCAACCAAGTTTGCAGGTACATTGGGGTGGATCAATACTTTTCAGTCTGTGATTTTCTTACAAATTTGAAGACCTTTTCCCTTCTCCTTTGGAAGTTATTTGCTTTGACACTTCAGTGGCATCAATACCAGAGCACAGTGCATCACTGTATCTTGCAGTTTACCACTTGTGGTTAGCTTTCCAAATTTCTGTTGATAGGGTCAGCAGGAGTCTAACTGGGAGACAATTCCCATTACATTCTTTCCAGAAATGCATCTCTGTGAATTCAGCAATGTAGCTAACAAGAGGATTAATTATTGCTGCATGGTATTTTGACATTGACCAGTGTAATTCGAGTATGTCTCTCAAGTTGCGAAAAAAAGGATGTGGTCATTGCCTTGCATGTCAATAGATGTCATTTTAGTGTCTGGTTAGATCTCTGTAACTTGGTTAATCACAAGCTAGAGGTCCATCACAGTAACCAAGCTGACTCTTGAAAATCAATGACAGCTTTGCTCATTTGATCGTACACGTTGCTGCGAGACACATAGCTATGGACTCAAGTTCCACTGCAGGACCTGAATGCATTAACGAGATTGATGCACTGTTGAATTATTGAGGGAATGCTATTCTTTGGATAATGAATTAAACAGAAGCCCAATACGGATGGTGGTGCACATTCAGATCTGACGTGGATGTGTGAAGACAGTTTGTCCTTGTCCTTCAAACAATCAAGAAAGTTTAGATCATCCGTCTCTTATGGGACTTTTTAACAATAGTTAAAATTGCTGCAATCACAATCTTAACAATTAACACGACACTAGAAATTCTAGATCACATTAAATTGAGAATGGCAGCATGCATTTCCAGTAATTCAAAACAAATTGTGTGTCTGATAATAAAATGACTTCAATACTTGTTCCTGGAGGTGGCACTAGAGTAGGTATTTTTGATGTTATCAGCTCTGCTGTAAGTGTACTGATGATGTCACGTAGGCATTTGAGAAGTTTAAACTAAAAGTCCTTCTTTCATTCAAAAGTTTTGTTTTTAAAGGCACTGGTAAAGAGAAAAGGGCCAGTTGCATCCTTCTGTGGCCAGGAGAGAACGGGCTTACTTTGTTTTACGAACTTGGAGCTATTTGGGAGTGGCAGTTAGAACTCAGACAAAATCTTTTAAAAATTAATCACACATCTCCAGGTAAAAACCAAATCATTGGATCCACCAATACCAATTTCAAAGCCTGAGGCAAAAAGCAAACAGGATTGAAACGTGTTGCCAGACAATGTAAATTCAAGATGGTTGCTAACAGTAGCTCATTTTGGGCTCTCCACACCCTGAAGCACAAAAAGAGTTCATTAGAAGGAACAAGTTAATGATATTGTAGATTGTAGACACTGCAGTCACGAGAAAGGTTTTAGGATTAATGCAATGAACCAGCAACAGGACTACACACTAGACAGTGAAAAAGATAGGCAGGAACTAACCACATAAGTTCACAGATTGAGGGAAATGTCTCACAAACTGAATAGCTTATGGAAAGTCCAATCACTGGAAAAAAATTCTGCAGACAAAGGGAGAAGTTATCAGAGGCAAAAAAAAAAGCCAATGAAGACAGAAAGAAACCAATACAGGAAGGAAAGAAACCAACAGTCATACCTTGGATGATGGCAATGAGTTTGAGTACAAAATAGGGAGTGGAACCACATGATTCCATGAAATGGCTGGATGCAACATTTCCCAGAAAAAAATTCTCACATCCATTTATATTCAGGAAGAGGATAAGAATGAGAAATAAGCCCACAACACTAAATTTGAAGTTTGATCATGGAGCACGGATTAATATCATTATGCTCTGGCTATACCAGAAGGTCTTTCCTGAAAATTTGATAGAAAAGTAATACCCAAGGAAAGATGCTCTGAAATTCAAAAACGTTATGTTAATGTCTTATAATTTTAGAGCTAAGAATAAACCTACTCAGCGACAGACACAGAACATACAGTTAGCATCTTTTCCTCTATGTCATTGAAACAAGTGTTCCAGCTATCTTGGGGTTAAGCAGTTACAAATAGCTGTGACTTATCAAAATAAATTAACACGTGAAGGAGACAATACTGAAGATTAAGGTGGCACATGCATTTAAAAGTACCCTCCTGCAATCAGAAGTGAACAACATCTGGTACAAATACATCCACAGTGTTTTAATAAGATGATTGGATGCTTTGAAGATTTTGTGTGTCACATTGCTATTAATTCAGTGTAGAAATTAGTGATTTAACCTCCAAGTTCCAATAAAATTAAAAGAAAAACTTGAAAGACAACTCCAAATAATGAAGAAAAAGGAAGTGACTGGCTCAGTCAGAGCTGAAAGATTGGGTAAGTTTAATTGTGGCAAGACACAACTCAAACGAATAGCCAAGAATTTGCCTGGCTCCAAAGATGGCTACCATGCAATAGA
Organism: Rhincodon typus; assembly: GCF_021869965.1. NCBI lineage: Eukaryota > Metazoa > Chordata > Chondrichthyes > Orectolobiformes > Rhincodontidae > Rhincodon > Rhincodon typus. The sequence continues at coordinate 19,999,526 of NC_063353.1, read as the reverse complement.
GACAAATTATTATTCTACTTCAATGTAGAAAGGGCACTGGCAGGGCAGAACAGGTTCAGCAAACTTAATGTCAGAAATGGCTTCTGAAACATGTAGCTGGATAAGGAATCTTCACCATTGATAACATTCAACACACACCAATTAGGTTTTGGCTTTAAAGTGAGCTGGAATATATTCCAACAGAAAATAGATGAGACATACAGAAAGAAGCAGTTACAGATGTCATCCAGATCTATGATGTCGACAAAAAAAAAAACATGTTCGGCATCTTCCTGAAACCATGAAGAGAACTGGGAAAGCCAGGATCCAGCTATATAGTCAAATGCAGTTGGGAGGTGACAGAAATCAGTTCTGTGGAATGGTGTACACACCTGACTGAGTCAAACTTAGTCCTGAAAAGTTCACAGGTATCTCCGAGATGGAAGTTCTAAGAGACAAGAAAAAGTTGAGGAGTTTCCTTAATTAGATCCAGTACATGAATTCCTTCAAATTTAATGTCAGACACACAACAAGCCTATATAAGCCCATGAGAGATTTGCTTCAGTACCAACAGTCAGGGTCACATGAGAGAAGTTTCAAAAAAATCAAAGGAGGAGGACACAAGGAAACAGGCTTGCCATACCATAACAGAAAGAAACCTAGCACCCTGCAAATAACTGTTTCTGCACAAGAAACCTGCCAAAACACATTCAGACTTTTCAACAACATTCAATGTCAATTCAGACCTAGAAAAACGAGATTGGATTAAGTGGGACAGAGAAATCAAGACGACTCAAAAAAAATATAAACATTAAATTATCATGAACAACAATTAATATCTAAATGAGACAACAAACATTTTATAGAGAATTTTCAGTGCTAGAGATGTTTGGTAATGAAAGGTAAGAAACTAGACTGACAAAAAGTGGGAAAAGAATGGATTATGGGACCCTGTTGTTCATCATTTACATAAGTGATTTGGACAGGAGATTTGGAAATATAATTACAAAATTTGCAGACTTTGAAAGTGGGCACATGTGTGAACAAGTTTCAGTATAGATAAATGTAAAATTAGAGATTTTGGTAGAGAAAACAAACAAGCCACATGCTCCTTGGAATGCAAATTTGTAACTGTGACAGTGAGATAGAGGAATCAGAAAACACGAATCACTAAAGGGAGCAATGGGGTTCATGACCAGGGAGGTTGAACCATACAGCAATTATAGAAAAGGATACGAATGCGCTGGAAAAGGTGAAACAAGGTGTAATGTAATGGTATCAGATTGAAAAGCTACTGGAGAACTTGAACAGGCTGAAGCTCTTTTGCCCTATAAAAAGGTAACATGACAGGAGTATCTGAGATTGCCATGAGACTCGATAAGAGTGGACATAGAGATGTTCATAGTTATGGGGAGACCAGAACTAAGGGCCATGCAAACGTTAGTCACGAATAAATCTTAAATCAGAATCTTATCTCCCAGTCCCTGCAAGAGATTTCAAAAAGATGGTTCAGGATCTTTACAGTGGTGTGAAGGTGAAAGGCTAGTCCCACCCTTAGTAATTCTACCCTGGACAAATGTAAAATTAAACTTAAAGCCAAATAATATGCTAGTTAAATAGTGAAAATGCTGGCATGTGAAGACCAGCAAAAGCATAAATATTGCAATATTTTGAAATAACAGAGTTCATCCCAATTATGTACACCTAACGAATAACGAGAAATCAACATCCACTCAATATCATCTCTTATGAACGTGGCATAGCAATAGCATGCAACAAGGGGTAAGTGAAGGTCTTTAACAAAATAGACTTTGCGAACTGCTTTGAGGAGATAGAAGTATTTGGAAAATTTTGATTGGCACTATTTCATGTAAAATAATATGTAAAATATTCACCAGCTGGAGACAGAGCTCTATGAGAACAGATATCACTTAAAGTATCAAGTCAAGTTTGTGGCAATGATTTATGTCTGCATTTATTGTGGGTTTGAATGTATCCAGTGCCAATGAAATAAGGCTGCTGTTTCATTAAAAGGAAACTTCAAAGATGTAACATATGGGTGAGAATTTCTTACTTTACAAATGGAGAATTAACAAAATGGCTATTATTGGTAATGATATTGATGATAAGTATTACTGACGAAAATGAAAAACACAAATGAAGGGATGAAAATATACTGCAAGATAATGAAGCAAATTCATTTAGAGAAGGTAAAATTGGTCTGGCCTTCCACTTCTAATCACTATCCAATGATCCTTATTAAAGTACAGATATATGAAACAGAGTGTCGGGTTGCGTTGTGTTGTTACAAACATCATCTTCAGATTAAAATGATGGTAGGATATCACCTGGAGGGGTAACACTTTCATGAAGGAGGGAAAATGGAAAACAAATAATAGAAAATGCAGACAAAGAAAAAGTGGATTGAATTCAAACCTCAGAAAAATAATTAAAATCTGATAAACGAATATAATACCAGCTGTAGTATATATACACAGAACTGGTTATTCCCTGATGGGGAACCCTAAATTGAATGTTGAAGGCTGCAATTTTAGAAAGTAAATCTTTCGCCAAGCAAAGGAACTTCACTGAAGACAAACAACTAAATACAAGAACAGACAATGTTTGCATGCTAAAATGCTCAAGCTGAGAGGATATTTTGAGGTCCTTCAAATTGCAAAATTAATTATCAGAAGATTGTTAGTCAAGGCATCCTACGGTAAGATGAACACATGCATCTTGCACCGCAAGTAGTTATTCGCTGTTACAGTTGTTAACTGCTAGCAATGTTTTTGATGAATTAGAAAGAATTGCTATCATTTAGATCATAGTTGTTATTACCACATTATAGTCTGGAGCATTTAACCATGCGCTAGCCTTGACAACTACGCTTGTGGCCAGTATCATAATAGGTATCTCAGGTGTCAACAAATTAACTTACATTTATAAACTGTAATTAACTTAGTAAAATATCCCAAGGCAATTGCAGATCACAGGGCATCTTGGTGGCATCCACTGAAGTGAACCTTCCAGTAGTGGTCCCTGGAAACCATGAGAAATGAGGATTCTGACTGACTTTGCTTCAGTAAACTCAGTTGATGTTGGATGAGCTTGGGAAAATGGCAGCACTCGTACTCACATATATATTACATCCATTTTGTGGTGGCATTCGTCAAAGCAAGTACACCATAATGGACTCAATGCGCAACAATTTGGATTGTTGTGAATACTAATTTTGTTCAGAAAACTAAAAGATTAAGGTTGTTTAAATTTACTGTATAGTATGCAGGCTGAGGCAGTAACTGTAAATTATGCTCTTACAAAACACGACTGAAATTAATTGCTGCAATTTATTACATTTTGTTTAAAATCAGTTTGCACTTTACAATGTACTGTGATCACACATCTGCAAACAGATATAATAAAAGACCAAGATCCAGATGGAAATTCTTCACTGACATAATAAATGGTGCAGGATTATTCAGTTGCAAAATGCTAAACCTTTTGTTTTGCAATATAGTGCAATACAAATGCGGTTGACTAATAACATTTTGTCAAAATGTTGTCCTGATTCTCCAACAAGTAACATTCATGCAAAGCAGTAGTCTTTAAATGTGAAGTTTCTGCTGATTGCAACACTTTTTTTCTTCCATTTTGTAGCATGTTGCTCTTCTGATTATCAGCAGCTAGGACAAAAAGCCTGTGCGATCTCAATAATATCTCATCCAATGTGATGGTTTTCTTCAAAAGACCTTCAGCACATTCCTTGACCTTGTGCTACATAATGCACAATTTTGCCATACCGAAGGAAACATCTTCACCTTCATCAAGAAACAGATTAAGTTGAAGATAGAATTTTTCCCAAAGAAACTGTTTAGGGTAACATCAACCCTGGCTGTACCAGAAGCTCTCTAAATGGTGGGCTCCCCTCTCAAGTTCATTGAACTACTTGTTCCATGTTGGAGAAAACTTTCTTCCTGCTTTGTGCAAAGTCCCAACACAAGTTGGAACAGGATTCCGACAACACACAGAGCTGCAGACAGGACTTTGTTGGCTGATCAGAGCATTTATTCAGTAGTCCTAGACTCTGAAGTAACTAACCTCACAGGCTATTTTCTGTGATCATGACACCAAGCAAACTGTTCTGTCTCCTCCACACTGAAGCGTAATATGCCCATCAACTCAAAGCACCACATAGAAGTTGTAGCTATTTGGTAATCAATTTTTACATTATGCACACAATCCCAATTTACCTAGACTAACAGTCAGTACAGTAGGTTAAACACTAGCAACTTGCATTTAAACACTACCTTGAAGTTTGTAAAATGTCCAAAATTGCTCTACAGAAGCCTTATCTAAGCTAATATGAGGAGATATTTGGCTCGTGACCAAAATTCTTTCCAAAGAGGTAGGTCTTAAGTAGATTCATAAAGGAGGAGAAGCAGAGGTTAACACAGGAAATTCAAGAGCCTTGGTTGTCAATGATGGAGTGATTAAATTTGGGATGCACAACAGGCCAGAAGAAGAAATGTGCAGAGACCTTGGAGGGTTTAGATTTGCAAAATACTTGCATGAAACAAATAAATGGCAATACAAGTATGTCAATGGAACATTGCTTTGAGTGCTAGAAAACTTAAGTCAGCTGTATTGCAGCAGATTCTTGACAAATGCAAATGCAAGGTTCAGTTGATGTTGTCCGTGAATGTAAAAGGCTCATTTAAGAATCTGCAATTTGCACAAATTACACAGAATATTTTTATTTGCATATTAAGTCAGCATCACCATAAACCAAATCTGAGAACTAGTAAATAACAGCACTGTTCCCGTTAACGATGTGCCATCATTATTCTGCTAGAAGCCTTGAATTCATACTTCCAAGTTAGCTTTTTAACTGTCTATTAATCCAAAAAAAACCATATATTTTACTTGGTGCAAAAACAGCAACTTAGTTTTAGAAAACATTGCCGTAAAGTTTTCAGTAACGTTTTACAATGAGATACTGCTCAGGGATATACTTTTTAATACTTGTGTAAAAATGCTTCTTTCAACAATTCTTCACTTTGATAATGAAGAATAGCTTTTTCTAACAATTGAGAGCTCTGTATGATTGCTATTTTGCACATTCAATTTCAGAAGGGATTAAGTATGTGCTGCTCTGTGCTTTAGAATTGCACTTTTCCATTTATATCTGTAAAAATATTACATCTGTAATTGCTTTTACTGCACCAGGTGTATTTAGTATTCATACTCCAGTGAGTATTAAAAAGATGCATTTCACAGATTAACCTGAAACACATCCGATACTCTTACAATTCCCAAATACTGCAAAAAGTGCCGTAGCAATGAATGCCCATTTGGATACTTTGAACATAAAGTTGTTGAAATGAATTGCATGTTCCGATTACAAAGCAATCATGAAGCCAAAAAGAGGACATTACAAGAGTTTCCTACACCTGAAGAAGTGAAACACCAATCTTTTAACAATTGATCACGTTATTGTTAAACATAAATAACAAAACACTATAAACTATCAGAAAAGCCTTTTTAGAATTAGTTAAGAAAAAAGGCTTCTTCTGAAAATCTCTCAATCATTCTGAACTTTCACAGATGATGCCATGTTGTTGATCGTGAACTTTAATGAGTAATTGTTTGTGTCTCAAACAGGGATCCTGGTATGACAATATTTTGATGTTCTATTCTGGAAAATGAAATCATTATTGCTTATTTTTACCGCATGACAATGGAAGTAAACATTTGAGCGCAACCTTTCAGCAAACCTACCTTAAATTAAAATTAAACAGATTTTGATTGATTAAAAACAATTACAAGGAAATTGTCTTTATGTATTGTTTTGTGCTTGCTCAGAATTTAAATATATTGGTCTTATTGATATTGCAGACTGAGCACAGTTTCAGCTTTTCAAACATATTCTAGCTGCCAGTAATCATCTCAAAATAATTGTTACTAAAAACATACATCAACCTCCATAAGGCATTTCTCCAAATAGCAGTAGCTTGATAGGGAACATGTCAAGACATTAGGTGAAAATTTGTGGAACAAAGATACTTTGTTGACATTTTCCATCGATTTAAGAGAGGACTGGGGCAGAAGGGTTCAACTGTAATCAAAAGGGTCTTTCTGATCCACAAATGCAATATAAAGATCAAAACAAACACCCTCAAGCAAAATGATCAATCATCTCAGTCATCGATTTTTTTCCTGGGTTGATAACAGGCAGACTGGAAACATAATGGAACCCAGGATAAATATTCTAAAGCTGGAACAATGTGTGGAAACTCCATCTAAAATACCTGTCAAAAAAAAAAATTGGCATCATTGATATACCGCTAATGTGTTGAACATAGCAAAGAAATTTGCCTGTAGTATCTGTTAAATGCAGACATGAAATTCCAGCATTTGTTAACTGGTCTGAAATTATTGCACAAAATTCTCAGCACTTTTTTCCCCAAAAGAGAATTCGAGCAACTTATGCCAAAATAAAATCAATGAATTTGTGAGGTTAAACCACCATTTTTACACACCAAAGATTTTATCCTGTGGTTTATTTCAGTTACAGATCACAGTAGTATTTACAATAATGTAAGTAGTATATCACAAACAGCCTCAGCACTGCACAATTCCTGAACTGAACTGTGAATGTTTAACTGCAATGGTTAAGTATCTGAATTGCGTTAGCAGAAAGCAGACCTTCAGGCCTCTCTGATGTTGTCCCTGGGGGAAAGAGAACAAAAGACGACCATGGCATGACAAAGACTGTATTTTATAATTCCTGTATGTGAGACAGCCACACAGAAAAGACGCTATGATAGTGTCTTTGGTATATTAGAGCACAGTTGAATGACTGAGCATCACTGTAACTGGAAAGAAACATTCCAATAGAAAACTAGTTAATTTTCAATCTTAAACCAGTCTATACAAGAAATATTACATAATTGATCTTAAAACAACATTTCATTTGAAGACAAATATTTCAGATATTTAGCAATAGCAGACTTTAATAGAGAGGTCATAAATAGTTCACTTATGGATACATTTCATTAATATCAGGCACTATTTCAACTTCTGTAAATGGCCATAGGAAATCAACAGTGATTTTATAATCTTACTGCCTGAAGTTAGTTTTCTTTTTTGGATTCAAATAAGTTATTTTGAAGAGTATAGATGACAATACTTTGTGATTGGGCTGTTTCCTTGAATTTTGACAACCCAAAAGGCTTTTTCAACTTCCTATATTGCGTGGGACAATTATATTTGCTATGGCCTGAGTTAAGGCAGAATCTTGTGCTCCAAAGCATCGTGACTAAAAATAAGAAGGGGCAAATAAAAATAAAGCCAATCCTCAGAAGGATATTTGGAAAGCCTCAGATACCATTATATTCAAAATATCTTATTTTTAAGCAAAAGAACTTGACTATCTCTTCATCATTAGTTTACCCTTTAGCAATGGCAGCTTGCCTGCAGTTTGATATAATTGCTGTGAAAAATTTACATAAAATTGATACTTTTTTTGTTTCTAAATCAGCAAAATAACTCAATTACTGCATTAAATACAACATGCCAAGTCCAAATGAATGGGGTTAAAGTTATAACAAAGAATTGAGATACAGATGAAAAATTAGCGCTTTCATATTTAAATTTCATGCCTCTTTTCATCGTTTGTAGTGATTTGGTGCATCTGCAAACGCATATTTCAGTCTGTAAGCCTCTGCGAGAAGAACACTGATTTCCTCGTTCCCCCAGTGCATTGTGGGTAAATTCTGAAGAAGAATCATTAGTCCCTGCAACAGGAAAAGAAAAGCAGAATGAATAACAATGGCACAAACTGTGAGATTCTTCGGAGCAGAAATGGTTCGGGAAATCTTAGAGTTGCATAAGTGGCAATTTGAGCTCAAAATCATGAGTGCGCGCAAACTGAAGCAAAAGATTCATATGTCAAATGTGCAGAAAACTACATCCATAGCGTTGTAATTTATAGAACTAAACATTTAGGAAATAATCACAATCTGAAAAAATCTGAATGCTGAAATGATGTTGCATGTAAGGTATTAGCCTGAATTCAACCTTCAGCATCCATGTGATATATTTCTTAACATTGCTTTTGTTTTTCAAATACCAAGAAAGTTCAAAGCTGATAACTACCATATTTTTCCATGATGAAATATAACAGCAGCAATGGGCCATTCGGCTCTGAGCCTGCTACATTAATATGCTGATCCTCACCTCCATGGAAGAGTCTTGATAAACAAATGGCTTTCTGCAAATTGCAACACCCAGTGTTATCAATGCTAACATAAAGTTGAAATATTTCTGTGTCACTTACTTGCTGTGTTCATGAGCTAGACAGATAATCAATTAGAACATTTCTATAAGTTAGGCTATCAGCAGTTCAGAGCGATAAGCTTTTCTGCAAGTCCCAATTAAAATTTCAGTCTATTTTACTCATTTGCTCTCATTACAATGAATCATATGGAATATACAAGACAAACACAAAAAATTATCCTAGTTTGGCCCATTCCAGTATTTATGCCTGAACCTCTTCCCAGCCTCTTCATTTAATCATTATACTACAAATCATTGTACCACAAATCTTATATTCCATCCTTTACTATTTATCTAGCTTGCCCTTACATGAAACCAGTTGCCTCAATTACTCTACAATCTCAGCACATTTTGCGTAAGACAGTTTCTTTTAACTTCCCTTTGGATTTATTGATCTTTGCTTCATATTTATGAATCTTGGTTTTGGACTCCCTGCACATCTACATTAACAAATCCTTTTGTATCCTTGAAAATCAGTCAGGCTATCCCAAACTTATTTTTTATTTAAAAAGAGGAGTCCTATAGCTTGTTCAAACCTTCCAAATAGGCATAATCTTCAACCCGATATCATCTTTGCAAATTGTTTTTGCACCACAGTGTCTACATCTTTATGACATTGATGAAAAAAAAGCTTTAAATGATCATTTGTCAAGAGCAGATAATTACAGCAAACCTACATGGAATTCAGAAGGTACGTGACATGTCTGGCCAATTTACTGGATTATTTTGAAAGGCTAAAAATATAGTGGATAAGGACGAAATAATGGGCATTATCTAGATTTCAGGAAGACATCTGACACTGTCCTACTTAGCAGACTGATTAACAAGGTAAATGACCATGACAAAAGATCACAAAGTATTACAGTAAATTCATATGTTGCTGAAAGGTAGACTAAGAAGGCTTGTGGGTCAGGAAAAGGAGGCAGAGCAGAAGAATTATTAGTAGCCATTGTCAGGACCAGTGTTGTTTATGCTTTCTTTACAACTTGAGGTGAAGAAATATTCTAAAATGGTACCTTCAAGTACAAGCGGGAATGTCATAGTAAATGCTGACAGACTAGAAACAATTCATGAAGAGGTTCAGTGATCGCAGGTGGTGAAGAAGCTGGTGAGGTCACATTGAGAGTACTGGGTTTATTTGTCACTTTTTTCGATCAAAGGAAATTGTTTCCAAGATGATGAATGCAGGCCTATTATTTTGAGAATCACTGCAGGAAACCACTGCAGGTGGTTTGTACGAGTAGACTAAACAGATCAATGCTTCTATCCAAAAGTGGTAGTATATCACAATGCAATGTACAGACAGATTTTTGGATCCCTGTTCACTAAGGAATTGAAATTTATGTTTCCAGTCTGCTCCTTCTTTAACTCACATTTCTACCATAACAGATCATAGAAAGAAGCTACCACCCACCCGCTCCTGCCCCCCATCCAAACTGGAAAATCTGTGTAATACAAGTACTCTGCCATTGTGTTCAATGTGAGAGGCATCTGTCTTAGCTCAGTGGCAGCAATCTTGTCCCTGAATCTGATAATTATAGATTTTTGCTCTGTACTAGAAAGTTTAGCATATAATCTCAGTCAGCATTGAAGGCAATGTAGCACTGTTAGCAGTGCTGTCTTTCAGATGAGATGTTAAACCAAGACTGTGTCTGCACTGTCAGATGGATGTAGAATATCCCAAACAAATTCGAGCGCGCGCCAAGGAAGCTCTCACAATGTTCTCTGCATCAGTATTCCTCAACCAATGTCACTAAAGCAGGAAAATAAAACAATGAACGACAGATGCTCAAGATCTGAACTAAACAAAAGCTGGAGAAACTCAGCAAGTCTGACAGCATGTGGAGAGAAAGCAGTGTTATCATTCCTAGTCCAATGACCCATAACTGTATTCTCTCCACAGATGCTGCCAGACCCGCTGAATTTCTCCAGTGATTTCTGTTTTTGTTTGTTTCACTAAAGCAGGTCGTGGGATCAGTTATTTAATTGCAATTAGTGGGGAGTTTAGTGCATGAAAATTAGCAGTTACACTTTCTACAAAACAACAGCAAATACACTTCACAGTAATTTTATTCATTGCAGTGTGTTTTGGGAAGCCTTAAGATCATGAATGGCACTAGACAATTTCAATCTCTTTCCTGGACTGCACTATCAATCCAGGAGCAGCATTATTTAAGCAGTGGGAAGGCAAGCAGAAATCTCAGTTTGGGAAGTTCCATTCAGAAGTTGGAAAGAAAGTAAAAACCTCACTCAGTTGAGGCTATATTAGTCGATAACCACGCTGTGACCTAGTCAAACAATCACTCGACAGCACTTCCTGCCAATGAAGCGGATGCAAGTTTAAAATTCTATGGTGACCTGTCATTATTTATAGGCAAGATGATGATGGTAGGTTCAAGTGTCCAATTCTCAGAATGTTTTTAATCAAAAAAAGTTTGTTTATTACTATTAAGATTGCTACTGTTTTTTTGTCAATTTTACTGGGTGTTTCCAACTTTTCTACTAAGTGGACTCCTGAACTAATTATGGATGACTATCTAGGAAGAGTTTCCATGCCACCATTTACTAAAGGAAGTTAATCAGGAGATGGAAGAGATGTGGTGTTTACCACAAATTATAGAGTAGAAAGGTTAAAAAGCTGCTGCTGCAATACGTTCACCTTAGCTGAGTGAAAAGCTGAACAAATAATGTGATAAAATAAATGGATTCACTGTCAGTGCTGACTTCTTTAGACCTGTGCTATCTATTTGAAAATGTTAGATATATTGCTTTTTGTATGAATTCAATGATGAAGATGCAAACACCATCTTGGGGAGTCTTGTTTCTTATGCAGTTCTGTACAACAATTTTAATTTAAGAGCTTTTTCAGATAAAGCGACCCATTGCATATATTAGACATCCTTGATTTATGATCTCCATCCAGTATGGAGCAAAATTATTCTTACAAGAAAGTATCTAAAGCACAATAATTACAATGTTGAGAATTTTCCAAAAATTAGAAACTGACAAGTCTCTGATTCTGAACTTTCAAGCTTTACAAAATAACTACAGCACCATCTGTTTTAATGCAATTGTGATATAGCTCACTTTATTAGCATTTTAAATAAAACTTCTAAAAGCTTGAGAATAGCGGTGACTCACTAAAAGTCAGAACTAATTAATTAACCAGAGCACTAAAAGTATTTAAAATATTGCTACTGAGTGTAACTGGTGGATTAAACATGTTCAGTTACTGATGAAGCAGCAGAGGGACCAACTGCCAGCATTGAAATGTCATACCTCAGCACTCTGATCTCAGAGACAACCACTTTGATGACAAACATAATAAGAGAAAAGAATTTTTCAACAATCAGCATGGGTAAAAAAATATTCAAAGGAAGAGTTAGTGAGCTATATCCAAGTTGGCTCCTTTAAAAGCAAGTATTCATAATAATGTAAAAAACAATTACAATTATGTAAAAAAATTAGAAACATTTCAGGATTTGTTCTTGAATTTTCAATGTTAGCAAGGTGTTGCAACTATCACACTGCTGCTGATACAATAGACTTTGATCTAATTAATGTAAAAGATCAATTGTTATCCAAATAAACAAAAATGCATTTTTCCAATACATCCTTAAATAAATATAGCTGTCTCCTTTTGAAATAAGTGCCAACACTAGCTGTAAAAGTGAGACATACATGAAGGACTAAGAACAGACAGGTCCAGTATGTAACCAATGGACACCTCATTCAAACACAAATCTCTCTAGGCAAAGCGTAATTGTATAACGTGAGGGATGTAATATTTGCTCTGTGAACATCAATTTCAAAGCCAATACAAGTATACTGATGTCTAACAAAATCTAATCAAAGAGCTTCAAAATTTTAATTAATCGACTACAAATGCATGATCTGCAAGCCACTGTTGTGTTATACAGGATCTTTCCATTACAGTAATAGTATAAAGTATAAATTACCTTGGTTTAGCAAACAATTACACCAATTTTATTGATGTCAATCAATATTTTCCAATTGAACGTTCAAAGCATCTAACAAAAGTAACACTAACAGTCATACATCATATTGTGAACACACCCTTAAAAATTTCTAGAAAACAATCACATTTGGCAAAATTTCAGCAGCAGAGTCTCAAAACCCACCTTCATACATCTAACAGAATTGGGATTCATTAATAAAATACCTGCAGAAGATGGTACGAAGCCCACAGTATAGCAACAGCACTTTTGCCAGTTTCCTGAACAAAACTGTTAAAGTATCAACATTTAAAATTTTGCTACACATAAGTTTAAGATGCATTTTAGAAAAGTTCCCAGCAAGAAAGAAATGCTGAGTGCTCAAATTGTACTTATCTTGCAATTTGTGGAGAATTTACAAATACACATATGCATGATTTTACTGAGGCTAGAAATATTTTCTGCAAAAAAATGCAACTGGAGGCAACGTAACACACATTTGATATGGCATCAACAGTTTAAAGTCTATAAAAGTTTACTTATTTTGAAATTGTCTGAATAATCATTACCAAAAGTATTCAGCATGATGAATTAATGTTCTTGAAGTGATTTGAAAATAGAACACTGATTGACACGTTAGATTTATTCAGCTATTTTTTACTTATGCAAAAAGACAGGAATGGATACATTGAATCGATGTGTATCTATTTATTTTGTCTCTTTTCCTTTTGTATTCCAGCACACTACCATGTACAATTCCCCGAACGAAGATGGTGACAGCAACCCATTTCTTGGTCTCAGCCAAAGCTACTTAAGTAGCTGGCAACTAAGAGGCACATGGAAACAGCTCAGTTAGTCATCTCTTGAAACCGCCTTCCTCCTTCTCTGTGGGGATCATGCTGCCTCCATTCTGTATCTTTGCCCAAGTTGAAAACAAAAAACATGTCATGCGAGAAAACACAGGTTTGAACAGATAACCTTTCATTGCATGTTACAGCAATCTGACAGAAACAGATTACGCCATTCATTTGAACACCGTTTTCAGATAACTGACTGATGTTCATTTTCAGCTGGCAGCAGATTTTTGAGTTGTATAATCTGTAATTTTGTAAATTAGGACATGCATTTTCTATGTTGATAATGGGAATTTGCTATTTGTGCAATCATGAATGAGAAAATGAAAAAGGCAAGTTGATCTCACTTTCGGAAAATCACTAGGCATTTCTTTATTATCTACATTGTGGAATTAAGGTCGGGAAAGGTCTTAATCTGTCTGGGTTTTTTCTGTTGGTAGAAAATGTAATGACAAACATAGAAGGCCAACATGCTAAGTATAGCTGAAGTGTGATTAAGATTATAGAATTATTGCAAGGCAGTGAAAGATGAAGTGATTTACAAAGTTGATTATTCAGAAACACCATATAATATGTTGTACAGCAGAAATTACAGTTGAATGACCATGTAAAGAGAATAATGAAATCTTTACTGACAAATGACATTTCTCTGATGGTTCCACTGCTAACAACTACAGTTAATTGAAGTGAGGATACAATTAGTTGGTAATACATATTTGTAGGTATTGCACTTTATTCTGGCCTGAATTTTGTAGTTGTAATGACAGTGAAGTAATTACTGCTCATCTATACCCCGGCTGTGAAAATGGCAGCAAATTCTGCTCTGCTCATGTGCACAGTTACACCTGGAAATCCAGAAGTTGTTGACCATGATTCCCTAGATGTATGTGACACACTGTTTAACATCTTGCACACAGAAATCTTTTCAAATAACCCATTTGAGATGAATGTTCTCTTGTATGTTATTAATGTTGCATTGAAAACTCTCGATAAAGTTGCAACTTGCTGAATGCAGTTCAACAGTGTTTTAAAATTGGGTATGGAGTCATAATTACCTTAGAACAACCCCTCTGGTTTTGAAAACCCAATTTTATATTGTAGAATGTGATATATCTCCACTCCAAGAAAACAAAAATTCCATTGGTTTTTAATATAATAAAAATGACCTGGTATTTCAGTCTGTAACTTATTGCCCAGTATATATATCCAATTTTTTATTCTATTTTCTGTGAAATTATTTACACATGAAGGAAAATCAGTGTGTTTTATTTCCAAGTATATTTTCTTTGAGAAATGTTTATGTGATTGGCTGTTTATTCTGACTGATGCAGCAGTTGTTGGATTCCCTACATATGGCACCAAAAACAACTTCAGAAAATGTGAAAAACACACCACAGAGATAGCTAATCTTTGTGGGTATCTTTCATTGAGGTCATCAGTGACCCAAGACACTTGGCTGCTGACAGAATAATCTTGACCATTATTGTTCAATAAGCTTGCAGGAATGGCATCATATCCCAAACATTCAGCTCAAAGGTACTTATGCTTCAATTGAGTAAATCAGAACACAAATCAAGTGTAAAGCAAATAGAGCTAAGGTTCCGAATACATCGATTCAAATCCCACCACAGCAAAGAGTGAAATTTGAATTCACGAAAAGAAATATGGCATTTTAAAAAAAGCTAGCCTAATGGCAGGTGCTTAACCATTGTTGATTGTCATGAAAACCCATCTGGTTCATGAATACTGTTGAGGGAATGAAATCTTATCTGAATTGGGCGACATGTGACACCAGACCCAGAATATCTGGTAACTCTCATGCATACTAGCAAGCCACTCAGTCGTAGAAAACTGCTACAAAGTCTAAAGGAAGGAATAGAACTGAATAGCCCCAATTCTCCTCCAAGTCACACACCAAACTGACTTAAAACTATAAGATTGTTCTTTCACTGGGTCAAATTCCTGGAACTCCCTTCCTGACAACACTGTGGATATATTTGTACAACAAGAACTACAGTGGCTCAAGAAAGCTACTCACTATCATCTTCTTACAGGTAATTAAGAGTAAAAAAAATGCTGATTTAGCCAGTGATTCACACATCTTATGAACAAATAAAAATGCTGCCTAGCACCAATCAACCTTCAGACCCATTAATTTCTCTAACTCAATCTACTTTCTCATGCTCATTTCCTTCAATTCCTTATTCTTTTTAGTCTCTTGAATCTCTAATTCTGGGAAAATAGCCAGAAAAAGTAATCTAACTTCTTTGCCATTTCTCTATTTCCCGTTGTAAATTCTCCCGATTCTGGTTTAATGAACCCAGATTTGTCCTGGCCAATTGTTTCCTTTTGATGTATTTGTAGAAGCTTTTACAGGCTGTTTTTATGTTTTTGCTCAATTTCAGTGATACCCTATTCTCCCTTTGCTCATCAGTTTTTTGGTCCCCACTGCTGCATTCTAAAAATCCTCCCAATCCTCAAGTTTACTGTTATTTTCGGCAATTTAATAAGCCCTTTTCTTTCATCTTATACAATCCTTAATTTCCTTTGTTCACCAATAGATGGCTATTTTGCAGTTGTGCCTTGAAAGAATGTACAGTTGCTATAAGCAATGTAATAACCCATTAAAGGCTACATATGCGCATTGTCTATGTATTTCACAATTCATCTCTGTCAATTTGCCCCTCAAACCTTCATTATTCCTTTTGTTCAAAATTAACAAACAGGCTTCATATTGAACAAGGTGCAGAGCTGGATGAACACAGCAGGCCAAGCAGCATCATAGGAGAAATTTCTGATGAAGGGTCTCGGCCCGAAACGTCAGCCTTTCTGCTCCTCTGATGCTGCTTGGCCTGCTGTGTTCATCCAGCTCTACACCTTGTTATCTCAGATTCTCCAGCATCTGTAGTTCCTACTATCTCTGATTCATATTGAACAACCTCACTTTCAAACACAATGTAAAACTATCTCATTGTATGGGCACTTGATCAGTTTTGTGTTACTGAACCATTCTCAGAGATAGACATTGAAGGTGCCCAGAGTACATTATTCTGTGCCCTTCTAATCTCTGTGCTGCATTCTACATGGAACATTTGATTCAGCAGCTTTCAGAATATGGTCAGAAGGCGGCATTTTTGCCCATGTTTAAACTGATGAAGTACGAGTACTTCAGGCCGATGTTTAACCAGCCTGTGGATCAGCTCTCCCATTGATTGGAACACTATGGCAATGATTGAGGGGCCTCTGCTTAGCTCATGTAACTCAAATCCAGTCTTCCAAGGGTGAAGGTGACATAAGTGATATGCTCCTGGCTCTTTAACTTTATCAGAACATTCAATACAAGGTAACAGCAGAAGAATGAGGAGTAAGAGTTGGCAATTCAGTCCCTCAAGCCTGCTTCACCATTTATGATAATCGTGGTTGATTTAATCTCAGCCTCACCGCCACTTTCCTGCCTATTCCCTATAACTCTTTAACTCACTAATAATTAAAAATCTGTCTATCTCCTCAAATTTATTCAGCACTCGGGCGTTCACTGCACTTTGAGCTAGTGAATTCCACAGATTCATGACATTTTGAGAGAGGTAATTCCCCCTATTCTCTGTTTTAAATCTGCCACTGCTTAACCTAAAACCATGACCTCTCATTCTAGATTGCCCCATCAGGGAAAGCATTCACTTTACGTCAACTTTGTCAAATGCCATTAACATATTATATACCTCACTGAAATCGCTTCTCATTCTTCTAAACGATAGTTGGTATAGGTCTAAACCGCTCAATCTCACCTCATAAAACAAACCTTTCATCCCTGGAATTATTCTCGTAAATCTTCTCTGAACTTCCTCCAATGCAAATACATCCTTCATCAAGAGGACCACAATAATATTTAGTTGAAAACTAGACATATCCCTTTGAAGGGAAGTAGCAGAGCATCCAAAGCTAATCTTTGAGGATGAGCTTTAAATAAAACTTAAAAAAAACAGGAGAAGCAGACTTACAAGAAATGTCAGATTCAAAATTTGATAACCAGGAAGGTTAGAGAAAGTACAAAAGAAATTCGAAAGACTAATAGGAAGCCTTGATGAGCAGGCAACCCTAAAGTGAACCTAAAACATTATTTATAAACTTAAGAGCTCAGCTACGGAAAAAGAGAGGCCTATTAATTACACAGGGCAAATTTTTCAGTGGCAGAGGACATGGCTTAAGCATTAAATGTATATCTTGCATTTCTCTTCACTAAGGAGGTGGATGACGTAAAGGTTACATAAGAGGTAAGGTTATGGGCAGACAGGATTAGATAACATATACAAAACAAAAGAGCATACCTGAAATAACAATAGAAAATTCTGGAAATACCTTGCAGGTCAAACAGCATCAAGGAAGAAAGTAGCAGAGTTAAAGTTTCAATCAATGGCTAAGCAATAAATGTCACTTCTGATGAAAAAAAATCACCAGCCTGAAATGTGAACTGTTTTTCTCTTCACTGATGTTGCCTGTACTGTTATTTCCAGCATCTGCAGCATTTTTCTTTAGTATTATCATTAGTGAAAGTTATTAAGGCAACCAACCTGGATTGAATATCTCAGCTGTCGTAGGAAGAAATGGTAGAGCTATGTAGCACATATAAAGGAATAGCACTTGAGCAGGAGGGGGTTGCTCGTGTAATACCAGATGGATTCAAGAAAGGGGAAATGGATAATGGTATAGAAAATTAGCTCAGGGACAGCAAATGGAGGGTATTCCCAAAGGTCAATTCCAGATCTATTACACATCAATTTTGATAAATAACCTAAACTCTGGTGTAGAGAGCAGGACGATGTATGGGACATCACTCTGGGAGACTAGGAGGAAAGTGTAAAAGTGCAGCATAACCTTTTCTGAATGGCATTGGCATTATAAGGGCAAGAAAGATTACAGAAAGTAAAGGATAGAGATGAACGATGGTTCAACCATGATATAGCAAGCTTTTTCTTGTGTCCTGTCCTGAACTGTGAAAGATGGACATTCTCAAACAGCCACTGTAAAAAGAACAGTAGTATTTAAATAAGTTTCAACTTTATAAAAAAGTTAGGAGTCTTGTTGAAAAGAGATACATTTTGTTAAAGCATTTTGGCTTGCACTCATCAGGTCACTCTGCAAGAATACAAATTCAGGATGGAGAAAAGATTATACTGCACAAGACTGGTTTGCCTTCAGGACTCAAATTGGCAGAGACCTTGCCATGGAGAATGCACCATTATGCTGATTGACAGTTAACAGCCAAGTTTTATTGAACTTTAGACTTGGCAGGTTGACTCAGATTAGTCAGGAGATTGCTGAATACAGTAAAATGGATGTCACCCATTTTGCTGGGTTGAAAACGATTCAGGGCACGTACATCTGCTTTCTGTCAACGAAGAACAGGGCCCTGCTGCTATTAGTACATGCAAGTGGTGCCACACTGCCAGCTTGACTGACAATTCTAAATTGGTCATCAGCATAATTCCGTCAACATTCAGATAGCTGCTAGCTGTTTCATATTGCTACAATGCAGTGGCAACAACAGCAGTGTTTACCACAAATAGACTGCTACCCTCAAGCCCAAATGGCTTTCTGCGTATCACACAATGAGTGAGGTGGTTTACGAATTTCAGTAGCGGTGTGATGCCAGGTATGTCGGCCATATTTTCCAAAGACTGGTGGATCGTACCGAACAGCATGCCACTTCAGTTGCTTGCAACAGGCAAGGTGCTGACTGTAACCATTTGCAAATCTTGCAATACTGTCTAACATAAGATGCGATTCTGCAATTGGGCAACATTTATTAAATCATCCTAAATGTGAGGGGAATTATACTGACAACCAATTTAGGATTGTCAGTTGGGCGTGAGAGAACTAAAAGTTTCATATATTAAAACAAAGGCCCCTTTTATTGCAGGCATAAAGAATATGTACACGTTGTAGGATGATTAAGGAAACTAATATCTTTGGATTGGCTTAGTTTAATTTTAATCATTAAATTAACAGTAGCCAGTGCAGATGTTGGAAGTGTAACATCATGTGACTCTACTTAGTTTTACTTGATAAAGAAATGCATCATGGGATTGCAAACAGAGTTAATACAATACCCTAGACAACAAGGTGTAGAACTGGATGAACACAGCAGGCCAAGCAGCATCAGAGAAGCAGGAAAGCTGACATTTCGGGTCTGGACCGTTCAGAAATGGGGGAGAAGGGGATTTTGAAATAAATAGGGAGAAAGGGGGAGGCAGATAGAAAATGGATAAAGGAGAAGATAGGTGGAGAGGAGACAGACAGGTCAAGGAGGCGGGGTTGGAGCCAGTAAAGGTGAGTGTAGGTGGGGAGTTAGGGAGGGGATAGGTCGGTCCAGGGAGGATGGACAGGTCAAGGGGGTGGGATGAGGCTAGGAGGTAGGAGATGGGGGTGAGGCTTGAGATGGCAGGAGTGGGATAGGTGGGAGGACAGGTTAGGGAGGCGGGTACGAGCTGGGCTGGTTTTGGGATGCAGTCGGGGGAGGGGAGATTTTGAAGCTTGTGGAGTCCACGTTGATACCATTGGGCTGCAGGGTTCCCAAGCAAAATATGAGATCCTGTTCCTGCAACCTTTGGGTGGCATCGTTGTGGTACTGCAGGAGGCCCAGGATGGACATGTTGTCCAAGGAGTGGGAGGGGGAGTTGAAATGGTTCACGACTGGGAGGTGCAGTTGTTTGGTGTGAACCAAGCGTAGGTGTTCCACAAAGCGGTCCCCAAGCCTCCGCTTGGTTTCCCCAATGCAGAGGAGGCCACATTGGGAACAGCGGATACAGTATACCACATTAGCAGATGTGCAGGTGAACATCTGCTTGATGTGGAAAGTCTTCTTGGGGTCTGGGATGGGGGCGAGGGGGGAGGTGTAGGGGCAGGTGTAGCACCTCCTGCAGTTGCAGGGAAAAGTGCCAGGGGTGGTGGGGCTGGTGGGGAATGTGGAGCAGACAAGGGAGTCACTACTATCTCTGTAACAATTTTATTCTCCAGTATCGGCAGTTCCTACTATCTCTAATACAATACCCTAGCATTTTAGAGTTACAACAGAAAGGCCAAGAGATCTCTCTTTAGTTTATATCCAGATTTCCAAGGTTGAATAAGGCAGAGGTGATATACTCCAGGCTTGTTAAACTTGTCAAGAAATCACAACTACAGTTGTGTCCATGTACTGTTCTGTTTGAAATTTGTGGAGCAATTGACTAAATTCAACCCTTATATGAGAGTTAACATTAATTTAACCTACTTTTTTTTAAATCAACCTGTTCAGAGAGGGAGCAAGGAGACTTGAGCCTGGGCCTCCCAGTCCAGAGATAAGGACTTTACCTCTGGACCACAAGAGTTAACATTATAAAGGTCTAGACTTTCATCATTCAAGACTATATAGTGTGTAATATTACAAAAAAAAAATCACTTTTTACATCCTATCTAAACTTTCTATTTGTAGTAGTCATACTTTCTGATCTTCTGTATTAGTTTATAAATAGCTTTAAAGTATTGAGCAGATTTTTATACTACCTGTTTTGCCATTAAAATGTAAAGGGCAACAAATTCGTTCCAAGCATTCAAACAGCAGCTAATAGATGGCTCTAAGAAAAAGCCAATAATCAATGATAAATAAGTGTCTAATTTAATGGGAACTTCACCAACTAAGCAAACACTGAGACATGAGCTCAATGATATCAATCATTGGGTCCTGACTGCATCTACCTCTCTTCTCCATAACAATGAAGTAAAGAACATTTAAAAAGTCGAAGTGACAATAACAAATCTTGGTGAAGAGGCTGGATCCATGGATAACTGACAACTTAAGGAACCAGCTGAGATAGTGGGAGGTAACAGTTAAGAGCAAATTAGAAATTAATCATGCATCCCTTAAACAAATTAGCGATATGTCTTGCCTAGCCTAGGCTAATAAGAATGTAATGGTGTAGTTGATCATGCTGTAGGCTGTAATTTGGAAAGAGTTAATAAACAACAGCTATAATCTTGTCTAGCTGTAGTGTCCCTACACCCAGCAGACCTCAGTTCAAGTCCTACCAGTCCTGGAGGTGCATCATAATCGTGCAAACAGGTTGATCAAAATGTGTTTTTTTTTGGCTGCTGACTGGCTGTGGATAAAGAAGGGTGTGTTTAAGTGGTATAGTGGTAGTGTCCTACCTCTGAACCAGGAGACTTGGGTTCAAGTCCCACCTGATCCGTGAGTACATCATAACATCTCTGAACAGGTTGATTAGAAAAATAAATATGCAACAGCTTTCAGTGACCAAGACACTCAAGAAGTATGACAGTGAAATAATTCTGTTGTCCATTTGGAAATGGAAGACTCTTGAGGCACAGCAGATAGGTAAGAGATTGAGTACCAACTTGTGCCATAAGCTGAACTGGAAAGCACAAGCTGCAGTACCTCCAGAAGGTTGTTACCCTACTTTAATAGGTATTCTTGATATCCAAATTACAGTTTTAGGAGTTATTGCACAAGGTTTTCTCCTGATGCCTTATTGGTTAAATACTCAATTGAACAAATTAATGAGGTTGTAGACTTGCTTGCCAAGCCAGTGTGTTTATTGCAGACATTTCGTCACCCTGCTAGGTAAGTGTGCCTCCAGTGAAGCGTCAGTGTTCTGTCCCGCTTGTTATCAAAATGCCTCGGTTTGCTGGGGTGGTTCTGTTTCTCAGTGGTTTGTATATCGGATCCAGTTCAATGTGTTTGTGGATGGAGTTCCGGTTGGAATGCCAGGCCTCCAGGAATTCACTGGCATGTCTCTGTTTGGCTTGTGCTATTATGGATGTGTTGTCCCAGTCAAATTCGTGTCCGTCTTTGTCCGTGCGTACTGAGACCAGTGAGAATTGGTCGTGTCTCGTGTCTCTTGGTGGCTAGTTGGTGTTCGTGTATCCTTAT
The DNA here is from genome assembly GCF_021869965.1 of Rhincodon typus. Taxonomy (NCBI): domain Eukaryota; kingdom Metazoa; phylum Chordata; class Chondrichthyes; order Orectolobiformes; family Rhincodontidae; genus Rhincodon; species Rhincodon typus. The sequence goes on along the minus strand of NC_063353.1, from coordinate 19,977,474 downwards.
TGTCAGTTTTCTTCCAGTTTGGGGCCTATAATGTTTTTCACAGTCCTTGCATGGTATTTTGTATATTATGTTAGTTTAATTAGTTTTGGATATGGGATCCTTTACGTTCGTCAGTAGCTGTCGCAGGGTGGTTGTTGGTTTGTGGGCTACCCTGATAACTAGAGGTCTGAGCAGTCTTGCGGTCAGCTCTGATATACAGTAGGGTGACAAGTGTGTCTGGCCATGTTGTGTCTTCTTCTTGTGGTCTGTTGTGGAGGTAATGGCAGATTGTGGTTTTTGGGTATCCATTCCTTTTAAAAACTCAGTATATAAGCGCTCCTGTTCTCCTTTGCGCAATTCCGACGCTTCACCGGAGACGCACTGACGATGTTACCCAGCAGGGTGACAAAACATTGGCAATCAAACACACCGGCTCGGTGAGCAACCTCGTCCACAACCCAAGCTACAAATCTTCTAAAACTTTGAACAAATTAATATTGGGATGTGAGATTAAAATACAAGACCTCAAACTTGCAATGCACTGAGGTTGTTTCAACGAAATAGAATAGGTGGCAGCCATTCACTGGTTAATTTTACAGTGCAGTGCCCTGAACAATCAGAGACAACCTGCCTGGTTTAAAATTAACAAAGCCCAACTGTTAACATTCAATCCCTATGTCTCCACCAATCAGCATCCATTTGTCAACCAAATAGTAGTCTCTTGTCATGCAATTTAAATTTTGATTGTTTTCCCTTTAAATTCGTATTCTTGCAAAATATCTTTGAGTGGGAGATGAAAAGCTTTGACAAAATATGGCCTTTCCAGCAAATATTTGGCACAAAAGGCATTCTTAAAAGCAGTTTTAATGGTGAAGATATGATTGCTTTGCCTAAGGATAGATGGTACGGTCAGTCTAAGAATGCTGATCAGGTAAGGAAATAAGGATGGAGACGTCCAAGGAGATCATAAGCATTTTACATATTTTTAAATCTAAACATTGCTTCATCTAACTATAAGACCTGAGTTGAAAGTTTTCAAGTAAAGTCCCATTGCTCATGAGGGATGCATTCTTGCAGAACATCTCAATCATTCATTGAAATCTCAGACCATGAACACGATTTATAATAGAATTCAGTGGGATAGGTTGCAGGGAACCAAACATTTTGGTATCTATGACACACAACCAAGTGAAAATTCCCTGAAAACACCACTTGTTTGAAATACAAAGATGCTTCAGTGAAGAAATAGTGGAATAAACTCAGAAAAATACAAAATACATGGCACTGAACATAATATGAGGTGAAATTGATGGTTCACAAATTACTGCACTGCATAACATTGCACAACAATGAAAATGAAATTTTCATTTCATTTTGTTCTCATAGTTGGTTTCAACTGTATTTTGTCCACTCATTGAGTGTTAGAAAATTAAAGCGTATGCATAGGGATTCTGGGTCTGCAAAGTGCATTGGAATATGTGTGGGAGATGATCCTATAATATTTTTTGAAAGGTTGTGTTTCAAGGTGAATTAGATGCAGCTGAAAGATGATTTTCTTGGGGTATGATTGCACAAGCAGGACCCAAGAAGTCTTCAGCAGCAATGATGTCTTTGCATTGAGTTATATGCATGGAGCAAGAAGGAAACAGAACCAGGTATGCACAGTAGAGGATCATGTTGATTGGATGATAATAGCAAATCATAGGTGATTTAGTTCCCTCATGCCTATTCTAGCAATCTTCTTTTTGTTGAACCTTCCTTTCATTCCATTTACCTGCTTTGATCCCCATCTCTCAGAATACAGCAGTTCAAGGCAGCAGGTCACCACTTCAACGGAAATTGAGGCTAGGCAATAAATGCTGGCCTACCAGTGACACCCACATCCTGTGAACGTTTTTTTAAGAATCCTCACAGCCCTATCTAATATTGTGTCAACCTCTCTGTTGAAAATTTAAGTTCAAACGTGCACGTTTTTGACGGAGCATTACCATGTCTTTAAGGATGGATATCATCAACAAAATCCAAGATGTCAGTGAGTTCAATAAGGCATGCACATAATGTAGAAGACTACAGAAGTTTACTGTTGCAAAAAGAGGCACAAATGGGACAAGATGATATGAATGATAACATTTAAGGTAGTACAGCTGCACTTACTATTCTAACCTATTGCTATAAAATGAGATAATATACTAGTTTTGTGATTCACTGCTATATCTAGATGAATCTGGACCAGTGTATTTAATATTTAATCACTACTTCAAAATTTCAAGATAGCAAATCATCACCTGAGAGAGCTTAGATGCAGTTCAAGTTACAGTGGATCTCATTAAAACCCACCATTAATATTAATGCAGTGCAAAAATGATTTTCAAGTATTTTGTGTGGAGGGGCTAAGCGAAATACTGAGTGATGTACTATGGACCTAATTACAATCAGTGCATAATACAGCAACTAATCCACTAGACTCAGCTGCTGCCTAATTTTCCAGCACTTAGTGTTTTATTTTCATGTAAACGAATTTACAAGACCATCATTTTATTTGGCAAGTTTCTGAAATTAGATGCCACTATGTAAAATTAGCTGCTAAACTAGGCACAACAGAACTAGTTACAAAACAGATGTTGCGATATACGTAGCATCACTTAATGATGGAACACTTTGTTCCAAAGCAAGGATGTTATTCAGGAAGAATATTGTTGTTCTGAAGGAAATTATTTTTCTTTGATTTATTGCATTTTTTTTTTACATTGCTGACATTTGTAAAGGTTGCAAGATAGAAGTAAGAAGAATTCATCCAACAAATTCAGCTTGCTCTGTTTATGGTTAAGAGGCCTTTTCAGAACATTTGCACATTGTTATATTAACTTTGTCCCTTTAGTAAAAAACAATGTCACAGAAACAGTGTGTTGCAATTAGAAAATGGAAATGATTAGATTCAGGACAGGTGAGCATCTATTGCCACACAGCCGCAAAATGGTGTTTGCTCAGCCAAAAACAGAGGAAGGGCTAAACAGAACGAGTAGCTGCTGCAAATTGGACACTATCTTCACTTCATCGCTGTATATAGCATATAATTGCATCAGCGTACAAAACAAAATGAGGAGACAATGGCTATTTCAATCTTAAAGTAACTGGTTCAACTTAATGGAACAGATGTGATTATTCACTACAGCATGTGGCAAGTTCATTAGGGGGAAAACTGCATGAATAAATGCATCATTCCAAAAAGAAAGCATGCTGGAATTAAAGCACTTCCAATAAATTTCAAACAAAACAGACGTTTCAACTAAATAGATCACAGAGGTTTAAACAGAGAAGGATCTGCTGTTTGAGGTACTATGCAACAATGTATCCAGGCTCATTTGTATGCTTCCGTTGGGCCACTGGCTGCAGAACTGAAAATTAGTCCATATTTGTACTTAAATTATTCTTTGAACCAAAATTCTTCCCAACGCCATCCATCATCTGAAATTTTATAAATAGAACATCATCATTTCAACGAATCAACATTTAAAAGGGCAACAGGGCTTTATAGTTTCCCCACTCTAACAAAGCACTTTGACAAAGTGTACAAAAAACATATATTTATCTTCACTTTCGTGCACAACCTGCTGAGCTTTTCCACAAAAAGAACTCCTTTCAATTCCAAGGAGCAAAGTCACCCAGGCTTGTTGGCTTATAAAGAAACCCAGGAAGAGTGTTTGAAGTTTAATTAGGACAAGAATGATTTACATTTGTACAGTACTTTCTATACATAGCTTTATCTAAAGACAGCAAAACAATGAATAAGATCAAAGTTCTGCAGTTTAGCTGTGAATGTCAGTTCAACAACTAACAGTAGACACTAGCTGAATTTCCCAGCATGATGACCATGCCATGGACCTCAGTGAAAATGACAGGGTGCGTGCAAACCTTTGCAGCTAGAGGTACTGAGTGGATGACCCACCTTGGCCTCTTCTGGAGGTCACCAGCATCACAGATGCCAATTCTCAGCCAATTCAACTAACGCCACCACTCAATTGCAGTAGAAACCTGTTATTTATAAATATCAGCACTTTAACCATCATGGCACAACAAGCATTTAGTAGCAAAAAGTAAAGAAATTATTCTTTAATTCTTTAGTTAAAGTGACCACAAAGTGATCTTACTTCATTATGCGTCCACACAGAGTTTATAATCCACAGAAGTCATCACAGCTCACAATGACCCACGACAATCTGATTTCGCCTTCACCCAAAAATTTCCAGAAACTGGAAATCAGGAGGAGGAAACCTCGGCTAACATTTCGCTCACCTAACCCTGTAATGTGAACAATTACAGTGCCACCAACACTTCCCCCAGTTGAAATCAGCCAAATACAGAAACCCCACACATCAAATCTGTCTCCTTCGCTCCACAAAATACCAAGCTGTAAAATTAACTTCAATGCAGCACCATGGCTCCTTTCTTACTTCATCCAAGATACATCACCAGCAAGCCTTTGGGACACTGAAATTTTTCAAAATTACTCATTCATGGGAAGTGGCCATTGCTGGCTTGGCCAACATTTATTTTCTACTCCTAACTGCCCCTTGATCCAAGTGGTTTGATTAGGCAAATTCAGAGGACAGTTAAGAGTCAACCACATTGCTGTAATCTGCAGTCACAAGTAGACCAAACCAAGTAAGGACAACCCTTCAGGAACCTGATGGGTTTTTATGACAATTGACAATGGTTACATTTCGGTAACTTTTAATTCCAGATTTTTAAAAATTCAAATTCCCCCATTTGCCATGCTGGGATTCGAACACATGCTCCCACAACAGTTGTGTGGGATTCTGGATTGCCAACTCAATGATATTACCACTATACCAACAACTCCCCAAATGCATTTTGCAATTAGAAATAACTTGTTTATTTCAGCAATTGTTTCATTGTAATGACTCAATTGCTTTAATTTTGGAAGAAATGGAGTTGGAGATGACTAAATATTATTGACCCAAGGAATAGCAAACATCATTACCATTAGTCACTCTGGATTTTATGTTCTGAGTTCTAAGGGTTATTTTCAATCTTTCCAAGAACAACTGCAAAGTTAAGAAGGGATTTCAGTCCATTGCCACACTTATAATCCCAAAAATAAAAATTAAAAAAAAGATAAATACAGCACGAATCTCACATAGTTTAATATTTATTACAGAAATAAATAACTACAAGTTTTAAGTATATGGCATTAAAATACTGTGCCACATTTTATTCATGTTGCAAATCTGTACATGTAATGATAATAAAGCTGAGACCTCAAAGCAAATTGCAAATGAAACAGAAGATTGGGATACTGTGTTGAGGCAGTGAAATGTCATGCAAGTGAAATGTGGACTTTGCTCTTATGAGCAGAGGTATCCTGAAAAATCTCACCTTTGAAATTCAACATCTACACGCAAGGAGAAAGTAAACATAAAGTAAATACATTTTTCAAAGTGAACTGTGGAAACATTGATCTAAATAGCATTTTTGTTCGCTATATGATAAACAAACAAAAATATTCAGAATGAAATGTTTTTAACAGCACGCTGAGGAGAAAATGTTTGGATGATAAATGATTTTACAAACAACAAAGTAAAGCAAAGTAAAAATTAAAAGTTGTGTGGATTGGTAGCCTCCAGCAGACCCCTTGAAGACCACTAGCTTGTCTTTTGAAGACCTGAAACAACAGACTATAGTATCTATAATGCTGCTGGCAGTATATTGGGTTCAGATATAAAAAGACATAGAACAGATGGTAGGCTGCAATTTGCATATCAATATCCTGGGAGATATTTTGCAACTGCATTGGACCAGTCATACAAATACTTGGGTAACAAAACCGGTCAGAAACTGGGATATCTTTGACAAATAATTGAATTAGCAAACCTCCAGATTCCACAAAGCCTATACTTCATTTACAAGATATAGTCAGGAATGTAATGGAATACTCCCAGGTTTGCATGGGTGAGTACAACTCCAGCAACACGAAGTTTAACACCATTCAGGACAAAGCAACTCCCTCGATTCATCAGATTAAACATTTATTCCCTCCACCACAGGCACACAGTGGCAACAGGATATTCTATAAACAAGATACACTACAGGAACTCACCCCATCTCTTTTGACACCACCTGCCATACTAGAAGGGCAAGAGTTGCAGATGTATGGAAACACAGACTGCAAAATTCTCCTCCCATTACCATCCCTCACCAACATGATTTGCAAGTATATCACCACTTCAATATAAAGGGGACCAAAACCTGAACTCCCTCCTAACACCACTATGGGTGAACCTACATATCAGAGACTGTAGTAGTTTATGAAGGAGATTCATCACCACCTTCTCAGCAGATATTAAGGATGGGCAACAAATGCTGGCATTCTCAGTACATGCATTTCCCACGAAACAACTTAAAATAACTGCAGGAACCAAGAAGCTTCTATCTTAAAGGTTTGATTTCAAAACTGTCTTCTGCAAAACATTGAGTTCAATTGTCTTTAAGAGATTGTGTCCTTTTCATCATATCCCATTCTATGCTAAATTATGTTCAAAAATTGTTGAATTTTTGAGAGTACAAGTACATCCTTATAAACTAAAAGGACACATAACATTAATTGGGACAGACAACTACTTGTAATTTGTGCCCCCATCAAACTGGCTTAATATTATTTAATCTCATTCTCATACAATGTAATGAATGTTCTTAATAGGCACTCACTACTTTTAACAATCACCTAGTATTAACTTTTTGTGATAGCTATAAGAAAATAGCTTTAAAGGATTTACTGAAACACAAATTAAAATGTTTGTGGTACACGTTCATATATTTATTTTAATAACATCAGCAAATAAGTTGCAATCAAAGAGAATCAACTCTGCCAAAAGATGCTGAGAAGGTAACAATCATTGAGGCTGTCACCATTTCTTGAACCAGGGAACATGACACACTGGTATGCATTTGTAAAACTCCACACAATTTGTCATAATCACTTTGTGTTAAAGGTCCCAATGACTATCACTTACTGTCGTGTTTGTTCGGAATTCATATCACTTGTAAAATTCTCTTCCAACAAATTGAATAAATGCACAGAATGGCAGTCCAGTGAGGGCACAGCTTTTGTGCTAAGAAAGATTGAGAATTTTTTAAAAATTGAAACTTGAGTTTGTTCAATGACAAACAGATGAAAGTAAACATGCATATTGCAAAGAATAAATCTGATTTAGCGAATTCTCATGATGCTTCACAGAAATAAAATGCATAGAAACTGAATTGCACTGGGCCCATTTGTACACATTAAGGGATTGTGCCTAAAATCATAAAGAACACTCACACTTCACCTCTACCAACCTAATGAAGCCGTAAACCCATGTGTACTGGTCTAGGACAAGTTCCACTGAAGTTGGACAACATGCTCTCTATGCATCAGGATGTTGTTCTTTCATTTGAAAACCCATACCTCTGCCTTACAGGCATAGAGGAGAAAATTTATCCACTGAGAATTGATGACATAACTGGTTTGCATTTGTTCTGATGATAACTGACAAACAACTAAGGACTTAGGTATAATAAACTGGAAATGTGGCAGAGACAGGTTCAACTGAAGTATTCCAAGAAGAGACAATGTTTTTCTGGACAGTAACAGTGTGCAAGGATACACGAAAAGGCAGATTGGCACTACATAAAAGAGATTCTTATCACAGAATTGCTCAAAATTAAATGAAAAATCAGCTCAAACAGTTTGCATTGGTGTTTATTCTGTGCAAACACCGGTCCTTATCTCACGTGCCTTCCTGTCTCTATATCCCTTTATTCCCTTATGGTTTAATTACAAAGTAACCCCTTCTTAGAGTTACTGCAGCTAGGCCTCTGGGCCAGAAGACTCAAGTTCCAAGTCCCACCTGATCCTGATGTGTGTCAGAATAGGTCTGAACAAGTTGATTAAAATATCCATAACCTATTCTTAGATGTTGACAGGCTTGATGCTTTAACCAGTAGCTCTGCAAGTGAAGAGTGACAACTGCTTTATAAGCCAACCTTAAACCACATGACAAGAGTAAACGATGAGATAACCTAACTGAAGAACATGTGCTCAATTAATCTACATCTAGGCTGTCAACAACTTGAATTCACAAATGAATATAACACACTGCTACATAAAGTCAGCTGGCAACACAATTTAAGAAAACAACTAACAGGAGCTCGATTAATATTTCCTCTGATGTAGCGAGAAAAATCTTTTAATATTAACAAATCACTTTGATTACACAATTTTTTAAACACAGAACTATACAAGAGACATCAGAACTTATCTAAATATTTACATGAATATGCGAATGCAGAGCAACCTGTTATCAAGTTGGGCTGCCAATGTACATAAATCCATAGGTTAATGCTCAAGAATATTCAAAGTTGTTACTGGCTTCAACAATTCTTCTAACATTCTGAAAGGTGACTGTTCAAAACACAAAGGCCTGGATGTTCCAATGGCCAGAGAGCCTTTGGAGGAGTGCAGACTGAGTTGCACATTGAGATATATGGAATTCCCAACACAGCAGATTCTGTGGAAATTTCCCAAGAAATTGAAGATTCTGATGCGCCTATGCCTGGAACCATCTGAAAAAGGCAGAGAGTTTGGAAGATTCCAGGAAAAGTTAGACTATTAAAAACCTAGTCTAACCCATATTAAGCCGACCTTGGCTAAATAATAAGCTGACACTCTCTCACCTTCCCTCAAAACCCACCCCCAAAACGTACTTCCCCTGAACCTTCACTCCTCCCGGACCACTGACAAGCACCTTGCTGACAAGAAGCCATACCCCCAACACAAGATGACACACCCATAAGCCCCATGCTGGTGCTCAACCTGCAGGACATGACGTCCACCCTCATCACAGGCCCAAGAACTTGCCAGGCTAACAAATCTCTCACCCACCTGGCAGAACAGCATTACGCCCATGCCATCCAATTGCACTGCACCATGCTGCTGGAGCCCAGCCCGATATACCCCTCCACCCATTCTGCCAATAAGCACTCCATTAACAAACTACCACCTAACCTGAGACTAACTTTACATACATTGACTCTCACAGCAGCTGTCACATTGTCTGACTCTATTCTGGCTATTTAATTTTAGATTGTGGCACATGGAAAAGAGGGCATGGTATGTCTTTTCCCGATTATCCTGCATCATGGAAAACTGAGTTGATTTCGAGTACACTCCACATTTCTAAAGGAACCAGGATTGGAAGTCCTGACTAGAAATGTGGCATATAGAGCTAACAGAAAGAAACAGAAGCGCAGTGGCAATCTGACTGTGATTGCCACTCCTGGAAATATCTGGACCATAGTGGCTCTATCTTCAGATACTTTTGAGCTTGTACTAATTTGATTTTTAAACATGGTAATTAGAAATACTTTGATTTTAGTAACGCACAAATAATCGATGTAAATCTGTAAAACGACTGTTCGTTTAACTCTCAATCTGGAGTTAAATTGAGCCACTAAAATTGCAGATACCAAAATAAAACAATCAGTATAGAACTGTAACAGAACTGGAACTTTATTCACAACAAACACTATGAAAACCTTGAATGAAACAAAGGAATTCAGTGATTCTATGAAAAATGATTGCAAACATTTGGACTAATTTGTTCAAACTAAAATATTCAACTGTATGAAAACTGGTGCAAGATGCTTGAGACAAACATTCCAATTTCTAAGCCACAAATATGTATCATTAGCTGTAATTAACAAAATTATCAATGTTCTATCCAGATCCGGGAACAAATAAGTCACAGTACTGTCAAATTAGATTTGTATACATGACGAATTTATGCAAACCATGCAGGAATCATCCTGTTTTGGGGCATAAAGCCATGATATCGCACTTACACATCTGAAAGCAGCAACTCAAAAATTAGGGTAACATTTGGTTGGATTTTTAATGAGAGAGAAAAACAAAAACAAGACCTTTGATGACTAACACATCATGGACTAAGGAATTGAACTATACAACAGAAACTGAACTACACAAGTTGTTTGCATGTTGCATTTTTCAATGTTTACTTGCTTTCTTATTAAATTGGTTACAAGTTTGTTTTTAATTTCTTCCATTTTTAACCTTTTTATTACACCTCATGAACTTTAAGATTTTCAGAGAATAAAGAATACCAATGTAGAGAGATGATGAACTAGCTCATAAAGGTCACTTGACATGGACCACTGTTGTCAAATTGTATGGTACATCGTCATTTCATCATCCTGAATTGACCAGAAGTCAATTTTCCCTACTATCTTATCAAAACCAATGGCTCAATAGCACTCACTGGATTGTTTCCATCAATGCATCTTAGACACTTTCAAATGTTTTTTTCACTGCTCTAATAATTTGAACTGTAGATAGAACAATTTGACTTTTTACTTATCTTCTTCAAAATTATGTTTTGATTCGCTGCCTCAAGATCAATAGAGCTCATTTCCTAACTTCAGTTAATCTGACTGTAGCTGTTTCTCTTATATCTTGACAATCCTGTTAGTCGTCTGAAAATCTTGTCAAGGGCTAAAAAAAACACTGTCACTAAAGTTTGTGAGGTAGCGATAGCTGGATAGCTCCTGTCTATCAATACCTAAATTGGTCAACAGCCGAGGATGACAGCTCATTCAAGCTGACAAAAATAGGTGGAAAAGGATTGAAAGAACTGTTGACCAATTTTCTGATAGCTTCTGATAAGTTGGTGTTTATTCTCCTTATATTGATTTTATATTTTCAAACAGAGGAAAAGCATCTAATATTGTTGGAAACTAAGTCCTTAAAATAGGTTCTATCTGCCTTCTCAACCTCGAGATCAAGGCTTGAACTTGCTATTTTATGACTCTGAGGTGAGAGTGCTACTGTAAAACTGGCAAATATACACCTACCCCTTCATAGGATTTTGTGATATTGCAGTGGTAGTGCACCTACCTCTGGGCCAGGAGGCATGGACTCAAGTCTCATCTGCTTTAGAGGAGTCTCATAACACATCTGAATAGGCTGATTAAAATACAGATTTCTCGTAATCATTTATGCAAATTGTAACCACTTGCAGTCCTAGTTCTGATCTCTGTAGGATATGTATATTTATATAAAGAGAGAGACAGAGAGAGAGAGAAAGTGCGAGTGATGAATATTTTGTGTGTGTCGTTGTGATTTGATCTCCAACAAAACATTAGCTTTCAAAACCTTTTATGACTGCCACAAGATGGTACGATAAGAATCACTCTCAACCTCTGCCTTCACTCACAGAAACACAGAAAGGGACCCACTGTGTGTACATTTTTAATTTAAATTCTTTGCATTCAAAGCATACATTGAAAAGTTGCAAAAATAACTCTTTTAGATCAGTGTAATAAATTACTGGCACTGTAACAAGTTTGGCTTATAAATTTTACTGGTTTAACGGGTGTTCAAATACCATAAAATATTTGGATCTATTGGTGCAAGTACTACTAATCTTTCCCTGCAAGTTACTCCTTAAAAGTTAAGTCAATGAATAAATATTTGGTCACTTGTTCCTATATGCTAAGCAGCTCAGGTGTCAAACTTTATCTGATAACACTCTCGGACATTTTAAAATGGTAAAGGCATGGCATCCATGAAAGTTCTTGTTGAAAGCACGAGACTCCATCTGCTAATTAGGGTGCCGTAAAAAGAAAGTGCCAAAATATAACAGGATGTGTACCGGAGGAGTATGAACCTTTATGAGACCAGGGGAAGTACAGGAAAGGAAAGCAATGGCTGACAATTTGAATATTCACTGCACTATTGTGTGAATCTGGCAATAATGCACAGGCAAGGCAAAGAAGAAAAAAAAAGTTTACAATTATGTAGTGCCTTTCATGATCTTAGGACATCCCAAAGTGCTTTACTGTCAGCAGAGTAGTTTTCCAGTTATTATCATACAATGGAAATATAGAATAGAATCCCTACAGTGTGGGAGCAGACCATTCGGCCCATAGAGTCCACATTAACCCTCTGAGGTGCATTCCACCAACCCTATCCCTGTAATCCTGCATTTCCCATGGCTAACCCACCTGGCCTACACATCCCTGGACTTTATGGGCAATTTAACATGGCCAATCCACCTCACCTGCACATCTTTGGACTGTGGGAGGAAACCCATTCAGACAAGGGGAGAAAGTGCAAACTCCACACAGGCAGTTACCCAAGACTGAACTCTGGAGCTCTGGCGCTGTGAGGCAGCAGTGTTAACCACTGAACCACCATGCTGCTATTTTGCAAACAGCAAGGTTCTACAAAAAAGCACTGTGATAAATAAACTGATCATTTTCTTTTAGCCATGTAGGCAGAGGGATATTGGTCAGAATCCCAACAAAGTTCTGCCACAGGATCTTTATTTCCTACCTGAGAGAATAAATAGGGCCTTGATTTTATTGTTTCATCTGAAAGTCAATATCTTAGGTCTTGCAGAGCTTTCTTGGTATCGCACTTTATGGTCGGCTTAGGTTTGAGGTTCAAGTCCCTTGAGTGGCACACAAAGTGACAACTTTCTAACACTGAAGAGCAAAGCTACCATGCCGCCACCCCTGACTCTTGCAACATAATGTGAAAGGAAACTGAGCACAGACACTGTATTCCAAACCTAGTTCGTAACAATTGTTGGTGGTGTACGATCAGACTGTATTTCAAATGTGCAGCTGTGAGTAAATTACAAGTCAAAAACATGAATGTTGGTTCATTTATACAATTGAGAAGGATCACAACATTGAATGTTCTGACATCTCCAGCCAGTTACACATCCAGTGGCTGTTTAAGAGAATGCATTTTATTGCATTGTAGGCACAGAGCAGATGGAAGCGACATGATCAAGATAAGGGGGACATAATTACGTTTAACCTGAAAGGTATGCAGATTCATTCATCCCACCATCCCCTACTCCACATTCTTCTCCCTAACTTTCTCAACCACACAGATTAACAGTAAATTATTCCACTTTTTGTTATATGAAAGGACAGCTTGAAAATAAATATTCACAATTTTGCTCATCCTCAATTCATGTTTCATGCGTATGGAATAATCTTCAGCTTTTAACATGAGCACCTGCATTTACTGGCAGTTGTTAAATATTGCAATTCCAAGGATTAAGCAAATCTCAGCAAATGCAAATGCTGCACTTAGGTGACTATAAATCATATTAGTCACTACTTTTGTATATACCAAATTACCGCATTGCACAATCATAAGAAACTCAGTGTATTCAAAAAAAGAACAACCTGTCCTATTGATAAGCAAGGCTACTTTTTATCAGAATCCGAACCGAACTGAGGTTTGTTGACTTTAACTGACCTGTTTAAGAGCACCATTCCTTATCCAAATCTTCGAATACTGAGCTCGTCCTAACAATCTGAAAATTAAAACTACTTCACAAATTTGCCTGCTAATCGTCATGTCTTGGATATGTGTCAGGAGTTCAGACTTACATGAAACGTGAAGTTTCAGAGATCACATTCCCACCTTTTTTTTTAAAATCTGGAAGTTGACTGGCTGATTTTTGGCAAGGGGATAAATCTTAAAAGTTCACAAGTGCCTCTAAAAATCTAGCTGGTTTAAGATGCAGTTGGAAGCAAGTGGGTAAATGCAACTCACAAAACCAGTCATTCAAGTCATAATACAAGTTATGTTTCTAATGTTTAAAGGTACATAAAGACAAATCTCCCAAATCTGCAACTGAATGCTCCTCTCTAGCCCTGTCTGAACCTCAAAATACAACTGTGACAAAAGAAAAAGCAGTTGGATGAAATTCAGGCTCCAGTTGACATACACCTGTATTGTACAAGGTAGGCTATTAGAAGCTATAGTTCTTTTTCACGTCTCACATGAGGATATGGATTCAGCACTTGATGAATAAGCTTAGTGCGCAGCTCTATTCCTGGATAAGCTGCCAATATAGTTTTTTTTCCATCTTTTCAACTGAAGGTAGATGTCCCTAATTTAACTGATGAGGAAACCTAAAAAAACATAATTAAAACAGAAAATACTACAAATGTTCAGCAGTCAGGCTGCTGTTGTGAAACAGTTAGTATTTGAGGTTAATGACCTTTCATCAGAAATCAGGTTTGACTGTTTCAAGATGTCAACTGATCAAACAGTCATATGTTTGGTGCTTATGATCAATGGGTTGCAGAAAGGCAAGAAACAGGTGCTAACACATCCAACTGGTGAAACCCATTGCACGTGGTATGGTAAAGCTTGCCACAATCCCGATAGACTGTACAGCCATTCCCTCATTAGACAGAGATGGTGGTGAGTTTAATTTGAGGGTTGCTACACCTCAGGCAAAAGGTGAAAGCATCACTCTACATCAGAAACCAGCTGTCCAGCGAACTGAGCTCTCGTATAGTGTAAATGCATGGCATGCTCTGATCAGAAGAGTGATGGCAACTCAGTATGGCATTTTGTAGAACATGTATTGTTCAGCATGTTGCATGTGAGGAATTACTCATGCCCATGGTGATTTAGTAATGGCTCAAACCTGTGCTTTCCAGTTGTCTAGCAACCGAGTGACCAACCTTTTCTGAATGTCGGAATGTGGGAATGTGGAGGAAAATGGACATGATTTCTTTGGATACCTACAAGTTGACAAGCCTGATGATCAAAGTTTAACATTAAACTAACACACTGTGACGGACTTCGTAATCCAAAGCTTGATAGGTGCACAGTACCCTTAAGTACTGTTACAGATTGATTGATGCATTTAGCTCACTAATTGTATGCAGACAGATAAACCTGTCACTTTATGTGACAATGACTCCTACTTGGTTGAAATGAACCTATCAACAACTGATCTAAATGTTAACACGGTTTTCATTGGACAGGAATAGTGACCTGAAGTTACCAATGACCTGTGCAAATAAGTAACATAGCATTAGTTGGCTAATCTATAACTGCATCTACTGATTTCAAATTAATTATATAAAATTCTGTGATTTTACTACTGACATCCCATACACTTGAAATCTTTAAAGTCATCTGCAGAGTAGGTCTCCTTGCTCGCTGCCTGGCTCTCTCTAGTCACAGTGGTGTCCAGCGAAGGGATCTTTCAAGAAAACGGCCGCTGGTGCAGACAAGGCCAGTAACCTCAGCTGGCCATAACATTCTGTTCCAGTCTGGGTGTGTTCTTTGCTCCACCTGGTAGCGGTGGTGGTACTCACAATAAAGTACACTAATATATTGTGTGCAAGAAGTTTTAGCACATTCAAAACGTTCTTTCTTTAATGGAACTTTGATTGGGGCAAAACGTGAGGTAGATTACAAGGTTTATTTTCCTTTTGAGAATCGTGGTTGAATCCAATGATGAGGTCCTGTTTAGGGAAACATAAACTAAGTCTTATACTTATACACTCATCTTTCTGTTCATTACTGAATTATAAGTCTGTGGCAGATAAACTGGATTTACACATATGAAATGCACACCCAAAGCCTGAAATTGCTTCCACATTTGCATCCAGCTATATTATTACAAACAAATCACAGCTTGAAAAAACTGTAGAATATTGGGCACACGTATTAACAACATAACTATCACAAATCCAAGTGGATTTGATTTTTTTTTACGTCCTTCCATGAACTCTTCTGTCCAATCAACCCACTGCTCAAACCCCCAAAGACAAAGATGCATGCTTTCTCGTCTTTTTCACAATTTAAGTTTGAATGTTTTCTCCTGATTGAGACCCACTCTAAATAATTGGGCTCATTTAAAATGTATTTTTAGGCAATGTGTAAATTGCATTAAAAATGACATTCTTTCTCAATTCTAGATGTGCCAAACATGCCTATACGATTTAAAATTTTCAACTTGAAGCACTGAATCTTGCATTTTGTTCTGGATAAGTGCAAGTTGCATTGGGTCTTTGGAGGGTTTTTCACCAAGACCAGGGAAGATTTCTTGCGTATCTTACCAAACTTGCCTCATTAAGGGCCTAACCTGCCACAATGATGTTGGTCATGTCCAATTCTATCCCCGTCTTACCACGTGCCATCCCCATAACAACCTGCTATTCAGCAGATTTCTGCCAAAAGAAAGATTGGCAACATTTGTGCCCGCATCACCTTTGAAAGGCTGGTGTACTCGGACAAGTGCATGCAACATGGCATTGCTTCCTACCAGCAACGTAATGGCCCAGCAACCACAAAACTATGCTGCTCACAATGCATAGCCAGCATGGCTGACACTCCCTCATACATCAAATCCCACACTCTTACAGTCATCTCTATTTAACAACCAAGTCTCACAGTTTACCCACCTGTAGCTAAATCCCATCTAAGCATTCTAAGTCACCGCTATTCTGTCCTCAATGCCCACTGGATACCTGCATCTTGTCACTGTCCAGGAGGAGAACATCACATACAGGCAAGCAATCAGACAATTCCAAACATGAGCTTTTATTTACGGTCAGAGAAAGTGAACCCAGCAAAATCGAGTGGGGCTGTTGGTCACTCCCACAATGCAAACCAAATATAAGCATCATCACCAATGACAAGTTTACAATCCGTGATGGTTGACCGCACCCAGGTCTCATCATCTACTGAAGCCAGGTTTCAATCAGGTCCTGTTTGGCTTGTAGCACCTGATACAGCTGAACTCTGCCATGGACAACAGCAGCTTCTACCTCCTCAATAACTTTTACTTCTCCCGTTTCCCCATTTCCTCAGCATCAAGGGCATCACCCTCATTGCCTGCTCTAATTGTGTACTGCACAGTATGTTGGATGGTACAGCGCACACTGTCAGGATTAAATGGCAGGGGCCCACAGACCACTCCAAACAGTGGAACCTCGTCTTTGGTTCCCCATTGTCTGCTCCACCACGGCCCAAGACAAACTGCATTGTGTCTGCGCTCTGCATAAGTTAGGAAGTTGTGTATGGGAGTCATGAGCCATCATTATAGTGGGTAGTTCTTGTCCCCAGTAACCAGCCTTGTAAGGCAGTTGGGACCCTCACGTCCATCAGGTACACGCCAATGGTCCAGGACGCAACAGTCATGGGAGCTGGCAGGAAATTGGGCACAGACCTCCAGGAAGTGCTAAGCGATCAAAGATCACCTGAACATGAATCAAACAGAACCACTTCCTGATGAATTCCACAGCATTGTGATATGGCCCCGTCACCGCAATCTTTTCCTGAGCGGGTGCTCCTCATCCTCTACAGGAGCCTGCAGGTACTCCAGTGCTTCTTGTCAATTGTTGTGGGTAAATCACCCAAAGTTACCTTTAATTCAGCTACTTCGCAAGAAATCTCACAATCAAGTACTGAAACAACAATTCAAACTTTACGGCATGCAGCAAACAAAATATTAGACCCCTCAAGTAAGCAAGTATAAGTCTGTGACTCAACTTAGCTATCATCTAATTAATGGTGAATCCTCCAAGGACTTCAACCAACAGTAATCTGCTTCTGCAAGTTTCCAGGGTTCGGTCCTTCTGCAGTGATGTTCTTTGCAGTTCTGCCAACGTGGAGTTTTGGTGTTTTATTCTTATTGCCCTTTGGTCTATGTGTGATATCATTGATGATTCTTTTAAAAAAGTTATTTCATCCAAATTGCAGCAAGTCTGCAGCTGGCTTCCTTGTCAAAAGTAATTTCTTTATTTCTTCTTACATTTGGCATTGACTGTCTGTTCGAAGACACAGCTTTCCTGCAATTAAGTCCTTAAATTCTTCTGCAGGGCAATCAGTTATCCTTGTGGCACGAAGTATTCAGTTTATCAAGCAGGCGTCAAAGCAGTTCAGTCGATGTAGCCTCCACTCCCTAATGCGGCTAATTGCTTTCAATTCCTGAATAAGTTTGTCTTTGCCTTTTAATAGTTTATTATTGCTGTGTGTTATAGTTTATCTTTTGTTGATTTAATCAGTCTGTCCATGAATAGTTTAATTTTTCAAGTCTACAATATCTCACAACCATGGTCCTCCTGCATCCGCTTTTAACTTCTGAGGAAGGAAGCCATAGTGACTAAGATGCTACCAGTGACCAGGCACAGCAAAATGACCTCGTCAGGAACAATAGGAGTAAAAGAGGTTTTTAGGTCTCAGAAGAATAAATGCTGGCATACCCTCAAGATAAGGGCTGCACACATTCTTCCTAACAGTGAGACTGTCAACAACACCCTCACACCCCCAACCATTAAACTTGCATGATATGAAGTAGTGAAGGTTTCTGCCTCCCACAGCGCCCTTAACACCAAAGTTACATAAATAATGGCTTGTCTTCGGCCAGCATTGGCCATAGCTACTAACTCGAGCATCATCGAGAAGTCAAAGCTCAATTTGCAAGCTCCAATGATCTGATGCAAATCACTTTTGACCAGTATTTGAATTTGAAGCACATTCAGATGTGGATCCCACACTTTCTCCCATCAAACTGACATTGATAGCACTCACCATGGGCGTTGTCCCAGTCATTTTCCAGGTGCAGTTTGCCTCTAGAAATGGCAGGGAATGCAGCTTATAATAGACACTGTCACCACTAGTCTCCACCTGATTTCCAGGTACCATTTTCCCCACTCCCCCTCAAAATTCCAGAGCCTCCACGTCTCTTTATACCAGGCAGTACCCCAGCAGCCCTTTTCCACCCGTTCCCTCACTTGGAGACCCACCACATTGAACTTGGCCTCCAACTGTCCTTCCTGCCCCCAAAATCCAAGTACTACACCTTAGTCTGGCCCACCCTAATCCTCTACGGTCCCCTGTGAAAGCCATGGTGCGAGACGCTGCCAGCAAACACATCCCCTCCAATAACCTACCACATTCCCTCCAATGCTGTTTTGTCAACGCCCAATATACACCTTAAGCTCCCCCATTACCATCATTGGCTCTTAAGTCTAGAAAGGTCAGTTTTCAGCAAACACCTCCCTCAGTCTTAGAGCAATAAATTAGTATTGTTATTGATAAATTTTACATAAAAAAAAGCTGTAGGAGTTCTTACTAGAAATCATTCCTCTAAATTTACTTGTGGATTAGCAGAACAAATGAAAGTGATGACAGTACCATTAATTAGCAAGATTATAAATTTTATACCCGATTACAAATGGTAATAAAATGCCATCATGCATCTACCTTTTAGTAATCTTTTGCATTTTGAAATATGATAGGCTTCAAACATTCTTGGGGACAAGTTATCCGAACCATGAATAAAGCTGATGAGAGATTTCCTATGCAGCTATTTTTCGGTACTGTTAACGGAATCCTGCTTAAAATCATACAATCCTGTTAAGTACCTTTGTTTTGTGCACACATCAGCACATTTACATGCTGTTATAGATAGTCCAATTATTATATTTCATGGAGCTGTTATGATCATAGAACAGTAGCTGCTCGTGGCGAGAAGTAAAAGATCAAAAAGGTTTGTGTTATAGATATCGGTTTGAATTTTAAACCTTTGAGGATCAGGGAACGGTCCGTACACTTAGAAAGAAAAGTTGAAGTGTCTGACCTGTCATGTAGCATTGCTGATGAAACAATTATTGTTGATTCTGCATTTTTTTTTGTAATTTTTACATTTTTCACATGCATCCATTAAAAGAATGAGAAACTTCGATTCCTAAGTGTTCTCCCAGTTTAATCTATTTCCAGTTGCATACTTCCACCATCTCTTCCAAAGAGTGAAAAACATTCCTATCACCTAATTCCACACTCATTCTATCACCAACAAAATAATCAAAAAGCAAAAAGTTAATATCTGAAAGAGTAAGTAATAATATAAATGAACATGAACACTTTGAGAAAGAAGAACTTCTGACATTTCAAGCCAGACCAGTTAGGAGTACTTCATCAGTAGCTAATCGACTTTCCCCAACATTGTTCACAAATACATTGGGAATGGAATAGGCCTCAACTGATGACACGTCTGACTTGACGTTTAGAAACAAGACTGCATGTTTTTCCATCGGGACGAGAGCTTGTAAAGACTTCAATTTACAGTAGTTAAAATCTATTACAATTTTTAAGTGTTTATAGTTACTTTATCTTATTTGAACATTCAGCTTTAAATCAACAGAAAAACTATAATGAAAGTCATGATCTAAAACATTTCTCTCTTCACAGCTGCTATCAGACCTGATGAGTAATTTTGGGATTTTGTTTTATTTTGGAAAATAATATTTCAAGTTTCAGTTGGTGTAGTGAAGCTGAGAACAGCATTACTTACTAAACCATATGATTAGCACAGAGCTGTTTTTGTGAAAGTTGGTTTATTCGCACAGACATAGAACTTGTAAGATGTACTGTTCCACTAGACTACAGCTGAAAATAACAAAAATGTTTCCTGTTTAATTTATCCTATTTAGGGCCTGACAGAGCTTTATGTCAATTTGTTTAACTTTATAACACTTCAGTTAAAAGTAGCTGCAATTTATTATGCAAAAACATTGGCATTTTTCACATCCAGAGTAGGTGCTAATTGCCCTGTCATTAGTTCCACAGAAACAGCACCATATCCATTGTATTCAGAGATAACACAGTGTGCAGCTGGAGGAACACAGCAGGCGAGGCAGCATTAGAGGAGCAGGAAAGTTGATGTTTTGGGCCGGGAACCTTCTTTAGAAATGGGGGAGGGGGAAGGGAGCTCAGAAATAAATAGAGATGGACTCTGACTCCAGCATCGGCACTTCATACGATCTCTGATATCCATTGTATTAATTCTTTAATTCTTCATCCCTGTTTTGCATTGTTACAATGCTATGTAGTACCACTATCACCTTAGTAATATATTTATCTTCCGTGACTGCCTAACAAATCCTTACTCTCACTACTATTCCCAGTCCCTGCTCCCCCACAACAGGCTGGTAAATATGGGACTCCAGTGAACATATTTTTGTGTATACAAATATTCATATCAAAAGGTTATAACTTCTAGCACAAATTCAAAATATCTACTTATTTCAATCGTGACACTTCTGGCACCACTAACTTCAAGTGAACAGGATATACAATTCTCCACATCCCAAAAGGCAGCCAATAATTTTTCTTGAAGTTTTAACAAAGAGCTTTTCACTAAAAACCTGCCAAAAGTATACTAAAATTTAAGCAAATATTATGGAATGAAAGCAGAGGTTCACAATGACAAAGTTTGAACAGTCTCAGTCAAAATATTGAATCAGAGATAGTAGGAACTGCAGATGCTGGAGAATCCGAGACAACAAGGTGCAGGGCTGGATGAACACAGCAGGCCAAGCAGCATCATAGGAGCAGAGAGGCTGACGTTTCCGGCCTAGAGCCTTCATCAGAAAAGGGGGAGGGGAAGGGGGTTTTGAAATAAATAGGGAGAGAGTGGGAGGCGGATAGAAGAGGGATAGAGGAGAGGATAGGTGGAGAGGAAACAAACAGGTCGAAGAGGCGGGGATGGAGCCAGTAAAGGTGAGTGTAGGTAGGGAGTTAGGAAGGGGATAGGTCAGTCCAGGGAGGACGGACAGGTCAAGGGGGCGGGATAAGGTTGGTCGGTAGGAGATGGAGGTGCGGCTTGAGGTGGGAGGAAGAACAGGTTAGGGAGGCAGGGACGAGCTGGACTGGTTTTGGGATGCGGT
>NC_063353.1:19890498-19925916 GCF_021869965.1 Rhincodon typus | reverse complement strand
TCATCCAGCTCTACACCTTGTTACCTCAGATTCTCCAGCATCTGTAGTTCCTACTATCTCTGAAAAAATATTCTGGGGACCTGAGTTCAATTCCTGCCATGGTTGAATTTGAATTCAATAAAAAAGAAACTCTGGAATTAAGGGTCTAACGATGACAATGAATCCATTGTCGATTGTCAGAAAAACCCATCTGGTTCACTAATATCGTCTAGGGAACGGAAATTGCCATCCTCACCTGGTCTGGCCGACATGTCACAGCAATGTGGTTGACTCTTAACTGCCCTCTGGGCAATTAGGATTGGGCATTAAATGGCCAGTGGCACCTTTGTCCCATGAATGAATTACAAAAAGATCACAGATCTTCAACGTTGATGTTCAATGTTGCACTTACAGCTGCTCTCACCAAATCCTGAGATCCACACTCAGTGCTATGTGGCATTACGTGCACACTCTCGACCTTTCACTCCAACAGCATCGCATCACACTAGCTCAGGTCTGCACCACTCCGAAGTTCCACTTCATCCTCCAGCTCATTAGCCATGCTAACAAGCAATTTTCTTTTCCTTTCAGGCATCAACATGATTCAACAACTCTGAGATACCCATAGCCCTTTGGAACCTTCCTCCACTCCCCTTCTCTCTGACTCCATTTCCAACATCCACCACTCCCTCAAACCCGCCTCCTGTCGGGTATTCACCATCCCACTTAACCTTCCGCTCTCCGATGCTGGACGTTCTGTACTTGGCAAAGGCCTCGGCTTTATCCCTCTGTGTCCTCCCCTATAACAAATTTCGGGCACGACATGACGTCGAACTCTTCTTCTACTGTCTTCACCTCCGTGCTCATTTCCTCTTCCTGACCCACAGACCCCTTCACCTAGTTCCAACACTGTCCCTCAACTTGGACCCTCCCACTGGCCTTTTACCTGCATTCAATCTGTTCATCGAAAACTGTTGTCATGACATTAGTCACTTGAATTTCTTTGCCCCCCTCACCCAATCCAATCTATCTCCCTCTGAACTGATTGCACTCCATGCGTTTAGATCCAACCCTGGCTTTGTTATTAAGCCTGCCGAAAGGGTGGTACCGACCTTTACCTTGCAGAGGCTGAACGCCAGCTCTCAGATACCTCCTCCTACCTTCCCCTGGACCATGACCCCACCATGGCACGAGGCCATTGTATCTACTACAATAATTGACCTCATTTCATCTGGCGATCTCCCCCCTCTACCTCCAAGCTGATAGTCCCCCAGCTCTGCACAGCTCGCTTCTACCTCATTCCAAAAATCCACAAACAGGACCGCCCGTGCAGACCCACTGTTTCAGCCTGCTCCAGCGCCACAGAACTCATCTCTTCCTACCCTGACTCAGTCTTTTCTCCCCTGGTCTAGTTCCTACACATGAATCTGTGATTCCTCTGACGCTTTACACCATTTTCAAAATTTCCAGTTTGCAGGCTCCAGCCACCTCCTCTTCAACATGGACATGCAATCCCTTTACAAGTCCACCCCCCACCAGGATGGTGTTACAACTCTCCACTTCTTCCTGGAGCAAAGGCCTGAACCATCCCCACTCACTACCACCCTCCTCCACTTGGTCAAGCTCATCCTCACCCTGAACAACTTCTCTTTTAACTCCTCTTATTTTCTTCAGGTCAGCGAGGTGGCCATAGGTATCTGCATGGGCCCCAGTTATGCCATTCATTTCTTGGGGTACGTGGAACATTCCTTGTTCCAGTCCTATTCCGGCCCCCACCCACAACTCTTTCTCCATTGTATCAATGATATCATAGGTGCTGCTTCTCTTTCTTGTCTAGAATTGGAAAAGTTCATTGATTTCGCTTCCAATTTCCACCCTGCCCTCCCTTTCAACTGGTCTATTTCTGACTCCTTTCCCTTCCTTGACATCTCTGTCCCCATCTCTGGTGATAGATGGGCCACTAATATCCACGACAAACTCATCGAATCCCACAGCTACCTGGACTATACCTCCTTGCACCCTGCTTCCTGTAAATACTCCATCCCTTCTCCCAGTTCCTCTGTCTCCGTTGTATATGTTCCAACGGCGTCAACTTTGACAGAAGAGCCTCCGAAATGTCCACCTTCCTCAACCGAGGATTCCATAACACCATTGTCAACAGGGCCCTCAATCAGGTCCAATACATCTCCCACACTTCCACCCTCACCCTCTCTCTTCCCTGCCGCAACAGCGATAGTGTTCCCCTTATCCTTACCTACCATCCCACCTGCATTCACATCCAGAAGAACATCAGATGCCATTTCTGCCACCTCCAGCAAGATGCCACCACCAGACATATTCCCTTTCCCTCCCTTGTCTGCCTTCTGCAGGGACTGTTCCCTCTGGAACACCTTGTTCCACTCTCTCTTCGCTCCCAACACTTTCCCACAGCCCCACAGCACCTTCCCCTGCAACTGGCAAAGGGGCAACACCTGCCCATTTCCATCCTCCCCAGTATCCAAGGGCCCAAACATATCTTCCAAGTGGAGCAACACTTTACCTGTACGTTTCACAATCTAGTTTACTGCTTACAATGTGGGCTCCTCTACATTGGGAAAACGAAGCATAGACTGGTTGACCACTTCGCAGAATATCTACGTCCTGCCTGCAAAAAGACCCTGAGAGTTTCCAACTGCCTGCCACTTTAACACACCATCCTGTTCCCTGACCAACATCGGTGTCTCAGGCTTGCTGCAATGAAACTCAGCGCAAGCTGGAAGAACAACACCTCATTTTCCGTTTGGGGACCCTGCAGCCCTCTAGATTCAATATCGAGTTCAGTAATTTTAGGGCCTAAACTCTCCCATGTCCCAGCCCCCTACCCCACACACCAGGCCTTGTTACCACATAGCCTGCCATTATGCATTACCTGCTGTTAGTCACGAACAGTCCCATTAACAGCTGTTCACCCTCCCAGCCAGATTGTTATCAACTCCTTTGTCTGTCCAACTGCTCTTCTCTTTGGGCTCTACCCTCACCTATCGTTTACTCCTTACCCCCTCCCTCCACCCTATCTTCTGCATATAAGCCAACATTTTCTTAGCAGCTCTGAGGAAAGGTCACCGGACCCGAAACATTAACTCTGATTTTTCTTCACAGATGCTGCCAGACCCGCCAAGCTTTCCCAGCAACTTCCGTTTTTGTTCGTGACTTACAGCACCCGCAGTTCTTTTGGCTTTTGTTAGAGTCTGAAGGAATTTCTCAGGAGATTGAAGATTCAACTGAAGAATTCCACCATGCCTAGAACCCTCCAAAAGCTTCTATGTACATCAAATAATTTAGTGGTTGCTGCTGAAAATAAGTACATTGCAACTCAGGAGGGGTTAGGTTGCAAATACAGATTCTAACTCCTGAGCAACTGTGCACCTGACCCATTGCCCCACCACCAAATTACATCACTTACACCCAGACATCTTACACCAGCTGAACCTGACACCCCGCACCTGCTCCAATGCAAAAACCTTTCTTCTACCCCAGAACCAATCCCCATCCTCCCCCAGGATACCCCTCCACCCAACAACCACAGCAAAAATGCCTTGCCCTACTCCAACCTGAGTCTGCCTCCCTCTCCTTCCTACCAACCTTACCATTGGACCCGACACTGCCCAACACATTACCTCCCCCTGTCAATACAGATTTCACCTAGACCTTCCCGAAACAAAGCATCCCTGACTTGACCCCTCACCACGCTGCACCGTACGCATCTAGCACCCTCGGCCCTATCCAGCTCATATGACACTTCTTACCTGGCATTAAGATATCCTACCAGGTGGTAGCTACCCCCGTCTCCTGGCACCCTAACTGTACATTTACCTAATGTACTTACTGTTTAACAGCATCTGTTAAAGTGGCTCTCTGAGATTATGGACCTTTAAACTTCAGAATATGGCTGCCATGAAAAGACGACATTGTTTGCCTTCCCTCAAAAATCTGGCGTGACAAAAGAACTGTCCGACTGCAAGTTCCACATTTTGGTTCGGAACCTCCCTTCAGAAATGTGGAGCTCTCTCCTTGGAAAGACCAGTCCTACAGTTTCAAAGCAATTTCGCTCACAGCTCACTTCAGCAACATGCCACTTGATAATAAATATCTGCAAAAATGATCCAAGTGATTCTCAGACTTCAGTGGACTCAGCGCGGTACAATGGTTCAGTGGTTCTCACAGTACCAACAGACCAGCGTTCAATTCCACCTCAGGTGACTGTTGTGGAGTTCGTATGTTTTCCCCATGTGCATTTCCTCCGGGTGCTCCAGCTTCCTCCCACAGTCTGAATAAATGCAATTTAGGTGGATTGGCCATGCTAAATTGTCGATAGTGTCCAGGAATGTGCAAGGCCGGTCAGTTAGCCATGGTAAATGCAGGATTATGGGGATAGGGCAGGGGTCAAGATTGGGTGGGATGGTCTTTGGAGGCTCAGTGCAGACTCAATGGGCCAAATGGCCACTTTCCACACTGTAGGAATTCTATGATTAAATCCCATTACAAAGACAATGGCATTATAGATTTACAAGAGGCTTTGTTTTGTTTTCTATCAATTACTTTTCTTGGTCTCTCACTTACTTTTTCCAATTCTGTTTATTGTACTTTTTGCTATCTTGCCTCACATGCACTTTTGTTTCCTTCCTTTCATTTCACTTACAATTTTTACCTCTTGCTCTTTCTGTGCCTTCAATCTTTTTATTTGGCACGCTTCCTTGCATTCAAATTTTAACAGGTTGGAAAATATGCAGGTTGACAAAC
Organism: Rhincodon typus; assembly: GCF_021869965.1. Lineage (NCBI taxonomy): Eukaryota > Metazoa > Chordata > Chondrichthyes > Orectolobiformes > Rhincodontidae > Rhincodon > Rhincodon typus. Next base: position 19,921,158 of record NC_063353.1, on the reverse strand, counting down.
ATTCAAGTGCAAAGAGAGATAGGCTGGCAAGAACCCATGTGTTTGAGCATGCAGACCTGGAAGCACTCAAGTGAGTGAAAATTGTGTAAGCTTGCAAAGGATCTGAGCAGATCCTTCCATTTTGAGTGCCATCCTCTGCAACTAAGTTGGGCTGCATGGTGGCTCAGTAGTTAGCACTGCTGTCTCACAGCACCAGGGATTCCACTCTTGGACGACTGTGTGGAGTTTGCACATTATCCCAGTGTCTGCGTGGGTTCCTGCTGGGTGCTCCAGTTTCCTCCCACTGTCCAAAAATTTGCAGGCCAGGTGGATTGGCCATATTAAAAGCCGAATGGCCTGTTTCCACATTGTGGGGATTTTATGATTCTATGAAGTACAGTAGAATGGCTAATCTCTGCAAAAGTTAAACTGCAAAAGACTGTGGAAGCAGGTAGTACTTCTGAGACAATTCATGGTTTGGCACAAGGCTAGACTTGGAATCACTTTTGCTTGACTAAGGCATTTAAATGCGCATATGTGCATTGGGCTATCTTAAGGAAGCAGAGGCAGTGGATGGAGCCAGAATTAACAGTTGGGACACTTGTCATGGACTACAGCCAACTGGAAGGACTCAAGACATGTGGAGAGGCGGAAAAATCAGTAAATCTCAACACAGTATCTGAAGCTTGAAGTTAAAGTGCTAAAATGTCCATTATACTCCCAACACTAGAGGAGACCACTCAAATTTTATTATTCAGGAAATTACAACTTAATAAATCTATGGCTAGGTTTACCAAAGTAATTTTTTTTAGCTTAAGTTTCTCAAAAGAAAAGGACTTTCCATTTCCATGATTCGTTTTGCAACTTCAATATATTCCAAAGCGTTTTACAGCCAACTAATGACTTCTGAAAATAATGTTCCTGATCTGTAGGCAAGCCAGCAGCCAACAGTGATAGCTCACAAATGTACAGTAACAGTTATTGTGTTTTCCTGGAGAAATCATTCTCACTTCTGTAAATACCATCATAGCATCTTTTACATCCATCTGAACAAGTTTACATGGTTTGTATCGAACATCTCAAATAACATTGCCTGGATTGAACTATTAACAACATTAGGTGCATGGGTACTGAATTTGGACGCGAGTAGACAACATTCTGACTCAGTGAATGAAACTAATGCTTTGACAAGCCATATCTGTATAACATTATTGGTAAATTTTCAGCCGGATCAAAATTGTAGATGGTAACTCAAACCAACTGGAATAAATATTTAAAACCAGTTCCATGTACGCTACCAAGATTAGAAACTTAGAAAGTAATGAAACAAATATGTTTTTATGAGCTATCAGTGCCTTTTTTTTCATCTTTGATACATACTAATCAATTAACTCTCTTTTGATTTGTTCACATTTCCTCAATAGTTTGCAGATTTTGCATTCAAGTACTCAATTAACTTGAAGCTATCTGTTCTACATACATAATAGTTTGAGCAATGAAGTCAAGCATGCTAAACACTTTCTTAACCATCCTGTCTACCTTAAGCGCAACTTTCAAAGAACTATATACCTGAACCGTTACGTCTCTCTGTTTGACAACACTACCCAGGATCCTACCATTAACTGTATAAGTCCTGCTCTTGTTCATTTTACCAAAATGCAATACTTCGCATTTATCCAAATTAAACTCCACGTGCAACTCCTCAGTCCATTGTCCCAACTGATCAAGATCCCTTTGTAATCTTAAATAAACATTCTTCACTGTAGACTATATCACCAATTTTGGTGTTATCTGCAAACTTAGGAAGCATGCTTTCTAAATTCATTCATATAAATGACAAACAGCAGTCGACCCAGCACCAATCCCTGTGAACACCGTTGGGTCACAGGCCCCCAGTCTGAAAAACAATCCTCTGCCTCCTATCATCAGGCTAATTTTCTACCTAATTAGCAAACTCTCCCCGAATCCCGTGTGATCTAACTTTACTGATCGGTCTATCACTCGGAACCTTGTCAAAGGCTTTACTAAAGTCCAAGGTCTACTATTCTGCCCTCATCAATCTTTTTGGTCACATACTCAAAAAATTCAATCAAGTTTGTGAGACATAATTTCCCACATACAAAGCCATACTGACCATCCTTAATCAGTCCTTGCCTCTCCTAATGCATGTAAATCCTCTCAGAATCTGCTCCAACTACTTAACCATCTCTGATGTCAGGCTCACCGGTCTACAGTTTTCAGGCTTCTACTTACAGCCTTTCTTAAATAATTCCCAAGGGTGGGGGGAGTTCAGAACTGGGGCACATTTTTAACGTAGGAGGAGAAAGATTTAAAAGGGAACTGAGGAGCAACTTTTTCACACAGAGGGAGGTTCATCTGTGGAATGAACTGCCAAAGGAAGTGTTAAGTGTACAGATACAACATTTAAAAGATATCTGGACAGGTACATGAACTGGAAAGGTTAAATAGATATGGGCCAAACACATGCAAATGGGACGAGTTTAGTTTGGGAAACTTAGTCGGCATGGGAAGGTTGGACTGCAAGGTCAGTTTCCGTGCTACATGACTGTGACTCTATGCAATGTCCTAAAATACAAAACTTTTAACTGCAAAATGTTTGAAAGGCATGATGGACTATGCATGGACATCCCAACTTCTAATAAGATACTGTTTCAATTCTCATAAGAGTTTATATTTTAAGAGCTTCACTATAAGAAACAAATGAAAATCAATACCAATCAAATATTACACAACAGGCAACCAACACTCCACATTTAAGTAATGATATTTCTGCATTTCTGGCAGATGTATAACATTAGAAATTCAAGCTCAAGGTTACTCCTAGCTCTACTAGCAGCTGATTTCTTCCTGCTCTGCTGGGTTGAAACTTCCATTACCCCTCAAAAGTTGGTCCACTCAGTTTTCCAGACCTGATTTTTGCCAGAATGAACAACCTTGACTACCTCGTTCTGAAATCTCCAAAAATCCTGTCTATTCTGTCCCATCCTTTTGAATAGAATACCAACTTTTATAAACGTACTACTTCCACAGATATAATACCTTTCTTTCTCACTCTATTTTCAAAGACATTTGCCCTTCAGTGTAGTTGTGTGTTAAGATATAAAAACTTATTTCAATGGGTTTCTGTTTGAGTCTTTCACATGGATATCAATCACATGGGCCTGAATCAGAGTAAGAGTGCTTTGTATGACCTCAACATCCTCCTTTCCAGAACATCTTGTTTCACATAAAGGTTGAAACATCTTTAAAAATAATCATCTTTTAAAATTCAGCATTTATATAATAGATGCATAAGTATGCTTTTTGAAACAGCTTGCTCAAAATATTTTCATTAGCAAAAACAACATTCGTAATCTAATCATTGTAATTTTTCCCCATAAACCTGTACAGATCTGGAGAACAAAATATTTGGCCTTAAATCAACAAAAATAATAATTAGAAAGACTTTAATATCAACGATCTGTCTGTTGAGAGAGTGATATTCAGTTAAACACTGAATTGCTGCAAACTGGATTGCATATTTATCAAACGCAATTTACAGCAATATGATCTTGATGGGCACAGTCAAGAAAACAGATATGTCAGTGTCATGTGTTACAGGATGAGAAGGATATTAGACACTAATAACTTCAAAATGTTTTAGTGAGTTTTCAATGGCTTTCAAGATACACTAATTGATTTTCGCTTCACTTGTGAAGTATCAGTCTTAAAATGACCATACTACACTCAGAGGATCATATGTAAAATCAATTACAACATTTCTGAATTTTTAACACATTGAATAATGCGTGTTAATACAATATGGGGGAAAGGAAAATATCTGCAAACATATTTCACGAATTATTAAATTGTATAACATGACTACAGATGCACACCAGTCTCTAAGAGCTCTCAAAGAATCAATAAATTTAATTTCCATACTGCCTATGTACAAAGAGATGTCTCCACACTTCAAAGGGAAGTGGGCAAGAATGGACAATGTGCAGAGGGGAAAATATTAAAGAGCTAAGCCTGGGTAAGCAAAAAATATATTTGAGGAGAACTGCCTTTGAAGTGGAATTTTCAGCTGGCAGATATTTAACAATTGGCGAACATAAGAACGTAAGAACTAGGAGCAGTAGTAGGCCATCTGGCCCTTCAAGCCAGCTCCGCCATTCAATAAGATCATGGCTGATCTTTTCGTAGACTCAGATCCACTTACCCGCATTCTCACCGTAATCCTTAATTCCTTTATTGTTCAAAAAAAATCTACCTTTTCTTTAAAAACGTTTACTGAAGTAGCGTCAACTACTTCACTGGGCAAGGAATTCCACAGATTAACAACCCTCTGGGTGAAGAAATTCCTTCTCAATTCAGTCCTAAATCTGCTCCCTCTAATCCTGAGGCTATGCCCTCTTGTCCTAGCTTCACCTGCCAGTGGAAACATCCTCTCTACTTCTTTCTTATCTATTCCCTTCATAATTTTATATGTTTCTATAAGATCCCCCCTCAATCTTCTGAATTCCAATGAATATAATCCCAATCTACTCAGTCTAACAAACAGCAGTTACTTGTTTAAAGTGCCACATGAAATTTACATTAGCATCAAAGAAAGAGAGAAAGTGAAGACTAAAGACTAAACCAATTGAAAGAGATGAGCAAGTTTTGAGAAACAACTGAAGGCATACAGACAAGTACGGTATATGATGAGGAAGTGTTGGTTGAGATCACACTGGAGGTGAGATAAAGATGTGGATCTTCAATCAATGTGTTGTGACATGGGGAACTGAAGCAGCTTAATGAAAGCGAAGCACAAAGTCCGGTTGGGCTGAAGATACAAACAATGGCATTGTCAATGGGTTAGAGCTTGTGTTAGGCAGAAGCAAGGAGGCCAGCAAAGACAACTCATTCCAATATTTGTTAGAGAGAACAGCACTTTTAAGAGGCAGAGAGCAGGATTAAACATCGGTGGTATACAGGTATGTGGAATGTGACTCTCGTGGGTAATTTTAAATCCTTGGGAGAGGAAAGAGATGCTTGTGACCAAAGTAAAGAAAAAATGTGGAAACCTTTCCCTCATCTAGCCACTTCCAGCTCAAACAAAAATAGACAGGGAGAATGGCGAACTAATTTTAAAATTTAAATTTTATCTTCATTTTACATTCAAGATAGGCCAGCCATGTTTTCGGAGGCTTGGGAAATCCAGCCATTGATATGGGGTGAGAATAGCTGAATATATATCACTTAAGTGCCTTTTCAGGAATGCATAAGGCCAGACAGAAAAGGATTAATTCCCCTCAGCAACTCTCCCCCTCTTTCGGCTGAAGCACCATACGGTTACTATTGGAGGATACATCATTAGCTGTTATGAGCACTGCGATCTTTTGAAAGAGATATTCCACGTTCAGTTATCCACTGCCATTAGATTCACTGTTACTTGTTTCAATAAGGACTCTTTAACATCTAACTTCATAGAAGTTAACTAATATTACCACATACTTGTTGTCAAAATCTAGTTCATGGTTCATGTGCTTTTGTATATAATTTTAAAGTTGGACTGTAGAAAATGGGATAAATGCAACTGAAGCAAAAATAAGGTCATGACATTTAAAACAGTAATTGAGATTTAAAGGGTTTACTGCAAGAAAGCCAGGATCATAAACAGCAGGGTGAACTTACAGAGCTAAAGACATGATGTCAGTGTCTATACTGTTTGGAGTAATGATAGTCCTGAGAGACTGTTTATTTTGGGAGTTTAAGCTAAATTAGTTAAATACATTCAGCAAATTCTCTAAGGCTCTAAAACCCACTCACTTCACCAGATCAAAGAAGAAAGTGCAAATGAGGAATACCTAAGATAAAGGTAGATTAAGGATAGCTCAAAGCATGGGATGCTGCATGTAGATAGGTGAAGCCAAAGAAGGTCCTCTGGTTTCAATTTAATTGTGCCCTGCTGCTGGAGAAATTAGTTGCAGCTTGGAGATTGCAGAGAGCTGAAACAGAAGTGGACAGGCAGCACAAATGCTACTGTTTAGAACAGCTCTGTAATGTTCTAAAAAGGTTAGGGACAAAAGTAGTTGAGAAACCACTGATAGTTCAGTGCAAGTGAAAGTGGGGTGAAGTAAGCCCACAAGCAGTATTTGCTTGATGCAGCTGAGAAAGATTGGAACTCTGACAAATTCAGCAGAAGTTTGATAAAACTAGCTGTCTGATAAAGGCCAAAATCGTATCATAAATTATATGTTAGGTAAATATCACGAGTCCTGGGAGAATTTATTTCAGGAGAAGTGATTCAATTACCAAGGTCGGGCAGTCATTGAACTAGTCAGAGTTGGCCCCTGAGAGCATTCTCAGACTAGTTCTACAAAAATGAAGAATTGAGTTCAGTAAGGAGGATGTGCTAGAAATTTTGAAAAACATGAGGATAGATAAGTCCCCTGGGCCAGACGGGATATACCCAAGGTTACTACGGGAAGCGAGGGAAGAGATTGATATGCCTTTGGCAATGATCTTTGCGTCCTCATTGTCCACTGGAGTAGTACCAGATAATTGGAGGGTTTGAAAATGTTATTCCCTTGTTCAAGAAAGGGAATAGGGTTAATCCTGGGAATTACAGACCAGTCAGTCTTACTTCTGTGGTAGGCAAATAATTGGAGAGGATTCTGAGAGACATTATTTATGATTATTTGGAAAAACATAGTTTGATTAGAAATAGTCAGCATGGCTTCGAGAGGGGCAGGTCATGCCTCACAAGCCTTATTGAATTCTGTTCTGGGATCTCTGCTCTTTGTGATCTTTGTAAATGACTTGGATGAAGAAGTGGAAGGGTGGGTTAGTAAGCTTGCCAATAACACAAAGGTTGGTGTCGCTGTGGATAGTGTGGAGAGCTGTTGTGAACTGTCAAATTTCGATATTTCATGGGAAGAGAATTTATGGAGTTGTGATTTACTTGGGTCATTTGGCACAATTTGGATTTGTATAACAATAAAATAACCCAACATAATATACTTTTTCTTATTTAACAAACTGCTTTATACATTGCTCTGCACTGTAGACTTCTTCCAACATTTGGCAGTGCTACACAGTTGTACAAATCCATTTCAAATTCTTCCTGCAGACTAGTAACTCTTGAGCACCATGAGCGTAAAGTGTTTATCAATTATTAGACAAGCTGACAAATTGCTTAATGCTTACAATGAGGGATATTAACAATGTTAACTTCTGTGTTTTAGTTTTGGTGCTCATCAGGCTTAAGTGAATTGAAAATGTTTGGATACTTGTTCAACGTATTATCCTAAGGAATTAAAGGTATGAAATACATGGCAAACGTCTTTCCACTTTGCCGACAACTGTTTCTTAAACATAACCTCAGAACGATATCTCCAGTTTCATTAGTTAGACATTTTCTTCCCACACTGGAACTGTTAGCAGTTTAATGTGAAAATATATTGAGACAACTGAGCCAAATTTGGCTCCAGATCCATTAGATGTCGTCAGATTGCAGACGAATCTAACCCGTTATGTGCATTTTTTCAGTTCGGGATGAGTGCACTTCTCTGAAGTACTATTTTGCAACAAGTGGGCACTTTCCATTTATTGGTAAAATGTTTAAAGTTACAGTCTACATATATTTGAAGAAGCACAAGTTTATACCAAAAATTATAACAAATCTGAAATACTTACAATGATGTTCTGTTTTTGCAGGATGTACAAAGGAATGAGTAATTTTGGATGCACCCACATTGTCTAGTAATTCCAAGCAACAATAGCTCTCAAACAAGCCAGATTTTGCAAACAAGTTATTTACAAGTCGGCTTTATTCCCATCTTGGGAATAGAGTCCCTCAATAGAAATTAGTGCAACTTTAAGCTATTTATGATAAATTATTTAAAATCTTCCTCTCCAGGTTTTAGATCAGAGTGAATAGATTTAAAAATATTTTAAAACTATAAAATATTTCACAGCATTAGAGATGCATGAGTTACATTCAATATGAGTCAGCATATTAATTTTTCATCATGAGCATTAAGCTGGTAAATAATTTCATTTCTGTACTTATAAGACTTAACAAAAACGTTGAACAAAACAAAAAATTGCTTGAAGACTTATTACTAAGAAACCTTTGATACCACAAAGAAAAGTTATTTTTGTGCTATAAAAAATGAAGTACAGTTATAAATACTTCATTACGAAGTAACTAACATAACTGTAGTACAGGAAGAAAGGCAAGCTCATAATATAACCTCATAGCAACAGATGGAAACTATAACCCAACATGTTACTTTGATGTGGGACAGGTCTCATTTTCCCCTTTATATATTCCAGTAAATGGAATGGGTTTTAACACAACATTTTGAAAGCCAATATTAAATAGACTTTTTTCTAATCATTGCCATTAATGTGATCTTTCAAGAGCTGTTACTGTTGCAATTTTGGTAATGACAACACAAGGCAAAGGTGGTAAGCTATCACAATCTAACAGATATTCTGTTAATTCAAAAATTATTCACTTGAATGAGCAAGTTAATTTTGCAATTACTTTCTCACGTTTTCTTATTAAGTCTCAAAGAACATAACTGCAGTTGTCAAGCTGCATAAGTAATCCAGCAAGTATGACTTTTCTATTCATATATTCAGTTCAATGTAACTGGACCAATTTGCAAGTTAGCCACTGTAGCTGAAACGGATTCTGGAGTAGAAATACTTAAACATGTAATTCAGGCACACTGAATAAAAAAAAACACAACTCTTTGGCATGGTACAAACAAAATTTTACAGGCATTATTTGTAGTTAGTGCAATTGGCAGCAGTGCTAGAAAACATGTCTTTGTATTATCAATTTATATCACCATTGCATGCATGTACTGAATACCAAAAGTAGGCTACTGGTCTGGAAATTGTCTTAAAATCCCATCTTTAAGGCACAAACATTACTACTGTTAACATTAACACATTAGCACTCCTCTAAATATACAGTAGCAGCAGGTGAATTTGTCCTCAAAAGCTAAAACAAAACTGCTTGTCAAAATTCAAAAGAGGGCAAAAAGTAAAAAAGTGACAGAAAGGCTGCTCTTGTACATAATTACTTCTAATCTCCAACTCCTCCTTAATGTTAACCATGCTGAACAATTGAAAGTGCAATTATCAGTGATAGTGGATAAATAATGCACAGTTGTGATTCGAGGAGCAACGAACGTAGGAGAAACAGAATTAGAGAGAAGCTGCTTCACCCATTACACCTTCCGGCTATCGCTGCTCCTCCAAAAGGCAGAATCCATGATTGGAGAGGCAGCCAGTCAGGATAAAGCAAACCCGAGTAGTGGACAAGGAACTGTGTGGCCAGTTTCCCTCTACAAACTCTGGGCTGTAGAGAGAAGGCAGGCAAGTGGCTGGTCAGCAAAACTTCATTCTGTTTTCACAGGAGTCTTAGTTGTACTTACAAGACCATATGTAACTCTCAAATTAATTTCTATAGCAACATGATATGGATAAAATAAATTCATTGTTAGTGTGCAAAATGCGAACAGAATAGGGCGGGGGCTTATTCAATTATTCTAGGCATGAATTTTTCATGTGGAATAAATTGTGTACAGTCTAAAGCAAGAAAACCAGAGAAAAAAAGCAATAGAAATACAGAAGGCAATATCACAATGTGAACGTGTTGTGAAAGTGTATTTGATACTTCCTGTGGCAATAGAGTTTATTTAAAGGCTTACCTGCGCATTAAACTGAAACATCTGTATAGAGAGACTGATATGCAACCTAAAGTAAATGAAATTCAAATAAATCTAGAGTAATCTCAGTTCAAGGTGCTCATTTAATTAGGTTAAAATTAGAAGGTTGAGAATTTGAACTGTCGATGACCATCCGTGGACCTCTTGCTCAAACCTGGATGTCATTGTTATATCAATAAAAGGTGAAAACATGGGAGTTTCTTTGTGGAACCAGAATGTCTGCAGCAAAGGCAATTATGTCCAGTGGAAATACAGGTTATTCACAGGAGCTGCAGAATGTGAAGTATTTGCATTACTGACAGCCAGGCTGCAGGAAGAGACTCAACACATCCTCCTCAGAAGACTAGAGGAGCCCATGGCTTGAATTAGACACCTTGACTAAGTGACAGTGGATATGAATACTTGGTGGGTGCTCCCAAATATGAAAAGCCTTATGCAAAGGGTCAAAGATCAAGGGGAAGATATGGGTTGCAAGCACTGAAGGGCCAAGAACTAGTTGTGTCACAAGAATTTGCTGCAGCACAAATGGCAAAGTACAGCTGACAAAAGTTAGGGCCAAAGTGGAATGCAAGAACAACAGAGCAAGTTACACAGAGGGAAAAGGCTGTGAAGGGCAGATCCTGTCATGATAGAGGCAAATACATTCATCAGCATCCTCCCTTAACAACATTACCTCTGAACAAATCCTGCAGTTGATCAAATTAGCTTCCAGAATAAAGAGGTAGATCGCCTCAGCTCCATCACTGTTATTTCAAAGGCTTTCAGGGTAGCTTTCCAGATTTTACTAAATCCACAGTTAAATGATATGATTTGAACCCATCAGTATGAGTGGTTAATTTTGACAATTCTCATTGATAATGAAAATCTCAAGTTTTCATTCTTGTACTCAACAGCTAAACGCATAGTACAAATCAAAAACTCCACAATAAAAATCTCAATGCATCTCACAGCCTGTTAATTATGTAAGAAAAAGTGCGTTCTTACCTGAAAGTCCTTTTCTTCCAATATTTCTTTTCTCCATTTGACAAGAAAGGCAGCACAAACATACAAGTGGAAATGTGAAAATCCATCTGGTTCAGACTGCAACACAAATCAAATTATGTGTCCCTGGTTAAAAGTAATTTGCGTGACCTTTCTGCATATTTATTCGCTGTCTTTTAACATTGGATTTCATTGAAGCATTAAAAAAGTAGTACACAAATTTAAATGGTTGAAAATGTTCTTCTTTTCTTTATATTGTGCTTCTGTCTATTTTCTTGTACCTAATGCCAAAAAACTGGGTATACAATTGGCATTTAGAAATAACTCCATGCTTAGCAGCTAAGAAAATTGATCTTGGATGTATCTTGCCTGATCAAATTCCACAAAATCGTAGCACCTTTTGCTGGTTTTGTAATAATCTGTTTGCGCTTGCTTTAAAAAAAATTGCATTATCTAACGACAAAAATTGCAATAAATTTCTCAACAATAGATAAAAAAGTGAGCCAATATGCTTCAGTAAATACTGAACTACTTCTAAACTTCAGCTTTAGAACTACACATTTATTGCTTTCATATGTCATTTTAATCCTATTTCTGTTAATTACAGAATTGGATGATGTAATTTATTTAATGAGCACAATTTTAAAAAAGTGTTGGTATTAATGCAGTACATTTAAAATTTTAGCATGATCCACAAATAAATTGCTTATGTTTCGAGCTCTCCTGGATCTTTTTTTGTTAGAGCTTGTCTCCTAAATCTTAAAAAAACATCAATTGTGTGCTTTCTTTTTCACTGCTTCTGAATTCCATGTTATACATAGCATGCAATTCAACTTAAATTTCAGGAGTGACTTGCACAAATGTTTAATGCAAGCTATTTACATAACAATCCTTCAGCTATTTCGCTCAGCTTAGAACCCACAAAGTTTCAAAGTACGAGTCACATCAAGTAAAAACAGAAAATATTGTATCTATACAGTATATACATTTCTTGACCTAAAATTCGAATGGGATCAACACAGTACTGGTGGTACCTCCTCTGAAGAGACACAACAAGTGTTCAAGTTGAATAAAACAAAAGGGAAGGGATAAGGAGCTAAGAGGGTTCAGATATGTTAACTGTCATAAGCAGGACATAGTTGAAGGGCCTATTAATTCATTTCTTTTCAGAATTCTATGAGATACCTTTATTGACCGAAGTTTGCATTTTCCTTTCAATTATCAGCAGTCGTTAGATTAAAAAGCTATACGCGTGGTTTCATATCCAAAGTTACAACAAAATGTATGTGCATTCATTTAAAATAATCCATTAGCATAGAACTCTCCAAACCCAAGTAAAATGGCCTCTTGCAATGGAATACGTTTTAAGATTCATCCTAAAACGTCACTCAGGCAGAATTGAGTTGCTGACGATTGCAGGGTTGAGAAGCTGAGAAGATTTACCAGGACGTTTCCTGGACTGCAGAGATTGAAGAAATGTTGGACAGATCAGGGTTGTTTTCCTTAGAGCAGAGGAGATTGTGAAGGTACATGATTGAAACGTGTATCATTATGGGGGGCATAGATTACGGTAACAATAAGACATTTTCCCATTGATGCAGGGATCAATGACCAAAGGGCATAGATTTAAAGCAAGGGGCAGAAGTTTCGAAGAGATGAGAGGAAAAACCTTTTCAGCCAGAGATTGGTGGGAATCTGGAACTCATTGCCCGTAAGGCTGGTGAAGGCAGAACCCTCATTACATTGAAGTTGTATTTAGATGTGCATTTGCAAAGCCAAGGCATACAAAGCCAAGGACCAAGTGCTGGAAAGTGGGTTTAGGATAGTTAGCTAGTGGTTTCTGAACAGTGAGGGGCCTTTTAGGAACATCGGAACAGAAGTAGGTCATTCAACATCTTGAGACGGCTTTGCCATTCAATAAGATTATGGCTGATGTCTGGCTTAACTCCATATGCCTGCATTGGGCCCATATCTCTTGATAAAAAATTTGTCTACCTCAGATTTATATTTAATAATTTAATTAGCATTGAATGCTATTTGAGGAAGAGCATTCTAAAACCTCCATTACGCTGTGTTTTCTAACATCTCTCCTGAATGGCCTAGATCTAATTCTTAGACTGTGCCCCCGGTTCTGGAATCTTCAACCAAAGAAAATTTATCTTTATTTATCCTGTCTTTCCCTGTTAATATCCTGAAAACCTCAATTAGATCACTTTCCATATCTTACAGGACAAAAGTCTAATTTGTCGAATCTCTCCTCATGATTTAACCTCTGAAGTCCAGGTATCATCCATGTAAACGTGTGTTGAAGTTCCTCCAGAACATCCTTCCTAAGATGTGGTGCCGAACTGCTCATAATACTAAGTGGGGTCTAATTAAGGTTTTGTACAACTGCAGCATAACACCTCCATCCTTAAACTCCAGACCTATTGATATGAAGGCCAGCATTCCATTAACCTTCTTGACTGTTTTCTTCACTTGTTCATGGCATTTTAAAGAGCTATTCACCTGAGCCCCAAGTCTTGTTTAATATCCACTGAATTTAACTTTTTGCCTTCTAAAGCATACCATGATCTATTCTCTTTCAGTCCAAAATGGATAACTTCATATTTGCTTACAGTAAAATCCATCCACCACAACTTTTCCCTAATCTCCTAATCTACCTAATCTCTCAGTATCCTGGTCTAATTTTATGCTGTTGTCAACACTGTTTACACTGCTACCCAATTTTGTGTTTCAGCATTTGACTTTTTATGGCATTATCCAAGTTGAGAATGAATATTGTGAATAACTGAAGACCCAACACAGATGCCTGTGGGATTCCACTAACCACATCTTGCCATTTTGACTACTTTGCCATTATTCCAACTTCCTGTTTCCTGCTCACCAATTTGTTATGTATGTCAGTAATTCGCCCTGAATCTGTGGGTTTCCACCTCAGCTAACAGTCTCTTCTGTAGGTCTTTATTAAAAGCCTTCTGGAAGTCCATATAAACATCATCCATTGACTTACCTCTGTCCACCTGTGTTACCTTTTCAAAGAGCTGTAAGGTTCGTCAGGCATACCTACCCTTCATGAATCCATGCTGGCTTTCCCTGATTAACTGAAAGTTTAAGGTGATCAGTTACGCTGGTTTTGATTTGGATTCCAACAAATTCCCTGCCACAGATGTCAGGCTAACTGGTCTGTGCTGTAGATCTCCATGACTCTATAATTATCATTGCAACGCAAACATGGATTGCTGCATACTTCTGAATTGCACAAAGCGAAGGTGCCCTTTGAAATGGTGAGGGGAAAGAATTTAAAGACTGAGCAACACAAAATTAAGGAGATTTTGCCTAAGGAGAGCCCTCTGATTAACTGAGCTGCAGTGTTAAAAGCTGTTAAGTGCCAGAGTGGAACAATATCCAGTGCCTGCAATGAGAAATCATCCATCTCTCCCTTTGAGTTTAAAAGAGACAGACGACAGAGAAAGCTTAACACGAGCAACACTAGAACACTAACAAGATGACCTACGTGCACCTAAACAACTGTCGAATCCATCACCCTACAGATAACAGCATGTCACCAGTGTGAAAAATAAATTGAAAATATTGAGAGGCAATTTAACCTACCTTTGGACTTGGGATTTTCAAAATTTTGGTTATCCTGTCTATATCTTTTTTCCACCCATAATATTGGTCATAAACTGATTGTCTTTTGTCTGACTTCAATTGTAAATGAATGTGCGTTTTGGGTACCTGAAGGGACACTAAGTATTAGTTGGAATACTGCAGATATGATCAAAAATGGAAGGGTCAGAGTGGAAATAAAGAGATGGTGTGTTGAAATGCCAAAATCACAAAATGAGGATTATGCCTGCAGATAGGATGCATATGTTGAGCAAAGTAGTGATCTAATCTGCATTTGTGTTTCCTGCAGAGATCATCTCACTGAAGATGGCAAACAAAATGTATAAAATTGAAATGAAAGCAGATTGCATAGTCTATCTTTTCAAATCCAGAATACGCAACACAAAATAAATCCTATATCACTTCATAGCATCCAGTCTCATACACTGCTGGGACTAAAAAAAAAATGCAAATTTAAAGGGCAGTAGTCTCCCCAATATGTTGCACACTACGATAAAATTAAATACTGATGCTGAAATTTGGAAGTAAAAACAGATAATGCTGGATAAAATCTGCAGGTCCCAGCAACACCTACAGAGAGAACCAGAATTAATAGTCCATGTCTGATAGGACTCTTCTTCAGAACATTTCTCTTCAAAGATACTGCCAGACCTGCTAAGTTTCTCCAGAATTTTCTGCCTTTATCTTGTAAACTATAAAGCCTTAAAGCACTTATTTTCACAAATTTAAATCTTAGCTGTCTTCTTATTTTCCTCTACATTCGACACATTTTTGTCACTTTATTGTCTTGCATTTTAAATCTGTTTTATTCACTTTTGTTCTCCTTCATGCTTTTCGCAACCTAAGGATTCCCTGTGACAGCGCTAAAATGGCTATACATACTTCTTCGCTTCAGCTTTCCATTTTTGCAGTTTTTCAGTATATCAGGAATTTGTCTAAGGTGCAAACCCTCCTCAGTCCTTTTATAATCCAGTCATCTCAAAAACAAAACTGTTACCTTTCCCCAGTTTGATAATTTATTTTCTTTGGCACATGAAAACACTTGTAATAAACAAACTGTACTTCCACTTGCAGCGCTTAACAACTTAAATCATTCATGATGGAGCTCAGCTCAGGTACTCAAGTCAAATATCATAGGGAATTTTATAGGGCTGCATTGCTAGTCTTGGCAAAAACAGAAGTTATTTATTATAGCTCCGGCTCATAGCAAATGTCTATTTTCCTCGATTAATACCTGGTTGCATGTCACTGCCACTTAGATGCAAAAGTAATGGTTTTGGAGAACTGGCAATGTTGTGATTAACTGACTTTCAATGCATAACTTGATTGCATTTCAATGATCTGTTTGCTGATCAAGACTTGTTCCATGACAGGTTTTTAACCATTTCATTATCACAATAATACAACAGTTGATTTAAGCTGCTTTTAAAATTTTATTTCATGTTATGCTATTCTGCTTCTTAGAAGCTAAAAGATCATGTGTATTGAAATGATTTAGCCTAAGCAGGCAAACAAAAGCATTGGCATGACTGTTGTAAATGTAAATCATCAGGAGATTACGATGCTCTGACAGAAAGTTGACTGGATGTACTGTTTCTGATTCATGATCATTCTCACTGTGCATATTCTAATTAGAAACCAAAAACTGACGTCGAGTCTCAACGGTGAGATCCTGGCACTCAGGCAGCCCACAATGCAGAGCTCACTGTTTAAGAAAATTGTGGTCAGAAAGGTAAAATAAAATTCACATTTAAACAAAAATCTATGAAGCAAAGGTTCAACTATACATGTGAAGAGGGGCAAGGTGATTTCAATACTGGGGGGAAAAAAATGACTCTTAAAATATATTCACATCAAAGCATTCGATTTCAAGGGCAATTTTTCAGGAGAAGTCAAGCTCATGAAACACAATAAACCATCCCTATCTATCATTCAGTTGTGAATGAGATTGAAATCAGTTATGTTTTAAAACAATTGGTACAAGTCATGTTAAAAATTAAATTTGTTTCAAATTTGACAATTTATCTTGGAGATTCTTTTCTAAATAACTCAGATTCAGACATGCATTGAAAAGGACCATGAATTCCACAATTTCATTTAGTGAGGCAAAAAAACTGCACAACCCAATTTTTTGTCAAAGTTATGCAGTTGGAAATCTGTACTTCTTTACCCATTTCAGCTACATTTTACAATAAAAATAAAGGCAGCCTAATTCATCACAACACAATTAGAGTCACACAAATGAGATGCTTGCAGAATGGAAATGTATATACTTGGGTTTAAGACAAAATGATTCAAAGTCTGACACACTAATGAAAATGCCAATGTCCTCCCACATCACCGAATTCTTAATTGGACCGATGCATCCAAGAACAAACAAACCAAAAATATGCACTTCTTCCTGAATGGTGGAGAAGTTAGAAGTAAATTCCCATGGAACCTTCATTAAATTCAGCATGATCAAGTCAGGTCAAGACCTGTTTGTACATCAACTGCCAACAATCAGGGAGAACAGGAAGGGAGTAGCTTTGAAAGAAATGAGATTCCATTTTCATTAGTCAAAAAGTGATTTTAAGTGTTAATCTCAACAAATGATGATTAAAAAGCACCTAACTTTAATTATTTTACAGTGACTATTATCGAGTCAAAAGCTTTTGCATACCAGTTTGCATTTACACCAGGCACTTGGTTCTCACTTGAAAATACTGAAACACTTGAAAACTCATGCTGTCACAGAACAGATGGCAATCAAAGCTTCCACTAAATACTGACTGCACATGAAAAATGATCTTATGACTGCAGCAATTAGAACACAGAGGGTCAAACAGCAAAAAGTCAGTGTTTTTAAACACTTTTTAAAAAATATAGCTGAAATGAGGAAACATCTTCAAATCAAAAACTTTCACAGATGTTTGTGCAGACTTTGGGAGTAAGCACTGCTTGACAAACATAACCTTAACATTTCCTTCTTCCAACAAAGGACGCCAAGACCATTGCATGCAAAAAAAAAAGAAAGTTAAATCTGAAGCTGTGCACTTTCTGCAACATAAATGAGTGCTGACGTTTGGTTGGTCAGTGGTGTTAGCATGGAGTGCCTCACTGAGAGCACAACTGTAGGTCATCTACCAAGGCTCTCTTTTGGCGAGAGGTACTTATCCGTGGTGACATTAGATCATCATATCCGTGTGCCATCAAGACCCAATATTGAATAACTTGATGCATCCGAGAACAGTTTCTTAGGAACTATATATGCTATTCACAGATCTAACTGTGGCTTTTGAAAAGGACAGTCATCCTGTTGTACTGCACTTATTCTCAAAACTAGGATGTCCAAACAAGTTTGTCAGTGTGCCCGGTGCATGACGGCACTATTGCATATGTTTTTGCCTGTGGCCAGATATCCTAATCCTCTGTAATAACCAGCAATGCAAGGCTAAAATACATCATGGTTACCCAACTCTTCAATTGTTTCTTTGCTGCAATGTTTACAGCAGAAACCAGAGTTTTGCCAGTAGGTAGAAACATGAAGTTCAATTCAAGGACATTCTTCAATCGCTCCAAACTGCATGCCTCTATCAAAGTCAGTACTTAGACAGCTTCTATACGCAGATGATTTTCCCCTAGCTGCCCATAACAAGAGTGGCACATAGGCTACGGCTAACCCATTTGAGTGCTGCCAAAAACCTTCATCTCCAAGTAAGACTGTCCAAGACTAAGGTTATGATTCAGTCAACATCAGGCACAAGCTATGAAACACTAGGTAAAAAGGGGAAAAAATGAGTAAAAATAGAAGTTTAATAAATCTTAGATAGGATAGTAATTGGAACAAGTAATGTAGCTTAGGAAAAATAGTTGAATTAATCTGCATGAACATGGCATGTGGTAGGGAGAGCAGACGGGGTACAAACAAAAGAGAAAGGGTTAAAACAGATAGTTATGTCCCAGAGTTACGAAGAATGAAACAGGACAGAAATGATAACACTCCTGTGTGAACGATGATAGGCCCAGAGCATACACTCCGTTCCCATGTGTTACCTGAAGACATACACCAGGCATCACCAATGATGACACCAGTCTCAAAACTGCAAACTCACAAGGTTAATGAAAATACCCACGCTCATAAGAAAGCAAGTTATGCCTATGCCTGACTTCTTGATCTCGTCTACAATCAGCACGCTGAAGAATAAAACCAAACTCAACCAGGCCACTGTTCTTCCACCCTGCTAATTGGTGTGCTATCTTGGGGCTGCTTTGTCACCATACCCAACACCTGGAATGTTTCCACCAGAGATACAGAGGCTCATCATGAAAATTTGATGACAGTATAAAACCGCAAACAAGGAGGTCGTGTGTTGCACTGGCCATAACAATGAAGATGATTATAGAATACCTCAGCAGGTCTTCAATGCCAAACTTCCTCACAACAATCAACATCAAGTCGGCACTCCAAAAAAGCATCTGACCAATTGCTGCACTGCAGATCACTCTACATGGAAAATAGAGTTTCAAACTATTGATGCATGCTTGACCGATAGCTCAAAAAAAAAATCTCAAACCCAGGTAAAACATTGCTTGATTGATAGTTCTGGCTATCAATGACTACATGATTTTTACATATACAAGATATAGAGATTCCAAATGCTTTCAGTTTCTGGAATGGATACTTTAAATTGTCTGGATGACTGACACTTTTTTTTGCCCTGTAGTAAAATGATCTTATTGAAAAGTGGAGCAAGCCAAACAGACCAAAGGGCCTCAGCCTGCTCCTGAGTCTCATCTTCCTAATTACAGTTACTCAAGTGAAGAGATTGGTTCAGCTGTGAACAGCAAAATTAGTTGTTCCCACATCAATACTCTGCAAATCAGCGATAGCTGCAAATTAACTCAATTTCAGGACCAACAATAAGAGACTAGCAATTTGTGTAAAGATCCTCCACAAAAAAAAATTATATTTCTCAAGAAATGAGAAATAACATGGTATTATTTGTGCCACACAACAGTTTAAGCAAACCAATGGAGAGTTGTAGGTATTGATTGCCTAACATCTGCAGTGCAGGTATTCTACTCACCACAGTATAAAAATGATGTGAATTACAATTTTATGACATTTTGTTGCAAAATCTATTGCTGTAATTATCACCCACTACAAATGGTTATACATTTGCATTTTGTGAAACTTCTGCCTCAGATTATTAAGTCTGTTTCTTCAAGGGAGAATGAATGACTAGTGGAATAAGAAGTTCATTCAAAAAAGTGAAGTTTCAGAGTTTTGAGCAAGCATGTGAATGGCCAATGGTTTGATGTTTGTGAACACACCGATTTCACTTCAGGCTGTTATTTGGCTGTGGTGGGTGCCATGAATTTATCATGCAAAGTTCAAATTTTTAGGTGATTACATAGTCGGTGAATGTTTGGAAAAATAAAACTACCACTGAAACTCAAATCACTTTATAAAACAGCAGTTCAAACTATTCATATCTATTATTCAATTGTGTCTGACATTGATCGTCTACCTCAGCACTTTAGTAATACATGTTACAATTTTTGAAAGAAAACAAAACAAAAGGTATCCTATTAACTTCACAACCAACGTCTGGATTCCAGTCTGTAACAAAGTGTTAGAGCTCGTCTCTGACCTCTGACATTATGGTGACTTCCCTATGCCTGAAATTTGTTTAAATCTGTGCCAAGTCAAAAGAACCTTCAGGTACAAAGTCATCAAACAGGGTAGATAATCAATCAATGAACTACTCTCAGGCAGCAAATCAAAGTAAAACATACAGATTTTGTTTCAGTTTTCATTAAACTTTATACAGCAGGATAAATTATTGGATTAAGGCAGAAGTTGATTCAGAAACAAACTCTAAAAAATGACCAAAATCACTGAGAAATTTGATATTGCAAATTTTCAGGGCCAGAGATGTCTTTCATCTGTTCTTATGAATTTACTATACTGTTAGATATTTCGTCAATAAAGCACAACTTCTTCAAAGGTACTATAGTGCAATTTGTATCATAAAACTGCAGTATGCTGGAACGTCAACAGTACATTCGATCAGGAAACACTGATTACTGACAACAATGTCTTATATCAGGGTTTACCCACACAGATGCAGACTTTATAGATGGCACCAGTTTCAGAAGAATGCGGATGGTGAGCTCTGACAGTTTTATGATTATTAATGCAGTCTGAGCCATAATAGAGACCACTATATTAGAGCACATTGCCAAGAGTAATATTTCAAAGGGTTCAGATGACATTGATAAACTGCACAGTCTCCAGCTGAGAGAAGTCCCTTGAACTGTTATCTCCAAGTAACTATCTATAGATCACAATTTGGTAACCTTCTTAGAATCCTCGTTGATCTTTCATTATTTTTATTCAAAAATGACTTGCAGACTTTGGTACAGATTGTGGTAAAAAGAACACACAAAACAAGCTTTGTTTGAAAAGCGTGGAGGCTACCTGCAGGTCAGTCTCAATTAAAAAGGCTCTTACAAACAGTGTCCATGGGAAGAGCACTGTGTTTAAACAGATAGAAGTTGGTTCTTCATGAGGTCAGTACTTGGCAATTGGTTCCAGCAAGTCGAGAAGAGAACGGCAGTTGTTGAATGGTAATTGAGGTTTTGGGAAGGGTCTCTCAGTCTATCAGAAGGAAACCAGAATTAAATTTACTTAGTTTGAGAAATGATTCTGTGCCGTTGCTTAGACAGCTTGAGAATGTGAAAGCTCCCTGCTTAATCTGATACATCGGCTTTCAGAATCCCAAAGAGTAGAAGGCTGAGTAAACTGAGAAAGTAACCCTGATAAGGTTTCAGCAAAGAAACAGTCAAGCAATCCAACATCTATACCGGTGAAACATAACATCATGAAAGTCACTGAAGTAATCTGGCCAGTTTTGCTCTTTTACTTATCGGTTAACCGTGTTTGTTTTTCCTTGTGTGAATGGGGACTAAAAAAAAAACTTTTCAGGTTCAAAGCACAGACATTGATCAGCTTGCCGCATTGTTTAGTTTTCTCTCTGCTAAAGTTATTGTGTATCTAATAAATAGTTAAGTGTTTGGCTTAAGATACAAACCCAGTGTCAAGAGACTAATTATTTGCAAAGTCTGGGATTTCTTATTTAAAAGTCAGGTTCAGAACCAGTGGAGTGATTATTCAGGGGTTTTTGATGGTTAATTTTACCATGTCGCTAATGAAGAGGTAAAAAGGCTAATTTGGCTGGCTGTCTCCGTGTCGTAACAACGTGCAAAATTTATGAACTAAACTCTTATGCTTTATTAGTCCTAAGCAAGCAGAAATGACATTGCTCATCACAGCTGTTAAAATAATACTGACACTCAGGAGCCATATTTTCATGAACCTGTGTGGCACAAACTGAAATGAAGCTGGGGGAGAAAAATTGCGAGAAGAGGCAGAGTTCTGAATTTGAGATGTCATCTTATCCAAACATCATTTTGACTGGTGTGGAAAAAGAGTGGGTTTTGAATTGGTATACATGAACACTGACTTTGGGAGTGCCCTGTTACTGTTTAATTTTGTACTTTGAAATTTTCAGAAAGATGAGGGCATGGTTCTGAAGCTTGTGAGCAACATGGCAGCTGATAGTGCTATGAACCACGTGCAGTGAAGTCTGGAGTTGGCCAGTTAAGGTCAAAAGCTGTTACCAACTTCACATCATCATTAGATACTGTAAGTTTTTAATGCATTAATTAGTCACAAGACAATGCTCTTAAAAGGAAAGTGACTATTAAATTCGTGAGCATTGTCAAAGTGTTCAGATGATTCAAAGTATATGAGCACTGGATAAAGTTTTCTTCTGGCCATCTGTTCAGCCTTTGAAGCAGTGTAACAGATCCGAAGTTCATTAATTTGAAAATACATTTAGCTCTGTAATTTTGGGACTGGATGTATGAAAGGTTACTTACATTGTAAGTCAACCACATCTTCATTTTTCCTCCCAGCAAATGTTATATTATTTTAGAAACCAGACATTGCTGCTAACTTCTAAATTCTACTAAAAGAGAGATTTTTGTCGAACAAGAACTGAAACCGTGACTTCCAAATTTGGTGTATAAGAAAACTTTTCCTGTTGATCACATGCAAATATTTGCAACTTCTATGTTGGTGCAGCAACTTCCTTGTTGCAACCAGGAACAAATATGGAGGATATATGCCATGTTTCAGTGCTACGTTTTTACACAATTATTGAGATTTGCAAATATCCTTCAATGCAAGCTGATGATTCTAGTTTGTTCAGAAATAGCTCAAAATCATTTTTGTTTTCATTTCATTTAAGTAGAACAATCAAGCACATTTGTGTTGCAAAGGTCATAGATTGTTCAACTGAACCAGCTCAGGATTTATTACAAAGCATTTATGACAATGCAGTTTTGCAAAGGTTTGTTACACTGAAAGTGAGGGAAGTATCATTCCATGTGCTTTGAAGTGAGGCACAGAAGCATGATGCTTTATCAATATCACTATCACAAGTGATAACTGATCAAGACTGTCGAAAGCCATGCGAATGTTTCCAGCCCCAAGATCCCAAACAGCACAGCCTCAGTCAGAATGCCACACACCTGCTGATTTTCAGAAGATGGCTTATAATTTACTCTCTTAAAATTAATTACAATATTGCATTTCACAGTAAAATATTCAAAACTAGTATTGGAGTAATTTTGAAGACTGTCACAAGTGAATAGATCGGTACACATCATGACAAATCTCCACCCCCATCGAAAATCAAAGGCAAACTAAAATTGATGACTGATCTAACATTACCGAGGGTCATAATTACCTGTAGATCTGCCTTGAAATTAGTTGGGGCTACTCATATTTTAAAATTTCAAGACACGAGGGAATGAAAACAATGGATCAGGCTTTTCAGGGAGCAAAGAATGCAAAAGGTAAATATAACTTTTATGCAACCTATTTTTTATTTTATACCCACCTGGAGCGAAAAGCAGTTTTGTGCAATGGCAGCAAGCAGTCTGATCCATAACCTGAAGCAATAGTCCAACTTCACCAAGATAATTCAAGCAGAAAGATCGCATATGTATATCCATGTTCTAAAATAGTTGGACAAATGTTAATATTCCTTAGATAATTATCCTTACTATGCAATCTCCTCTATCCTCCTTCGGGGACATTACATTGGCACTCTTTCTTATTCTGAGAAAGTTGGCAAGTGCTTATAAATTGATGGACTTCTGGTTACACTACATCCTGAGGCACCTTGTTTTGGACTAACCTTTGAAATTTGACTGATTATGAGAAGACAGTAACATTGTACACATTCACAACTTAGTCAATGTATCGATTTGCCATTATTTTCTAAGTTAGATCTGAGGAACAGAATAGAATTGTGCTAAAAAGCAGAGGGCAGCAGCGATGCTTATTGGGACTAAGATTTCCAGCTGCGCAGTCACCACCAGGAGGACCTCAACAAGACACCCTCCAAGTTCAAGTGAAGACAAGTGCTCAACAAGTGTTATCAAGGGACAGTTAGACCCCAAATGCCACTTCAGTGTTTCCCTCCCTCCCTCCTCTTCTAACCAACAAAAAAACGCCAGTATGAAGGCCACAAGCAGCAGCAGCAGAGTGAGTATAAACCTATCGGAGCTCGGGGCACATTGTAGCTGCGAGGACAAAGCTGCAGTGATGTCACAGGGAGGCTGTGACCTGATTCACTGGTAGGAAATCTGCACTAAATTTGAAAAAGAACACAGCTAAGAAGTATCAATAAATGTAATGAACTCAATAAAGTAATTAACTAAGTAGAAATGGCTGGACGGGTGATGTGTTGTAGCTGTATGATGTGGAAGCTGGCTGATCCCATTGCGAACGGTGGTGACCACATCTACAGTAAGTGTTGGTTGCTCGAGGAACTTTGGCTCAGAGTTGATAAGTTGGAATCTTAGCTTCAAGTTCTGTGGCACATCCAGGAGGGGGAAGAAGTACCTGGACGCTGTGTTTCAGTAGGCAGTCACACTTGGTAGATTAAGTACTTCAAATGTGGTCAGTGGCCAGGGGCCAGGGATAGCAGGGGGTGACTGCAAGTGAGGCAGGTGGAGGGATCTTGCATTCAGGAACAGAGGAGCCTCAGCTCTTGACCTTGTCCAACAGGTACGAGGTAGTTGCTCCCTGTGTGGATGAGGAAAAGGACTGCAGGGAGGATGAGCCTACTGATCACTGCACCGTGGTACGGGAGGCCATTCAAGAAGGGAGAGCAAAAAGACAAGTGGTAGCTGTAGGGGATTCTATCGTCAAAGGAATCAATCGTATCCTTTCTAAGCAGGATTGACAGGCCCGCATGGTGTGTTGCCTGCCCAGTGCCAGGATAAGGGATATGTCTGACTAGCTTGAAAGGATACTGGAGAGAGAGGGGGAGGATCCAGTTGTTGTGGTCCATGTTGGAGCAAACAACATAGGCAGTACTAGGAAGGAGAACCTGTTCAGGGATTATCAGGAGCTAGGAACAAAATTAAAGAGCAGGTCCTCAAGGGTCTCTGGATTAATCTCTGGATTACTGCCCAAGCCACGTGCAAATTGGCATAGGGGCATGAGAATAAGGGAAGTACACATGTGGCGAAAGGAATGTTGTGGGAAAGAGGGGTTTCTTTTCATGGGGCACTGGCATCACTATTGGAACAGGAGGGATCTGTACCACTGGGACGGTCTCCACCTGAACCGAGCTGGGACCAATGTTATAACCAAAAGTGTAAATAAGCTGGTAAACAGGACTTTAAACAAGAAAGTGGCTGTGAAGGGAAGGGTAAAACTTCCTCCAGCTGGGAAGAAAGCAACAGGTTAACATCTGTAGGGGTAGATTCCACTGTGTGGAAAAATATGAAAAAAAATGACAGGAAAGGAGAACTCAGGAGAGATTATTAAAGTCTCCAGCACAGACACAAATAGGACAGAGTGTTTGGAAAGGATTAGGAATCAAACTTCAAGCACACTGGATAAACAAGTGACAATGAAAAGAGGGACGGTTAATACAGAACTGAAGGTGTTACATCTCATTTACCTTTCTTATACTGTGTAAGAAAGGTAAATGAGTTTGTGGCGCAAATTGAAATTGGCAGATATGACGTGGTGGGCACCGCAGAGACATGGCTGCAAGGGGATCAGGATTGGGAGCGGAATATCCAAGGATATACATTTTATTGAAAAGATAGGCAGATGGGGTGGATTGCCTTATTAGTAAGAAATGTAATTAAATCAACAGTAAGAAACGAAGTAGGGTCAGATAGTGTAGAATCTGGGTGGGTAGAGTTGAGGAACCGGAGAGGTTAAAAAAGCATAGTTTGAATTATGTACAGGTCTCCAAATAGTAGTCAGGAGCTAGGGCGCAAGATACACCAGGAGATAGGAAAGGTGTGTAAGAAAGACAAAGTTACGGTGATCATGGGGGATTTCATTCTGCAGGTGGACTGGTAGTGAATTGCAAGAAAAGGAATTTGTGGAATGTCTACAAGATGGCTTTTTGGAGCAGCTTGTGATGGAGGCCACTAGGGACAGGTAATACTGGATTTAATGTTGTGCAATGAGGCAGATTTGATAAGGGAGCTTAAGGTGAAGGAAGCCTTAGGAGGCAATGACCACAATATGATTGAATTTACTCTGCAATTTGAGAGGAAGAAGATAAAACCAGAAGTAATGGTATTACAGCTGAATAAAGGCAACTACACAAGCATGACGGAGGAGTTGGGCAGAATTGATTGGGAGAGGAGCCGAGCAGCAAAGACAGTGGAACAGCAATGGCAGGAGTTTCTGGGAGTAATTCAGGAGACACAGCAAAAATTCATCCCTAGGAAAAAGCAGCATGGTACAGGGACAATAAGGCAACCATGGCTGACTAGGGAAGTCAGGGATAGCATAACAGCAAAAGAGAAAGCATATAATGTGGTGAAAGGCAGTGGGAAACCAAAGGATTGGAAAGCTTGTAAAGACCAACAGAGGGCAACAACAAAAGAAATAAGGAGGGAGAAGATTAGATATGTGGGTAAGTTAGCCAGTTAAATAAAGGAGGACTGTAAGGGTTTCTTTAGTTATATAAAGGCAAAAGAGAGGCAAAAATGGACATTCAACCACTGGAAAATGACACTGGAGAGACAGTAGTGAGGGAACAAGGAAATGGCTGAGGAACTGAATAATTACTTTGCATCAGTCTTCACAGTGGAAGACATGAGTAATATCCCAAAAATTCGAGAGTCAGGAGGCAGAGCTCAGTACGGTGGCCATCTCCAAGGAAAAGGTGCCAGTAAAACTGACTGGCCTGAAGGTGTATAAATTATCAGACCAGAATGACCACACCCCAGAGTGCTTAAAGAGATAACTGAAGAGATAGTGGAAGTGTTAGTGGTGATCTTTCAGGAATCGCAAGAGTCGGGGAGGGTCCCAGAGGACTAGAAAATCGCGAACGTGACACCCCTGTTTAGAAAGGGAGTAAGGCAAAAGACTGAAAATTACAGGCCAATTAGCCTATCCTCAGTCGTGGGTAAGATTTGAGAGTCCATTGTGACGGACAAGATTTCTGAATACTTGGAAGTGCATGGTAAAAAAGGGCAAAGTCAGCATGGCTCCATCAAGGGGACATCGTGCCTGACAAATCTGTTAGAATTCTTTGAGCAGGTTAGACCAAGGAGAACCAATAGATATTATCAACCTGGACTACAAGGTGGCCTTTGACAAGGTGCCACACAGGAGGCTGCTGAGTAAGATATGGGCCCATGGTGTTAGAGGCAAGGTGCTAGCATGGATACAGGATTGACTCTCTGGCAGAAAGCAGAGAGTGGGGTTAAAAGGATCTTTCTCAGGATGGCAGCTGGTGACAAGTGGTGTTCTGCAAGGGTCAGTGTTGGGACCATAACTTTTCACTTCATACATTAATGATTTAGATGAAGGAACTGAGAGCAATCTGGCTAAGTTTGAAGATACAAAGATAGGAAGAGGGACAGATAGTTTTGAGGAGGTGGGGAGGGTGCAGAAGGATTAGGACAGGTTAGGAGCGTGGGCAAAGAAGTGGCAGATGGAGTACAATGTGGGAAAGTGTGAGGTCATGCACTTTGGTAAGAAGAATAAAAGCATGGACTATTTTCTAAATGGGGAGAAAATTCAGAAATCTGAAGTGCAAACAGACTTGGGAATTCTAGTCTGAGATTCTCTCAAGGTAAACTTGCAGGTTGAGTCAGCACTTAGGAAGGCAAATGCAACTTTGGCATTTATTTTGAGAGGGCTTGAACATAAAAGCCGGGATGTACTTCTGAGGCTTTATGAGACTCTGGTCAGGCAACATTTGGAGTATTGTGCACAGTTTGGGCCCCATATCTCAGGAAAGACGTACTGGCCCTGGACCAAGTTCAGAGGAGGTTCACGAGAATGGTCCCAGGAATTAAATCCTTAAGATATGAGGAACGTTCGATGACTCTGGGTCTATACTTGATGAAGTTCAGAAGAATAAGGAGGGGGGGGGGGCGATCTAATTGAAACTTACAGAAACTGAATGGCCTGATCAAGGTGAATGTTGGGAAGATGTTTCCATTGGTAGGAGAGACTAGGACCCAAGGGCAAAGGCTTAGAATAAAGGGAAGACCTTTTAGAACGGAGATAAGGCGAAACGTCTTCAGCCAGTGAGTGGTGAATCTATGGAATTCACTGCCACAGAAGGCTGTGGAGGCTAGGTCATTGAGTATATTTAATACAGACATAGACAGGTTCTTGATTGTCAAGGGGATCAAGGGTTGTGGGGAGAAAGCGGGAGAATGGGGTTGAGAAACTTATCAGCCATGATTGAATGGCGGAGCAGACTCAACAAGATGAATGGTCTAATTTCTGCTCCGATGTCTTATGGTCTAAAAAAATCAACAGACCATTGATAAAACGTTGAGTGTTGACCATGTTAGTTACTTGAGTGACAGAAACGAAAGGCAGAAAGGACACACATGTGATAATTTAGTCTAATGTAAACTCGTTACATGTTTAGTGTTCGCTGGAGTGGTAGGACAGCAATTAGGCATTCTATGCCTCTTGATCTCTCATGCTGGGATTTGTTAAAAATTTGAACAACTTCAAAAACTACATTACCGATGAGGGTAATCCACATACCCAGACTAATATTCGAGTAACTTAAGTATATTGGAAAACTGAATGAAGAAAATGCATAAATTATTTTGAATGATCAAGTACATCTTAGTAACTCAATTACATAGCAGAAACCCAACAGTAAATAGATTTCACAAAAGCAACAATGTTAGATTAAGCTATTTCAAATGTAATTTAACACTGTTACATCATATATATTAAAATAGAATGAAAATGTCCTTTAGGGAAGGCAACTGCCAACTTTGTCTGATCTGGCGTATGTGTGACTCCACACCCACTGCAATGTGGTTGACTCTTAACTACCTTTGGGCAATTACGGATGAGGAACAAATCCAAGTCCTAACTGGTGATGCTTTCATCCCACGAATGATTAAAAAAAGTAAAGCATTTCACCCAAGTTTGTAATACTACAATTAAGTAAGAAAATAGACAATCCCATATGTGGTGTTAAAAATGACAGAACATTGATTGCAGTGACACATTCAGCAGTGTTGAAGAAAGACTGGGCAAAGGAAAAGCTTTGATTACTTTTCTCCTTTTCATAATGTTGAAAAAAGAATCAAGAACATGTCACTCAATGGGCATTCTGCATGTTTGCCATGATGGAGACATTGAATTTCTGATCATTGGCCTGAGATATCAGGCAGAAGATCAGTGACATGGGACACACCTCTGCTGCATGTATGTGTCTCTGAGTCATTAATATATCTGTGGAAAAACATGATAAAATAACAACAAAACATGAAGACTATGAATCACTTCCAGTTGGAAACTCAAAAAAGCATCATCACCACCAGACTGCACTGCTCGATTTGGGTTTAGGTGCAATTGCAGGTCATCAATCAGCAAAGAAAGCCTAGGATGAGGTCAGAGGTACTCCCACACCTACACAGACTTGCGAGATGAAATGCCCAAATCAAATTGCTATCACAACATGTAGTATGGGCTCTTTTGCAAGAAGAATTAATATAATTATTTTAATCAACAAACTTGTAGCATAGAAGCTTGTATCCATGGAGTCTGCAACGGCCTTTTTTTTTTAAAAACTTAGAATGACAACAGAGCTTAAACAATATACTGCGAAGTATAATGGTAGGGAACCAATTATTACTGCATGTGATTGTGAGGAATGCCTTGATTGACTTGACTGCTATTGATTACATGTCTGAAGCTTGCCAATTTGTACTGTAAATGCCTCTCTCAAAGCAGTCAGCCTTACACTTCACTTCCTACATCAAATAGTTGCACCATTAATTTGGCGACACCAAGTTTTAGTAATGGTAATGGTCATGGTCACAGTCACAATTGGCATCTGCAAATTTGTGCTATTTGCCAAGATGCAGGAATTTAAACATGTAACAGCATCAGTTCACTAAACAAGTGACAGCTCTTCACAAAATATAAGGCATTAAGTCAAGAGCTTCTAGCTCTATCAGACGGAAGTAACACAGTAAGTGACGATGCAAGAACATACTTTGCACAGAACACAGAAACCCAAGGTCATAGTAACGTACTACTTCAGACAGAGTGAACACTTTTGGAGTCTCAGTATCCAACTGAGGAATATACCTATGCTTGTTTCCTTCTTCTTATGATCTCATGAAACCCTGCCCATACATTCCTCAATGCAGCCTGCCAGCAAGATTCCCAATCCATTCAGGTATCAGGTCAAACGTTATATCGGAAGTGGCCACTGCTCTCAGTAACGTTCGCAATACTGATAAGCTGGCAGCATCTGATCAGCCAGCAGCTCTGAGGCAGGACTGGAGACTGGATTTGGGCCTCCAAATCCCTCCGAAGTGTAGAGAGAAAACACGTTTAGTCCTATTTCACTATTATTCAGATGAACTGCAGTAGCAAGCCCTCACTAAACCATAACAGATGCAGTGATCAGGGCATTGCAAACAATCTTGATGAATTACTATCTAACAATGCAGCACAATTTATGAATGAAGACTCCCCGAAGTCAAACACCAAACAGGTGATAAGTTCCCGATTCCATCTTCAAACAGGGAAGCAGAAAAAGTGGTCAAGATTGTGAAGTCATTGATGCACAAGAAGCCAAACTGGGAATAAGCTCTAGAGATAGTAGGAACTGCAGATGCTGGAGAATCGGAGACAACAAGGTGCAGGGCTGGATGAACACAGCAGGCCAAGCAGCATCATAGGAGCAGAGAGGCTGACGTTTCGGGCCTAGACCCTTTTCTGATGAAGGGTCTAGGC
>NC_063353.1:19841701-19885498 GCF_021869965.1 Rhincodon typus | reverse complement strand
CTGTGTTCATCCAGCTCTACACCTTGTTATCTCAGATTCTCCAGCATCTGCAGTTCCTGCTATCTCTGGTTTGCTATGCGATAGCTCTGGCAAATAGCTGCAGAATTGGGTAGGAACGAAGACCACAAAACAAAGGTGAAAACTAAGTAAAATTTAACCTGAAAGGTGATGCCATTGTGGTTAAAATAAATCTCAATGAAAAGCCTGCTGGTCTAAGTGCCAAAAAACCCTTTAAGTCTACATCAAACTCTGCCTGAACTGAATGAATTATTCAAATCATTTTAATGCTAAGCTAAATTTGGTTTTGGCTTTGATTCAGTAAACTAACATCCTTCACAAATATTAATCACAGATCAACTGGCCAGAGTTTCTGAAGTTCATCTGATTTTTAATGTATGCTGAATACTGCAAAATAAAATAAAACTGTTCTCCAAATATTTCTACTGCATTGAAAATGAATCAAAGAATGGTTGATGGGTCCAGATTTATTATATTAGACGTTTCTGCCATTTATAATGACAATAAATTAGAGCTGTTCTAAGTTACCCACTAAGTTAGTAAGGCAATGCATAATTTTAAAAGCAGTCATAATCTGCAGTTTGGAGATAGTAGGAACTACCGATGCTGGAGAATCTGAGATAACAAGGTGTAGAGCTGGATGAACACTGCAGGCCAGGCAGCATCAGAGGAGCAGGAATGCTGACGTTTCGGGTCTGGATCCTCCTTCAGAAAGGGGGGAGGGGGAAGGGGATTCTGAAATAAATAGAGAGAAGGGGGAGGCGGATGGAACGTGGATAAAGGAGCAGAGAGGTGGAGAGGAGACAGACAGGTCAAGGAGGCGGGGATGGAGCCAGTAAAGGTGAGTGTAGGTGAGAAGTTAGGATGGGGGTTGGTCAGTCAACGGAAGATCAGGTCAAGAAGGCGGGATTGAGGCATCCACTTTACTAACACCTTCCACCCCAATCTTAAGTTCACCTGGACCATCTCCGATACCTCTCTCCCCTTCCTGGACCTCTCTGTCTCCATCTCTGGCAACCACCTGGAAACCGATATCCATTTCAAGCTTACCGACTCCCACAGCTACCTAGAATACACCTCCTCTCACCTACCTTCCTGCAAAAAATGCCATCCCCTATTCCCAATTCCTTCATCTCCACCGCATCTGCTCCCGAGATGAGGCATTTCACTCCCGGACATCTCAGATGTCCTCGTTTTTCAAGGACTGCAACTTCCCCTCCACAGTGTTCGAAAACGCCCTCGACCGCATCTCTCGCATTTCCCACAACTCATCCCTCACACCCCGTCCCCGCAATAACAACAAAAACAGAATCCCCCTCATCCTCACGTACCACCCCACCAACCTCCAGATTCAACGCATCATCCTCCGACACTTCTGCCACCTGCAATCTGACCCCACTACCAAGGACATTTTTCCCTCCCCACCCTTATCTGCCTTCCGGAGGGGCCGCTCTCTCCATGACTCCTTTGTCCGCTCCACATTCCCCACTGGCCCCACTAGCCCCACCACCCCCGGCACTTTTCCCTGCAACCGCAGGAAGTGCTACACCTGCCCCTACACCTCCATCCCAGGCCCCAAGAAAACCTTCCACATTAAACAGATGTTTACCTGCACATCTTCTAATGTGGTAGATCGTATCTGATGTTCCCGATGTGGTCTCCTCTACATCGGGAAAACCAAGTGGAGGCTTGGAGACCGCTTTGTGGAATACCCACGCTCGGTTCGTGACAAACAACTGCACCTCCCAGTCGCAAACCACTTCAACTCCCCCTCCCACTCCTTGGACGACGTCTATCCTCGTCCTCGTGCAGTGCCACAACGATGCCACCCGAAGGTTGCAGGAACAGCATCTCATATTTTGCTTGGGAACCCTGCAACCCAATGGTATCAATGTGGATTTCACAAGCTTCAAAATCTCCCCAATCCTGACCTCAACCCAAAACCAGCCCAGCTCGTCCCCGCCTCCTTGACCTGTCCGTCTTTTCTCCCACCTCGTCGCTCCTCTCACCTCAACCCCAACCCCACCTCCGACCTACCAGCCTCATCCCCGCCTCCTTGACCTGTCCGTCTCCTCTCCACCTATCTGCTCCTTTATCCACCTTCCATCCGCCTCCCCCTCCTCTCTCTATTTATTTCAGAATCCCCTTCCCCTACCCCATTTCTGAAGAAGGGTCCAGACCCAAAACGTCAGCTTTCCTGCTCCTCTCTTGCTGCTTGACCTGTGTTCATCCAGCTCTACACCTTGTTATCTCATTATCTGTAGCTTTACGCTGAACAAGACTTTGGATCGGTTTCCGAGTAAAGTGATCACTTCATTTAAGGCTAAAAACAAACATCATACTAGCATTCACCAAAACCATTGCATTACACTGATTCAAATTTGAAGAAATTATGCCTTATCATCATATATCAAGTATGACCAAATTGATTCTCTGTAATTTCTGACTTGTCAACTATAGAGTCTTCTTCAAGGAATACTCTGAAAACTGACAGCTTAGACTTTTTCAGCTTTTAATAACTAGCAGATTGCTGACCAAGCACTCCTGATCTAGAACTTGCACAAACTGAGATTCTTTACTGAACTAAATTATTCAATTAACAGCTTTGTGAAAACTCCTCTTTAGGAGTGAGACTATATTTGCTGCGGATTCCAGTCAAGTCTGGTCCAAATTGTCCTAAAAACTTTCCAGCTCCAAATTTCCCAAGTTCAAGTCAATCCTGTATCATTGTGAACCATAAACAAGCTAATAGCTTTGAATATTTACTCTGTCATAAACTACCTCGGTATAATCAATTTTTCATTCATATTCTATGCCGTCTGTTGCATCCTAGATTACCATTCTGGAAGAGCTGTCTGATTTTTTTTGAAAAATAAAAAAGCTTCCATAAAAATAATCAACACCTATACGCTGCTATTCTGAAACCCAAAGACTTGAAATAATAGGTATAAAGATCAAATATCTTTCATCACAACTGCAACGATTCAAGAAGGGAGTTTACCACCTGACTCTCAAGGTAAAATTCACTGCTAAATTCGCATGAAATTTATAAGATTGATGTGCACTTGTATGAGAATTTAAGTCACTGTTTATGTGTCGTGTAAATCAAACACAGAAGATAATACTTGTTGGAAAAAAAAAGTGATGGATTCCACCTTTTAGGTAATGCTTATTTATTGAACATATTGCTTCAAATCAACATTTGTAAATCAGATGTAAATTAGCTACCACAATTGCTGTGACATAGCAGTCATGGCATTCATTCAAAAATAGTTGAATGACAACGCAAATTGCTAACGTTTTGAGCTGCAAACAAATATGACCCCTGTTTCAACAGTGTCAGGATTCTGCTGACAGCTTCTACACTTGTAGAAATATACAAAATGTTACAAAACTGCTTGCTTTACAGAATTGCATTTCCATTATTCAATACAGAAATGAGCTGGTGCTTTTCATTTTCACTCAAAATATAAAAATCTCAAAAACCTGATAGATGCAGCCCAGATAATCAGGAATTTCTGCAGATAGGTTAGTCATAACTTTTCAAGATTCTCCTTCATCTGGAACCATGCGTTGGATTGCAAGGTTGCAAATATAGCCTCCATCATTTAAGGAGAGGGGGAGAAAAGAGAGAAATGCAAGTTCCTACAGACCTGCTCTGTTACTGGATTCCCGACTGGAATCAATCATCAAAGTCAGAGATCTTGTACAAGTATGTGCGAGGGAAAGATTGCCAGCATCCATTGTGATGAGGAGCACATATCTGATAAATCTAGTCGAATTTTTGTCAGGTTATTGACATGATAGTTTGGGGAATGTCAAGGGACATAGACTATACAGCCTTTTAGAAGGTTCTTGATGAGGTTCAACACGAGAGTTTACTTACAAATATACAAGCACGCATGACTGGACCTCTGCAGTCCCTAAAATCACCGGAAAGCAAGAACCATTTCCCCTGTAGAATATCAACAGTCTTCTTTTGCCTAAGTATAATTTTTGATGTTTAATAAACTGTCCTCATACCATTACATCAAATGCCTCCCTGTTTGAAATTTATGGTCTTCTGTCAAAATCTATTAGTCACCTTGAGACCTGAGTTGCCGATTTACTTGGGAGAATAGCATATTAAGTTGGTTGGATGGAAAATGGACGCAGGTGGATGCATTGGGACACAGACAAACTGCTTTTGGGAAAAACACCACAATGGGAACTGAAGTGAAATGTGGGAAATGTGAGATCATCTGTCCAGCACAGGTAAATCAGAATATCTACGTCATGGTAATAGACTAAGAGACATGAAGAAGCAAACTGATGTGTGCATTCAATATGGTAATAATTAAAAAGTAATGCAAAGATGCAGAAGTCAAGGTAGCTAAAAGAACAAATTTGTTTTTTGTTAAGGGAATTGCTTCAATTATAAAAATGCCTCTCTCAGCCCAAACGGCTGGACATATTTAGGTAAAATTCGAAGTACTGCTTGCGTGGATTTAATTTGCATGTTCTTTAGAATGTTTTGATTAGAAGGACGAGAAATGATGCATCAAAACATATAAAAATTACATGAGTAGGCCATTCAGCCCTTTCAGCCCACTCTGCCATTCAATATGATCATGACAGATCACCCAACACAGTATCCTCTTCCTGCTTTCACACCGTACACTTTGAATTCCTTTCACCCTAAGAAATACATATACTGCCTTCTTGAAAACATTCAAGATTTTGGCTTCAATCGCTTTCTGTGGCAGAGAATTCCACAGGCTCATCACACTCTGGGTGAAGAAATTTCTCAATCATCCTACTTTAGCTAATAAAGGAATTTGACACTGTGAACAGAGAAAAACTATTTCCTCTCTTGGAGAAAATGTGAAACAACCATAAAATTAGAGTTGGGAATGCAACTGGTATAATTTCATACAAAGAGTTGATCTCTATTCCTACAACAGCTCCTGAAACTGACATTTGCATGACTGAGATTAATAAATTTTCATTGGGAAGTACATTAAATTTGCAGAATGGACGAATGTAAGGTCAACATAGATAAATATGAAGTTGTATGTTCGGTGAAAAGTCACTCCTTTCTTGGAAGTGCAAATCTAGGTAGAGTAAAGGAAGAATCGGACCACAAATATATTAATTTCGACAAGTTCAGCCACGGGTTGGTAAGTTCACAAAACAAAAACTAAGTACAAGGCTTTATTTGTAGAGGGACAGAACTGAGGTGGACATTCAGCTCAATTGACGAACATGTAGTTCAGATTAGCACGGGTGCATGCAGTTCACTTCCAATTCCAGTTGGAGATGACTTGCCAAGAGTCCTAACACAGACAAAATAAATAGCCAAGTTAAATATTTCAAGATGATGCATCAACAAAGAACCAACGATGTGCCTTCAGACCAGGGATACATGAATGATAAAAGAAGAATCGTAGAGAGGTTACATTGAACCTGTAGTGAACCTTGGTTAGACCACACATGGAGTACTGCGCACAAACTGAATTTTCTAAAATAAAGAATTAGAACCACTGCAGAGAGTGCAGAGAAGATTTGCAAGGACGATACCAAAAATGAACTGAGTCTCTTTTTTCTCAAGGAGAGGCAGCAGAGGTCTTTAAAATTTGGGAAAGTTTTGATAGATTGAATACAGGGAGACTATTTCCTGTTCATGGAACACTAAAATTCTCGGCCATTAGTAGAAGATACTGAACAAGAAATCAAACTTCTTTACCATGGAGTGGTGACCATGTGGATCTGTCGACCACAGGGACTGGCTGGGCCAAGTGGTGGAGATACATTTAAGGGGCAGCTGGATAAGTAGGAGGGAGAAAGAGAATGGCAAAATTTGTGGTAAATTTAGAAAACTGAGGCTTAAATAGAACATTAGCTCCCATATGCACCAGTTGGGCCAAATGTCTGGTTTTGTGTCAACTATCCTCTGCAATCTTATGTGATGTGCATTTCTGCATGAGGTACCATAATGGTACAAGAAGACAGTATCTGAACATGACCAGGATGCCAAATTTTACAGAATTGATGCACTTCACTTTTGATGCACTTTATCTAGTGAGCAACAAAAGTGTTTTTTGAGACTGTCATTTTAGCATTTAGAAGTACATTACAGCTCTTGGCACATTTCACTCAGGGTTTAGAAATCACCATTCCTTTCCAGGTATAAAATGAGGTTTTTATGCTCTCATGAATGCAGTTGGCAGCTTTTATCTTTGAGTCTCTTCCCCATTAGGAACAGCCAGTTTTGAACATCAGTTACAACTGTAATCTCACAACAGGAGTTCAGATTCACCAATCATTTCTGACCTCAAATTAAATCACATTTGTGCCACAGCAGCAGGTAGCA
Source organism: Rhincodon typus (assembly GCF_021869965.1). Lineage (NCBI taxonomy): Eukaryota > Metazoa > Chordata > Chondrichthyes > Orectolobiformes > Rhincodontidae > Rhincodon > Rhincodon typus. Next base: position 19,879,128 of record NC_063353.1, on the reverse strand, counting down.
GCAGCAGCTGGTCTCTAAACATTGTCAAAAATTATAACAAGATATCAATTATGGCTATCAGACCCAATTTTGCAGAATATCCTTTCATTTAATACTAAATTAGGTTTTAAAAAGGTCAAAACCCTTATTCTTTGATCCTGGTGGCATAATGTCCTTTAAAGCAAAAATCTGAATGTGATTATTATCTGTTCTTGATATGTTCTTACTCTGGGACACAGTCATACTGTAAACAATGCACTAGGTTTACAAAATGATTGTCAAGCATTAGAGTTTCCCGATTGCTAGCTCGTGTCTTTTATCCTCTTAATCGACAATTTTTAGTTGGTGGTTTAAACAATTGTATTGTCACCTCAATCACCTCTGCAAGAGTTAAAACAGATTACAGTAAATGTTTAAGTGAAAAACAAACTGTTGCCAGATCTTGCTTCACTAAATAATCAGATGAAGTGATTTAATACAGTGCCTTTCATGCAATAGACAAAGATCAACCACCTAAAATATTTCTGGAACACTTGGGTGAGAGGAACTTCACAAATATCCAGAAAAAAAACTAACCTAACTCTTAGATGAACTTCAAAAATAAATGTATATTGATTACTATTTAATATTGAATGTTTTTTGATAGCTTTATAATAATGCCTCGCTTGAAACAGTCACTTGGTAGTCAAGAATTTGAGGAGTTGGAAACTGACATTTTGTCAAAGCTTTTCATTTTGTACTCATCATGATAATTCAGAGGAAATACCAATGCAAAGTGAAAACAACATTTGCACTATATTACAGGAGAATGCTGACTAGTTGTCAAGTGCATTCTGATTGAGGCATCGCCGTGGAGAATTCACCAGTTAATGATGACTGACAGTTAACATTGAAGTTCTGTTTAAATATTAAATGCTGAGAAATGAACTAGAGAATGATAGTCACTTAGTTTGAGTTGAGACAGGTTTGGTGTATACACGTTATTTCTCTCTTCAAAGAACAGTAACATGTGTATTAATATGTAGCTGCCAATACACACAGGTATGCCACACTGTGACCCTGACAGACAATCCTAAATTGGTTGTCAGTGTAATTGTTTCCACACAGGATTATACAGCAAACTCTGTCCAGTCACAGAATCACATCCAATTTTGGACAGTCTGTTTACAGTTTTGGAAGTGCTGTCGCAAGCAGCTGAAGGAATAAGCTATTTAATACAATTCACCAGTCTTTGGGACATATGGCAGCCATACTTAGCATCACACCAGCACTGAAATTCATATATCGCATTATACATTTATGTGATAGGCAGAATATCTTTTTGGCTTGTAGCAGCAACCTTGTCATGGAGAGGACCAATCATGTTGCTCTTGCATTGCAGCAGCAACAGCTTGAAATAGCTAGCTTCATCTGTTACTGCAATAATTTACCCATCAAGGATAACCTGAAGCAGCCTCAGTGCTTTTCAGGACCAAAAATGCGACCTTGGTGCTAAAATAGGTGTAACAAAGCCACCCCACAAAATAAAAGCTATCAAATCCTATCTCACTGCTATCATGCAAATTAATGAACTGGCATAAGGCTGTCACTTTTGCATGTAAGACAAAGCTTTGACAGAATGTGCCATTTTTAAGCACGATTCAATCTTTCTTATGCCTTTACTCTCAGATTTTACATTAGGTCTATTTTCTCAGGCAGCACTTCCATAAATCAAGAAATTTCCGATATTGATGGAGTAATTCATTATGATCTTTTGACGTAGACGATTCTCTGAAGATAGCTGGGCAAGTTGAAACAGTTGTTAAGAAGGCTTATAGGATCCTTGGGTTTATAAATACAGCACAGAATATAAAAGCAAGCAAGCGATGCTACATCTGCACAAATCATTGGTCGAACGACATTTGGAGCACTGTGTTCACTTCTGCGCATCTTATTTAAGTAAGGATGCTAAAGCCCTGGAGAGAATTCAAAGGAGATTTACTAGAATTATGCCAGGAATGAAGGGATTTTTAGATACAAGAAACGTTTAGAGAAATTGGGCTCATTCTCTTTGGAGCAAAGAAATTAAGACATCACCTTATTGAGGTGTTAAAAATTATGAACAATTTTGACAGGATAAACAGCGATATTCTGTTTCCATTGGATGGTATGTCAGTGACTCGAGGGTCACAATTTCAAGGGGAGAAGGCCAAGTTAACGTTTCAGGTCCAATGACCCTTTATCTTTTGGGTCATAAGGCCCAAAACATCAACTTTGATTTCTCTCCACAGATGCTGCCTGTCCTGCTAGGTTTTTCAAGCAATTTCCGATTTTGTTTCTGATGTACAACACCTGCTGTTCTTTGGGTTTTTTCCAGTCACAATTTCAAACTTGTCAGCAAAACAGCTCGGAGTGGGATGAGAAGAAACCTTTTTACTCAGAGTTGTTAGGATTTGGAATGCAATGCCAGGTGAATTGCAGAGATGGGTTCCATAGGAGGTTTCAAAAGAGAGCTGGATATATATTAGAAAATGAATTTAGAGAGCTACAGAGAAAGGGCTAGAGAATGGGACTAGTTGGGTAGCTGTTTCAGGACCTGGGACAAACATGATGGATTGAACGGTAACCTTAGGTGCGGGAATTAAACCCACACTGGTGGGATTACTGTGCATCACAAATCCAACCTTCTAAACTAACCAAACCTCACAACATTATTCACTCGATTGACATATACTCGTCTGTAACTATGGTCAAATATCCAATGAATATTTATATCTGTGTGAAAATGCTGAACAATTAAATTAAATAGAGCAAGCAATTTCCATTTCAGATAAACCTAAATTCAATCAAATTTACACTTCAACGTGTAAACTGCAGACTAACATTTACTCAACCAAGAGGTTTTTATTTAAAAGACCTGTCATGTTTCCAACAATAGAATCTGGGATATTGCAACTTTAATGCTCTGGAAATAGCTCCTACGTTAATAGAACTAGCTCTCCAAATACTTCTGGACAGATGTGAGGTGGAGACCAGTTTCTTCTTCTTTTTGATTTGGAGACCAGTTTCTTTGTAAAAAATATAACTCAATGTTTTCTCTGGTTGGAAGTTGAGATGACTTAACTGGCAGTTCTAACAAGCCTGTAGATTAGCAATAGAAAAAAGCATTTGCAATGGGTATCAGTTCCTAAAAATTATCCATTATATTCATTGCCAATCTTTAATCTGGGTGCTAACAAGACATAAAAATAAAAAAAGAACTGTGGATGCTGGAGGTTTTAATCAAAAACAGAAATTACTGCAGAAACTCAGCAGGTCTGGCAGCATCTTTGGGAAGAAAGCAAGAGTTAACGATTTGAATCTGGTGACTTAACTGATGATGAGTCACCAGACTCAAAACCTTAATTCTATTTTCTTCACAAAGATGCTGTCAGACCTGCTGAGCTTCTCCAGAAATTTCTGTCTTGTATCACAAGACATCATCTATCTAAATATCCTGACTATCCAACCCAGGCTGGTAGGTCATCAGGAGCTACAGTATGACAAATTAAAACATTACTGAAACACAGGACTTCCTGGCAAATGTTTCATAGATGTTTTTGCTGTAACTGTTAGCTTTTTCTCCAGAGCTCTCCCAATAACATAAGCAAGAAAGGCTTTTCAAAAATCAATAAAATTGCCCTGCATTTTCAAAATGTGGTGTGAACAAAGACTGGAGCATAGTCAGAAAGATCTACGTGCAATTAGGACAGGGCCAAGCCCTCAACCACGATGGCTCCCTGTGTCAAGAACAATGTTTGCTTACTGGAGAGTTTTAGGAATCATCCAATGGGCAGTGAAATGTATGTGTTAGTACAGAATTTTTGAACATAGTCGGAGTCTTTTGAAGTGAAGTAAAGTACATTTCAAGGTATGAAATATGTACCATAGAATGCAGTCATTTTTGCAACAAACTTAACAAAACTTGCTTTTATTCCCAATAACCCATCATGAATTAATTGGCTACAACATTTATATAACAGATACATTATTGTAAACAGGTTTTGAAATTTTGGCAGCCTACCTTTCCAAACATTGCACAAATTAATTTCTTGAATAATATGTCTCACTGAAAAAGCCACTCTCTTTGGTTTATAATTTTTAAGAAATGTTTTATGCATCATCACCTGTCATAGTGGAACACTATGAATCTTTTACTCAATGTCAATGATGTATGCCAGTGTTTATACTCCACAAGTGCCTTTCCCACTCATTATCTTTTCCACCCTCTCTCCATTATCCCTCAATTACCATCTCTCATAAAGCCTTCATTTAAATACAGATATCCTGCATGCTTAACCTCCCAACATGGTATGAAGTCCCACATTTTCACGATCCTCTCAGAGAATAAATTATTCATAAATTCTTTAGTTGGTCCCTTAATGGATATTTTACGTCTATACCTCTTGTGCTGGATTGATCCAAGTGGAAAAAGTATATCCACATTGAATCTAGCAAATCCCTTCACACCTTCACAGACCTCAACTAGGCCTCTTTTTCCTCATCGATTTAGAGAGAAAAGAGCTTCTTCAATCTGCCAAGATAGTTGCATCCATTCAATTTAGTAATAGCCTTTTCACACATTCTTCAATCCTTCAATAACCTTTTCGCAGTACAGAGACCAGAACTGCACAATGTATCCAAGCTTAATCAACATATAAATCTTGGAATAAACCAAAAAAACTGCGGATGCTGGATATCTGAAACAAAAACTGAAATTGCTAGAGAAACTACGCAGACCTGGCAGCACCTGTGGAGCGAAATCAGAGTTAACATTTCAAGCCCAATGACCCTTCTTCATAATGCCTTCTGAAGAGTTACTGAACTTGAAGCACGTACTCTGCTTTCGCTCCCCAGCGGCTGCGAGACTTGCATAGTTTCTCCAGCAATTTCTGTTTTTGTATAAAACTTTGATCTCTAGATTTATATACGGACATATCAGGATCACAGCTTGGAAAAATTAAGACAGTTTATTCCAAAATAAAATTTGTTCAAATGCAACATAGACAATATGATCACCAAGAATGTTAATTTGATTTATTTCAAAGCTAACACAATTACATTGAACACGCAACATAGAACATTGAATATAAAACAGTGCAACACAGGAACAGGCCTTTTGGCTCACTACGCACGTCATCTGTAATGCCATTCTAAACGAATCACATCTTCCAGCACATGGCCTGCATCCCTCTAGGGCCTGCCTGTTCACGTGTCCGTCTAAATGCCTCTTAAATGTTGCTTTCGTATCTACTTCAACCATCTTCCCTGGCAGCACATTCCAAGGACCTATCGTCCGCTGTGTGAACACGCTTTAAACTTTCCCACTCTCACCTTAAAAATTTATGCCCCCTTGTATTTGACATTTCCACCCTGGGTAAAAGACTGACTACCCAGCCTATCCAAGACTCTCATAATTTTATGTACATCAAACACATCGCCCCTCGCCTCAGCCTCTGACGCTCTTGCGAAAACAATCCAAGTTTGTCCAACCTCACCTGAAAAGTAATACACTCCAATCCAGGCAACATCCTGGTAAAGGTGTCCACACCCTCTCCAAAGTACCCACATCCTTTCTATATTGTGGTGACCAGAAGTGCACATAATAATCTAAATGTGGCCTAGCTAATGTTTGAAACAGTGTCACTGCCCAGTCTCACTGGACTCTGGAACTCTCCCCTGAAAAGCATTGTGGCTCTACAACAGTACACGGACTGCAGTGGTTCAAGAAGGTAGCTCACCACCAACTTCTCAAGGGCACCTAGGGTGGGCAAGAAATACTGGACAGGAAGCAACACGCACGTCACACAAGTGAGTAAAAACGATACAAAATTACTGTTTTGAGTAATGAGTTAGCTGTCCTGTTTTCTGAGATTGGTGTCGACATGGAGCACTTCACAACTGATTAAAAACATTCAAAGCCAAAAGTATTTGCTCCTCTATCCACATAAGCTTAACCTCCGCAATTCTCCATCTTTTTAATTTAGTTTATGTCTGGTTTGCCAACCGTACAGCACATCTAGGCCTAATTGACATCCCGAAAGTATGCTGGTTGAGGTGGAGAAGCGGTAAACAAGACAAGGTTGAAGAGATCAAAATAGAAATACAGTTCTGAATGCTTCACAATTCATCAAATTTTCTCATTAGCATTATCTATTTAATGGCTCTCGTTACATCTATTAATTGATTTTAACAATAGAATCAAGGTTTATAACAGCAAAGATTAACTGCACACAATTTTGAACATGCTTTAAGTCTATTTCAGCTTGCTGATTTTGCATATTCTCCCCCTTCTTCATTATAGAGAATTGCTCATCAATATTTCAACATTTATAATGTTCTTTGATTAGTGACTGGAACACACACAAATAACTGCACATTATAACAGTTCTCACACAAAAAAGAACAAATATCAACAACATCCTAAAATCAATAGCTTACTTCCTGTCAATTTCAGTTATGTTTGCAGAGTTCAAAAAAATGAAAGTCGGCTCATTTCAATACAAGCTATGCGGGAGTTCTAGTTCACACATTTAGTCTCTGGTACTGCAGAGATCAAGTCTGTTTTCACACTGAGGACACAGTCCATTATGTTATGATCTGTACTAAATGGACTAGGTTCAGAACAAATCTAACAGTTCTAAATTAGACATCCATGAAGCACTGTGGGCTGTCAACAGTTGCACTCAAACTATATTCCATAAAAACCTGAAACATCATAACTCTGGCATATCCCTCACTTTACCATTACAATTCAGCTAAAGGACCAAACTTTGTTCAATGACTGTAGGACAGCATGCCAGAAGCAGCATCAGGAACAACCACAAATTGAAGGACCAAACTGGTGAAACCAAAACAGAGGACTACATGTACGCTGGACAAGGGGGGAAACATGCTTTAGACAGATCTAAGTAACTTGACATTCAACAAATCAAATAAATTAGCTTTCAGCAGGCAATTGTTAATGGTATAGGACAGTTACACAAGTAAATCGCAGACAGAAGATCAGCAACCATCAGCAGCCCAGATGTGCGGAGTTGATAATCCATCAAGGCCTCCATCTGACATCTGTAACATCACAGTTACCAGAACTCAGCAGCTTGTAACACATAATGAAGTAGAAATATTATCTAAAGTACTGGCCCTGCCAATAACTCAACTGGAATGTCGAAGATCTGTGTTCCATAATAAGTCATGTCACACATTAAGTTCTTCCACTACAGCTCCAAAACAACCATCACCCAGAGGAAACTATCTATGCATGCCCTACTTACAAAAAAGCAGGACAAATCCAATCTGTTTAATTACAGCCTACCAGCATATGTGCAAACATCAACAAAATGATAGAAAATGGCACGGAAAGTAACAACGCCAACAACTCCATCATAGGGTCCAGTCGAGCATGTCGTAACACTGAAGCAGTCCGTGTCCTTATGTACCAAGCGCTGGACAACAACCAGGCTTGAGCAGATAATGGTAATTAATCTTTATGCCACAGATGTGACAGTTAATAATCATCTCCAACAAGAGTTGCTGAACATCTCTCCTTAACAGTTAACAGGCTTCTCTTGCTGAATCACTCATCATAAACACCCTGGGGGACACCAGTGACAAGCAATGGAATTGGACCAGCCACATATAGAATGTGGCTACAAAAGCAGGTCAGAGGCTGCCAATGCTGTGACAAATGACTTGCTTCCTGTCTCCTTCAAGCCTTTGCATCATCTAAAAGGCACATCAAAACTGCAATGAAATGTTCTGCACCTGGCTGGATGAGATTAGTTCCAACAACATTTAGGCAGCATCCAGCTTGTTTGAGTCACACTTCATTCATCACCTTATACAATCATCCCCTCCAGTACTGGAACAACCTCGGTACAATGGAACTCATCTGCAAGATGTACCACAACTAATGGGGGAGGCGATGGCCTCGTGGTATTATCAGCGGACTGTTAATCCAGAGACCCAGATAACGCTCTGGGGACTCAGGTTCAAATCCCACCATGACAGATGGTGGAATTTGCATTTAATAAATATCTGGAATTAAGAATCTAATGATGACGTGAATCCATTGTTGACTGTTGGAAAAATCCATCTGGTTCACTAATGTCCTTTGGGGAAGGAAACTGCCATCCTGGTCTGGTCTGGCCGACATGTGACTCCAGACCCACAGCAATGTGGTCGACTCTGAACTGTCCTCTGGGCTATTAGGGATGGGCAATAAATGCTACCTAACCAGCAACGCCCTCATCCTGTGAATGAATAAAGAAGAAAAAATAACTTACCAAGGCTCTTTCAATAGCACTTTCCACTGTCATAACTGTCATTAACAGAAACACAAAGGCAGTTAACTTGCAAGTTCCCCTTCAAGATGAAAACCATCTTGACTTACAAATATATTGTTGTTTCATCATAGCTTCTGAATTTCAATCCCGCAACAGTCTAACTATTCTGGGTGCACCTCACACTATATCAATTGAATTAGTTCAACAAGGTTCTGGGAAAGTTCAGCTAATGTTTTGGGATCCTGGTTCAATTCCTGCCACAGCAGATAGTAGAATCTGAATTCAATAAAGCATATCTGGAAGTAAGAATCTACTGATGACCATGAAGCCACTGTCAATTGCCGGAAAAACTGATCTGGCTCACGAATGTCCTTCAGGGAAAGAAATCTGCTGTGATTGTATAAGCTGATGAATGAAGTGTGACTCAAACCTTCCCCATCCTCATGTGGTCTGGCCTATATGTGACTCCAGACACACAACGTGGCTGACTCTCAACTGCACTATGAAATGGTCTAGCAAGCCATTCAATTCTTTCAATCACTCCGAAGTCTCACGTAGACTGCAGAGGTTCAAAAAGGCAGCTCACCATCACCTTCTCAAGGGCAACTAAGAATGGGCGATAAATGCTGGCCAGCCATCGACACCAACATCCCATGAGTGAATAAAAAAAGTGGCTCACCACCATTTCCTCAAGGGCAGTGAGCAATGTCATTCAAGCCAATTTTCCTTGGAAAGTTAAAGCTTAAAGCAATTGCAAACAGACACATTAACTACATATGCTTACTAATGTGTTTCCTCCATTTTATTTGGGATAGCTAATACTTGAAGATTTTGATTCTTCAGTTCAACATGCCAGCTTCTTAACACTTCATGTCTTGAAACTCTCAGATGCTTTGCAGTTTCTCCTTGAGTAATTCATGGCTGTTAATTGCATCTCCTAACCCTTCCTCTAATTTCTACCTTATGTTTGCAATAATCTTTATTTAATTTAATCTGTAATAAATCAGCTCTGTAATTTTTTGACTACCTCAAAGAAACGTACTTGTTCCTTACTCCCAATCTGTCAAAAATTGACAATTCAACCAAATTGCACTGCACTCCTGAATTAAGGGTATTTATGTAAAAGTAGGAACGAGCCATTGGCATCAATACGCAGAGCACTACAAAGCATTGTTTCTCTAACCAATATCTAATGTTTGATTTCTTCTGGCCATTCCTTCTCCATCTATAAATTTACTTTGCATCCAAAGCTTCAATGATGTTTCAGGAAATTTATAAATACAACAACACGGAGTTCTATATTCTCAACTATTATGGTTTCTGACAGATGACAATGATATTGTATTAAAATCAGAATGAGTTTAACAGATGTACTTTTTTAGGATGACATAAGCTCGTTTCCTAAAATGGCATTGCCAGCTTCACATCACACCTTTTCTTAGAAGAGAGAAGCACAGCCCAAGAGAATCTAAATAAAGCATATCTGGAATTAAGAATCTACTGATGACGTTGAAGCCACTGTCAATTGCCGGAAAAACCGATCTGGCTCACGAATGTCCTTCAGGGAAAGAAATCTGCTGTGATTGTATAAGCTGGCTGACTTTATTAATAGCAAACAGTTCACAGGGCAGTTAATTCGCTGTCAATGTGAAGTTTAAGAATTTAAACAATCCTACTTCGGAACTTTTGAAAGTTTAACTTACTCGAGTTAGTGTCATAAAACAGCAATGCAAAGCTGAAGTGATACAAGGGGACTTGCTCAAAGTTTTTTTTTCTCTGAAGAAGGGTCTAGGCCCGAAACGTCAGCCTTGCTGCTCGGCCTGCTGTGCTCATCCAGCTCTACACCTTGTTATCTCAGATTCTCCAGCATCTGCAGTTCCTACTATCTCTTCCTCAAAGTAATATTGCTTTCTCAGTCTGTCAAATTTTACACCACAGTTAATATAAACATGCAGTGAAGGATAAATTAAAATGCTCTGTAGTGACACAAAATTGGTATCACTAATTGGAAAGGGTTAACTATTCTCTCTTCAAATCTCTTATGATAAATAGCAATAAAATGATCACTGAATTCTACATCAGTGTTTACACCAGTATCCAAATAATTCAATACAGGTAACTGTTTGGGAAGTATTTTGAAGTGCATACTTTGTGGAATTAATGCATTTTAAGGATTGGTATTTACATCAGCAGTTTTTCACAAGAGTGTGCAATTAGTTCTGCGAGAAGAACATCAGAACTCACCTGGTATGTGTCCCATAATCTAATGGTACACCGTAGGGGAAGTTCCCTCATCAGTAGGTTATTCATCCATCGAAAAGCAAACTGCAGGTATTCAACTTCTGATTGTTGCAAGTGTTTATGTACTTGTTCTGTAAAGAAAAAAGTAAACTTTTCATGCTCCACACCAAAGATTCGTCTTAAAACTTATGCACTGCACTAAATAATACTCAAATGCAGGCTTTAAACACTAAAATTATGTTGTTTTATATATTCAAACACAGACGAGATATTCAGCAACTACACTTCAAAAACATTTTTGTGGCTCTAAAGTAGTTTGAAATGTCTGGAAATTGTGAAATGTATTACACAAGTCTTGGTTTTTGTCTTTTTATTCTAATACAACATATACATGGTCAGTTTTCACCCAGAATTACTGGGTAGTAATCAAAACTTCCCATGCATGAATGACAGTGCCTGTGACATCAAAGCCAGTAGTGCCCCACATAGCTTCCTTGGCTGAGGATGAAGCAGATCTAACAAAGACCAAAAGTGGGATGAAATAGGTCTGCCAAAGTAAAAGAATGAGGTGCTGAATCTGAGGAAGGCTGCACAGACTGTACTTATCTCTTATTTGAACTTGTACAGAAAAGCTGCTTATAGTCATCTCTGCATTGCAGGAACAGCAACTCATATTCCGCTTGGGAACCCTGCAGCCCAATGGTATCAATGTGGATTTCACAAGTTTCAAAATCTCCCCTCCCCCTATCGCATCCCAAAACCAGTCCAGCTCGTCCCTGCCTCCCTAACCTGTTCTTCCTCCCACCTATCCCCTCCTCCCACCTCAAGCCGCACCTCCATCTCCTACCGACCAACCTCATCCCGCCCCCTTGACCTGTCCGTCCTCCCTGGACTGACCTATCCCCTTCCTAACTCCCTACCGACACTCACCTTTACTGGCTCCATCCCCGCCTCTTCGACCTGTTTGTTTCCTCTCCACCTATCCTCTCCTCTATCCCTCTTCTATCCGCCTCCCACTCTCTCCCTATTTATTTCAGAACCCCCTTCCCCTCCCCCTTTTCTGATGAAGGGTCTAGGCCCGAAACGTCAGCCTCTCTGCTCCTATGATGCTGCTTGGCCTGCTGTGTTCATCCAGCCCTGCACCTTGTTGTCTCGGATTCTCCAGCATCTGCAGTTCCTACTATCTCTGCATTAATTGCTTTGTTTTGCAATTTGATGACTGGGTCATGCAGGTAAAATACTAGACTGAATTCAATACTGCAAGCAATACACTATTAATTTTCAGTAATTGGATGTTTAACTTTATCAAATGAGAGACATTCTTAAGGCATTACACTATGTACTTCATAGGTGAAACCTTCACCCATAGTTCAGCCATATGTCAAAAATATAATCCCTCAATGGTGCAGCTTTTTATACTGGTAAAAACTGAAGTTACATCATAAAAGGAATATTAAGCAGATGCTTTTTGCAGATATTTTTTCAATAATTAATAATTTGGACTTGAATGAGCAAGTGAGGAATTCGATTATGTTTTGTTTTATGTGGCTAGTTTTATGATGGAGAAGAAACCATATGGCTAGGTCAATGGCATTGCTTCATTGCTGGTTTAGGCTCAAGCTAATGTAAACTTAAGCTGACAAGTGTGAAATACTTTTGAACTATACAGAGGTTGTTAAACAAAGGCACAGATATGTTTTAAAATGTTCATTTTTTTTCTTTCTATAGTCTTAACAGGCCTATCTGTATTTATTTATATGGTAAGATTAAGCTTTATTTTCAGTTACAACACACTGTGGAATCACACGTGGATCTTATAGCTGAAGAATATCGATATATTTGTCAATAAATATATCATTCAGAAAATTTAGGATGTTAAGGAGTGACATGACATACTCAAAGCAGACAGTAATTAGTCAAAGGTATCATCTTACCTATACATCTATGGAATAAATAAGGAAAAAGGGGCAAGCTGTTATAAAAGGGACAATCTTGTAAAATGATTAGCATGCAAAAAATGAATAAGGAGGCAGTAACAACTGACAAGTGTTCAGGATGTTTTTGCTCATGCATGGCGGGTGGGGGGGGGCGGGGGGAAGGTTGGCGGGGGGAGGGGTAGTTGGGGGAAGTGGGCAGGTGGGTGGGGGGCATAGTGGCTGGCAAGGATAAATGAGGCCTGGGTTTTTGTGGTTCAATGCATGACAAGATCGTCTGAAGATATTCAGTCAACGGACCAGTGTCATGAACAGGCATGTTAATGTGGATAGGCTGCAACCATTGCCTTATCAATCATCATTTCTGTTCTACTGGTTATGATAAACGTAATAAATTCTGTAAAACTTGAGAATATATTTATACCTGGAATGGAATTCGTACCTAATCAGGAGTATTTGATTGTCTCTCTCAAACTCAGTTTATAGTTTCATTTGAGTACTCTGGGCAAGAAAGTGTGGGTTCAAATCCTACCTGCTCCAGAGATGTTATAACATGTCTCTAACAGGGTGATTTAAAAACATCTAGAATTGTAATTCATGCTGATCTTACAATTAAAGTGGAAGTAAACCCCAAAATCTTACATCTCTGTTGTGAATTCCCCTTCAGTTAAGTCACCAACCTTTCCTCAAATTCGAACATTAGTAAGCTTGAGACCAGCTTTACAAAATAGGATTTTCAATTCAAAGCCTGGATTTGGTTCCAGAGCAGATCTGCTGTGTTCCAAAGTGAAATGCTGAGGAGCACGACAGAATCCAACAGATCATAACTGGCAGCGAACAAAAACAGGACCACAATATATAAGACAGGAGTGACAAAGGCTCTGGAGCAAGGTCTGGTAGAAGAAAGTGGAAAATGTGAATGGGGAGTACAAAATGGTTCCCCGAGATGCAGACAGCAAGGGGGCTGCAAAGATTGGGTACCCAGAGGTATTTCAAGTCCGGTATAAAAACAGTTATACTCTAAGATTTTAGAGTAGATTTGTAGCTCGGGTTGTGGGTGTTGTGGTTGGTTGGCTTGCGGAGCTGGTTCATTGTTCTGCAGACGTTTCATTACCCTGCTGGGTAACATCATCAGTGCAACCTCTGATGAAGCGCTGTTGTGTTTTCCCACCTGTCATTTAAACTCTGGTGTCCGTTGAGCTGGATTACCTCACTTCCAAGTTTTCCTTCGCAATGGCGTGCATACGGGGTCTAGCTGTATGTGGCTCACTCAATACTCACTCATCTAGATCCACAGGGATAAGGAGAACCACCAATTCGATTGGGGCAATACCAGGATACTGGGACAGGCATAGCCAAGACAAGCATGGGAATTCCTAGAAGCCTGGTACTCCACTAAGAAAGCCATCAATAAACACAGAGCTCGACCCTGTATATACTCCATTGTGAAGGAAAATGAAAGTAGGGTAATCCAGCTCAATGGACACCAGAGTTTAAATGTCAGGTGGGCAAACACAATAGCGCTTCATCGGAGGCTGCACTGATGATGTTACCCAGCAGGGTAATGAAACGTCTGCAAAACAACGAACCAGCTCCGTGTGCCAACCAACCAGAACAGTTATACTGAACTCAAAATATTAACTCTGATTTTCTCTCCACCGAAGCTGCCAGACCGGTTGAGTTTCTCCAGCATCTTTATATTTGGTTCAGATTCCCAGCATCTACAATATTTTGTATTTAACACAAAACAGAAATCTTTTTAAAATGACGAAGGAAGACTGGACTGCTGTCATGTAGGAAATCGTTTAACCTCATAGCTAAATGATAACAGTAAATGGACAGAGTGAAAGCACAGGTAGAAACACAGAATGTAAAACAGAGAAACTCATCAGCCTGACAAAGAACGTGACCAGTGTAGACTAGAAACACATCTAGTTTTGCCAGAATTACAAAGTACTATAACAGTTTTGAATAACTTGTAATCATATGATAATAAGGATGCCAGAGTACCCAACAGAACTGTAAACTGTATAAATGCATAAAAAAGCAATGAACAGAGTGACCGTCTCTTCATAAAGTGTTTCCCTGTGTGCGCGCTTGTGTAATAAATCGTTGTCTTGCTCAGACCCTCAGTAATCTTTGTCTCAAGTGTCACGAGAACACTACAGCAAAGGCAACAGGTACATGGTTACACCACTGCAGGTTCCTTTCTAAATCACTCAGCATAATGACGGAAATATATTGCTGCTCCTTCACTGGCATTGCATCAAACCTCGGATTTGATTGCTAACAGCATTGTGGGCGTACCCACAGCAAATGGACTACAGCAGTTTGATGTGGTTGCTCAGGTAGGCAATCAGTAATGGGTGAAAAATGCTGGCCCAATCAGTGAAGCGCACATTCCCTGAATTAATTAAACACTAGGACTATCATCCATATAGATGATACCAAACTTGCCAATCCTGTTAACTCATCAAAAAATTCCATCCTGGTGGCATATCAACTTTAGATACAGCTCACTTTTCCAAAAGTTAACCTTTATCATCCAGCATTTTAACCAGCTCTTCCACTCACTAGAACTCCCCAAGCATCATCTTTCTTCAATAAATTAATCAGTACAATGGGCATGCTCTCTGCTCCCAGGCGCAGATCCCCATGCCTCATCTTCTCAGCTTGGTTCCAAAAGGATGACCCCTCATGTTAAACCTAGTTCCTAGCACCCTAGTTCTGGACTCACCTATTAGAGGAAACATCCCGATAAGTCTACATTGACAAGGCCTTTCAGGATCTTACCAGTTCTAAAGAAGAGGCATATGCACACAAAATGTTGACTCTGTTTCTCAGCTTAGAGGTGCTGCGACACCTTAGTTTCTCCAGCACCTTCTGGGTTATGTCAAGATCTGTGAGGATTTTATACACGTCAATCAAATCAGCCCACATTTTTCTATACTCCAGTAAAACCAAGCCCAGCCTGAACAAGTTACCTTATAAGACAACACACTCATTCCATGTTTCAGTCAACTGAACTGGCTCTAGTTTATTTACATCCTTCATTAAATAAGGAAACTGCAATGTGCACAGTATTCAAATGTGGTCTCACCATTTCAGACTATAACTAAAGCATACTTTCCGAATTTTTATGTTCAATTCCTCAGAATTGGGGCAGCACAGTGGCTCAATGGTTAGCACTGCTACCTCACAGCACCAAGGACCCAAGTTTGATTCCACCTTTGGGCATCTGTGTGGAGTTTGCACATTGTTCACCTGTCTACGTGGGTTTCCTCCAGGTGCTCTGGTTTCCTTCCACAGTCCAAAGATGTGCATGTTAGGTGGATTGGCCATGGGAAACGCAGGGTTACAGGGACAGGGTAGGGGGTGTAGGTCTGGGTGGGATTATCTTCAGAGCGTCAGTGTGGACTCGATGGGCTGAGTGGCCTGCTTCCACATCGTAGGGATTCTATTTATTCAATGGAAGATGTAAATTATTTGGCTGCCTGGAGAGAGACAGACTTTGTAACATCACCCTTGATGATGTATCAAAGAGGTGTCAAGGGAAAAAAATGCACTCAAAACTGAACTTGCTTTCTCCTGGAGGTGGCTCAGACTGTGAACATGACAGCAGTCTGGGCAGGACACATTTTGTGTTATTGTCCTTCAAGGATGTACAAACATGGATGTTAAAAGCAAGCTTCAACCCTGATCTGTGCTTTTTGTTCTAATATGTGCACGAAAATGCTGAGTGTGTCAAAGGTCTGAGAACACCCATTTAAATACTGCTGCACTGCAGTTAAACCAAAGGGGAAAGATGAGCTCTCACTCTGAGAGCTACTATCTAAAGTAACCATGACAAGAGTATTAACCAATTTACAAAGCCAAGAATCTCAAAGCACCTGTTCCAACATCAGTAGTACCAGTAATACGTATTTTAACGGCCACAACTTTTTTTGTCCACGCTTCATGAATGACTCAGTCTATGTGTAAATCTTTTAACTTTCATTTTCATTGGACTCATTTCTATCGTTTGTGCATTGCATTATGTTTTCTCATATTTTGTTACGAATAAACTCTTTATTTTCGTTATTTCAAGACAGCCTAGTCAAATTAGCTTCTTTTAAAACAGAAGTTAATTTGGGTCTGACAGAAAAATATCCACAAGGGAAAATAGTATTATTAAAATTAACCTTATAATGACCAACTGACAGGGTGAGTAAATAACCAAAAGGAGTCGGTTCATTCCTCCTCATCTGGGAGCTCAACAATTTGAGGTAATCCACGTGAAACTGGAACAAATTGGGGTTCCTTGCCTGGGAACTGGTTATAACGTTTATTTGATATTTATGTTAATTTTAAATCTACTAATCAAATTCGAAGAGGTTAAAGTCTCAGATTCTTTGACAGAAGAAAGAGCAGTAGCACCAGTAAGCATAGTCAAACCTTCAAAAAGCTGTCGCGCCAGGTGATTTGCCTTGTTCTTCATCCATTCTCGTTCTGAGGACTGGACACAATGAACAAATTTTCTCCACTAAGTTCTATTCTCATTGATTATTCCATAGAAAGACCAGTTCATATTTTGACATTGTTCATTCACATCACTGTGGTCTTTTCCATGCTTGTTTTCCACCAGCTGTGCCCTGCATAACATCTCTTTTCTTAATATTTGCTTCTGTATGCATCATATGCCCAAATTATATAAACCTTCCTCATATCACTGCCGAGAGTTAGTACCCATTGACAGCAAGGGGATCTCCGGAATCCATCATTTATCCATTTGGCTGGCCAGAAAACACACAATATCCATCTCAGTCCTTTCATTTCAAATTAGGATTGATGAATAGCAAACATTATACCGAGATTTGAGGAGGAAGACGGAACAAGTCCAACTATAGATAAAATGGTAGAATGCTCAAACTGTAGACCAGCCACATCTGCACCAGTTATTGGGAAAATAATGAAATGCCAAATACAAGTGAAAATAGAAAAAAACATTGAGAAGTTACACAATTTTGTTGGAAGAATACAGGAATTGAACATTATTTAAATGGAAAAAAACTGCAGAAAGCTACAGAACAGAGAGATTTGGGAGTCCTCATCCCTGAATCAGAAAAAGAGCTAGCATCCAAGTTGAGTGGGATATAAAGAAAACAAATGGAATTTATTTCAAAGGGAATGGAATATAAAAGTTGAGAGGTTTAGCTAAAACTATCTAAGGCAGTAGTCAATTAGAATATGGTGAACAGTTTTGGGTCTCATATCTAAGGAAAGGCATACTGGTATTGGAGAAAATCCAGAGAAGGTTCACTTTGCTGGTAGCAGGTATGGAAGCACTTTCTCATGAGGAGAGGTTGAGTTGATTGGGTCTGTACTCATTGGAATATAAAAGAATGAGGGGCAATTTCATTGAAACATCCAAAATTCTTAGATGACTTGCCAGGATAGATGCAAAAAGGTTGTTTCCACTTGTCGGCTTGTCCAGAACCAGAGGGCATAATCTCAGGAATAAGAGATCACACATTTACTACTTCTTTACTGCAGAGGTTGGGTCATGACATATATTCAAGGCTGATACAGACACATTTATAATTAGTAAGGGAATCAAGGATTATGTGGCCAAAGGCAGGAAAGTGGAGTTGAAGATTACCAGATTGGCCATGATCTCATTAAAGGATGGAACAGACTCTACAGGCTGAATGGTCTACTTCTGCTCATATGTCTTATGGCCTAATACAAACATATAACTTCAACAGTGAAAATAGGTTTCCAAAGTTAAAGTTTAGCTTGACGAACTTCACTGAGTTCATTGAAAGGGTAACACGGAGGCAATGGCCTAGTGACATTACTGCTGGACTGTTAATCCAAATACCCAGATAATGTTCTGGGGACCCCGCGTTTAAATCCTGCTTCAACAGTGGTGGAATTTGAAGTCAATAAATATCTGGAATTAAGAGTCTAATGATGACCACGAATCCATTGTCAATTGTTGGAAAAACAGATCTGGTTCACTAATGTCCTTTAGGGAAGGAAACTGCCATCCTTACCTGGTCTGGTCTACATGTGACTCCAGACCTACAGCAATGTAGTTGACTCTTAACTGCCCTCTGGGCAATTAGGGATGGGCAATAAATGCTGCCTAGCCAGCGAAGCCCTTATGAATTAAAAAAAAGACAGTAGATAGGACAATCCAGTAGATGCAATATATCTACAGTCCCAAAAGGTTTTCAGTAACAGTGGATGAATGATTTAAGTTAGAGCGTGCTGAGTTGGGGACAATTAGAATGGATAGCGACCTGGCTGAAAAATGAAACAGAGACTAGGGATAAATGGTACAAGTGGCAGAAAGTGGATACCCACTGAGATCAAGCCAAAACAATTATTCCTGACAATTTATATGAATGATTTAGACTTTGCAAGCCAAAACACACATTCTAAATTTGCTCACACCTGCAATTTGAGAGATTGACAGAGGAGAAGAAATGGTCAACACCATGAACTTCAATGAACATCAAATAAAATTGCAGAATAGGAGTAAAATTGTCAAATCAATTTTAATACAATCAAGTGTGAGTTACAGTTTAGTTAGAAAAATATGAAAGAATGCGAATTTCAACAGGATAGGAGTGTTTTGTTGTGGTTGGTTGTCTTGCTGAGCTGGTTCGTGGTTTTTCCGCAGACATGTCATTACCCTGCTGGGTAACATCATTAGTGCAGCCTCTGATGAAACGCTGTTGTGTTTTCCCGCCTGTCATTTGAACTCTGGTGTCCGTTGAGCTGGATTACCTCACTTCCGGTTTTCCTTTCCAATGGAGTGTTACTGGGTTCGAGCTCTATGTGTTTGTTGATGGCTTTCTTCATGGAGTACCAGGCTTCTAGGAATTCCACACAGCTACGCCAAGAAGAAGAAGAGCACCTCTTCCAGGTATTCAAAGACAATGGATATCCGAAAAACTGGGTCAGAAGATGCCTATTACACGAACGACTCCAGGAAGATATTACACGACCCGACACACTCATCACGCTACCTTACATCAGGAACACATCTGAACTGACCACAAGACTCCTACGACCACTGGGCATCAGAGTAGCACACAAACCCACATCAGCCCTACGACAACTGCTCACCTGAACCAAAGACCCACTACCCACTATGGACAGGACCAATGTCATATACAGGATTCCCTGTAGAGTCTGTGACAAACACTACATCAGACAAACAGGAAGGAAATTAGCAACAAGGGTACACAAACATCAATTGGCTGCAAAAGACACAACAAAGACTCACTCATCTCTATCCACATGGATAAGGAGAACGACCAAATCGACTGAGACACCACCAAGATCCTGCAACAAGCAAAGCAGAGAGAGGCACAGGAGTTTCTAGAAGCCTGGTACTCCACGAAGAAAGCCATCAATAAACACATAGACCTAGACCACTCCACTGCAAAGGA
This sequence comes from Rhincodon typus, assembly GCF_021869965.1. NCBI lineage: Eukaryota > Metazoa > Chordata > Chondrichthyes > Orectolobiformes > Rhincodontidae > Rhincodon > Rhincodon typus. Next base: position 19,859,229 of record NC_063353.1, on the reverse strand, counting down.
AAACCAAAGTGAGATAATCCAGCTCAACGGACTCCAGAGTTGAAATAACAGGTGGGAAAACACAACAGCGCTTCATCAGAGGCTGCACTGATAACGTTATCCAGCAGGGTAAAGCAACATCTGCGGAAAATCAATGAACCAGCTCGGCAAGCCAACCAACCACAAGATCCACAACCCAATCTACAAATCTACTCTAAAACCTTAGATAGGAGTGTTTAGAATCTAGAAATATAAACAAAATCACTGAAAATTTCGGCTTGGGTAAATACGGCCATAAAAGCACACCAAACACTGGGATTTATTTCTGGAGCAACAGATCTGAAAATGAGAAAACTTTTACTCAATTTGAATTCAATTCTGGTTAGACTACTTTGGAGTACTGTGTTCAGTTGTTATTGCTACCAATAAACAAGACAGTTTGTACGAAGTACAATGCAAGACTAAGGTGATATCAGAACTGCAAGACATCAGGAAATCATGAACATGCTTTCACTCTTAACCCTTGAAAAAAGATTGCAGGGTGACACAAAAGGTTTTAAAATGATGAAATGTTTTGATAGAGTAGCCACAGAGAAAATGCTCCCACTTGCAGAGAATAGCAAACCTAAAAAGCATCAATAAGATAGTCACCAAAAACTCAGTTATAGAATTCAATGAAACATCTCAGTTCAGGCTTGTTTCAGGTTCATTTCCTTTACCTTTCATAATACTTAACTTGAATATTTGATTAAATGCTGGTATTTGTTAATTTTGCATTCCATTTTAATGAATTCTCATTTCAAAAAAAAAGTGCAAAGCATTCATTGCAAGTACCTTTCCATCTGGCCAAGGAGTATCAATATTCTGCTAATCAACAAAGTGCTCTAGCTCGCTTGGTTGGAAGTATAACAATATGATAATAAATCCTAGATTTGGAGAATTAAACTCAGAATTCTGTTTCCATTTCCAAAAATGTCAACAAGGAGAATCAACTTCTACAGGAAAGAAAGGATGCTCTTGCTCTGATAAAACAAATCTGATTCGTATAATTTTTGACTGACAATAACGTAAACTTAGCACCTCTATAAAGATTAACATTTGTAAATATTTTCTAATCTTCTTCACACATCTGGAGCAGGTGGGATGGGAACCTAGGCCTCCTGGGACAAAGGTAGGGGCACAACCAGTTCATAACAACCCCCTAAGATATGCATCATGGCTCAGAAGCTAGTCGTTACAAGTATCATTTTTAGCCTTAAAATGATTGCAGTAAAATGTCACAGCAGCTGTTTGTCAACACCAAATTACAGAAAACAGTTGTAAAATCTGCCAAATTCTAATATGTACTGTAAACAAAGCAATGCTTAAACTTACTACTAATGAGCTTCCAGTGATTTCAAGTCTGAATTAAAAGGCATCAACTTAAAATGTTATGAAAAAAGCCCAACAGTTTTTTATTATATTTCCAATCACATATAGGGCTCCTAAAAATCACAAATGATTTTGACTATCAAACGTTTAACTATCATGCATTAAATTATTCAAACTTGGCAGATGTTTGCGCTAGAATGAACAATAAAATGCTAGAACTGTTTTCTGTTCTTTCTAAATTAATGAAAATTTACCTGCAAGATCAAAATGGGAGCATAAATACATTCTAAATGTGTTTTTCTTTGCAAATTGTAAATATGTTATTCACATGGCTGTGAACAATAAATTCTGGCAGATGACAAATACTGCACAAGTTATTCCATCTCTGCAGAGTCAAAAAGTGCATACACTGAGCCAGGAGACCAGGGTTCAAGTCCCATCTGCTTCAGAGTTGTGTAATAGCATCTCTGAACAGATTGGTTTAGAAAATCTATATTTACATGGAATATTACAGTAACAGCGATCGAAAAACATTACTTTGTTGAGAATCATCCCCTTGAAGACAAAATCAAGACTTACACATTTATTTCAATCCTACCTATGTTGGTCAGTTCATTATATAAATTTAATGTTAGAAATATATTCAAATTTACAAAATGATTTGCGCCTACATCTGAATTACATAACCCACTTCCACAATACACAGCATTTAATAACTAGCACCAATGTTTTATTTTAGGAACTTAATTCTGTCGTTTGAATAGGGATAACACAAAATAGCATGAATGAACAGAAAACAATAATGAGATTCAGGCAATCCCAATTATAATGTATATTTTAATATGTAGAATTATATCACAATAACTTAAGAGCTTTATACATGTGTACATAAATACTGCAATTCACCCCAAAAGAGATTTTATTGCCAAAATTCCCAAAACAATCCGTGAAGCCAGAAAGTTTTAATACTGTCCCAAAACCTGAGGTTCTTCACACTCATCATAACCACAGTAGCTCAGTCAAAAACTGTCCGACAAAAAGAAACTTCTCTTCATTAGAAAGGTGATCCACAAAATGAAATGTTTGAACATTTTTGCCTCAGAAGATGTGCAGATTTACAGGAGTCTACTGGATATCAGAGGACCATGCAAACTAAGAAGAGCTAGTATAATTAGCATTTATAAATCATGGAGAGTTGTAGTTCTAAAAATGGATTAGAGTATGCAGTGATTTGCAGTGTAGGTATTCTACTGATGACAATAACTTATCTTTCCACAGACTGAAATGATTTGGTGATCACCAAAGCATGAATAGAAATCAAAGCATGTCTCATCAACAAAAGGAACATTGGCAATGCCTTTTTTTAAAATTTGGTATGATATTCTGAAACAACTGGGCACTATTGGGTTGGGAACAGGCCAAAATTATTTCATGCATTAGTACAATAGTTTTAATTGTAATGAATTACACCAATATCTAGATAATCTTGTATTTATCATTGTGATGTGGATGATACATTCTGGGTTTTATGGCTCCTCATTGTTTTATTAAATTTTGGATACCAGGACTGGAGTCTTTTTATAGCTGATTTCAACACTTCATAAGAGAACATTGTAACTGCTCTCCACATGTAAAGGTGTTAATAAGCAGCAACTACAGAGGTATCAGGTGTAAAATTAATTGTAACCATCCCATCATTTTTTGCCCTGTTTCAGGAAAGGTTTTGGGATGGACAAAATGGTCCTGGAGGATAACAATTTGATTTGCATTCTCCTTTAGAAACCATTCATTCAGTTCCTTTACATAGTTTTTATAATCGTTTAATAATACTTAGACAAAAATAAAATAAGTTTTACTAAAGCTGAAATAACCATCATAAGGGTTTTCCTAGGATAATTTTTTTGAAAGAATTGACCATACACAGAAACAGAATAAATCATATGGAACTTCATTTTTGAAAATTAACAAAACACCAGTTAAAGAAGAATTCAAATCACAAAAAAATTGTTTTTCTTTTCCTTTAAAAGTAAAGCACAAAAATGCTTTAAATTTACAGTTTGTGACAAGCAAGCAAACAGTGCCTCAATGAATCTGATTCTGATTATTACCCTGAAACTAGATGTAATTAAGATGACTGACACCATAGCATTTGGAAGGGAGTTAATTCTTTTGAAAAATATGCTCTCATATACTGCTTTAATGTTTAAGCACAAAACAACCAAAGCTCAAACTCCCACAATCCCATCTTCTCTGTCCTCCTGGCTCCCACTATTTCCACCTTCAGATAACCTATTCCCTTCATGGTCACAACCATCCCTCAGTATCACTACCCCATACAGCATTTTCATTCGCAAAATATCACTTATCTCTGATCATTATTATTTCTTTTACTGTAACTTCCTGCTTTGAGAGCCTCGCTACTCGTAATCTTTGTTCCAAAACTGCAGAAATGGCCCTACCTACCTGATAAAATGATTTCAGTTCCACACTTCTGGCCATCTACCTGATCCAAACATATCACAATTGCCTTAATTCTACTTTCAGCACACATTTTCAAACAATTACTTCGACTTCTACAAGTTCTTCATTTCCTTAAGATTGATGTCTTCCTCGTTTGTGGAACACTCTATCCAATTATTGACTGCTTAATTAATTATCTTTCCGGTCTCCAATTTCTAACATTACAAATAGCTTCCTTTGTTCAGATGCCATCACACTCTTTCAAAAGTCAATAGGCCCACTTGAAAAGTACAGCAAGTCCTCACTTTACTTTGCCCACTGAATTTCATTTCGTTTTAACAAAATTTTAGCTTTAAGGCCTGCTTCCTCTCATTTTGTTCATTGTTTCCAATTTAAAGCCATTGGTCCTCTGCAATGGCTGTGCCTCCCAGTTTTCTTTACACTCTCCATTTGCTTCCTTCTAGCAACCTGGTTCTAACCTGGCATTGTTACTCTCCGCTCTTATCTTGGCCTTGCCTCCTCGCTTATCCTCACTGCAGCCTGGCCTTTCTTCCCCCTGCTTTTACTCGAGTCCATTCCCTTTGCCATTTAAACAATTTCCTTCTTCAAGCTCTGGTTTCAAACTCATTCTGAAGTGCCCTATCTAGTCGCCATAAATGTTTGGCACAGGAACTTTGCTCATCACTACACAAACTTCTACCATTAGGTAGAGCTCAATCTAAAAAATCCAGACCAGTGTATTTTTGAAATACTGCACTCTATTTAGTTCATCTTCAGTGACGCATTTTTGTTTGCAAGTTATTTCAACTATGGTACACTGTGCTCTGTATTTGAACTTTATTTTATGGCAAAACATGTTTGAAGGAATCTAACTCTAACTCTACTACTGAGTCTCCCTGGAACCTATGATTAACTTAAAATTGTTTCATTAATGTCATGATATTCAGGAACGCAACCACAACTTTAAGTGACGATTTACTGTATATCACTATTCCATTTGTCTACTCTGATCTCCCAATTCAATTCCTAGTTCATGACAAATATCTTACCTGAATTCTTTCAATCCTGTGCCTACCACAGCATCCAGGGTGCTGAATTATTTTGAGACAAAAAGGACATTGCAAGAAGTATCTGATTCTCAACAGGCTTTCCATGGTAATTGGTAAGATCCATCAAACCATTCTCTTTCAACATTACAAATCAGAATTTAGTTCCCTGAATCAGTTCCTCAACTTGCATTTTCACTTTTGAAATCCTGCAATAACAACACATTATAAAATATGCCTCACCAGAAACAATCAAATCTGAGTACAAGGTGATGAGCGGTTTATTGATAACAGGCTAGTGTTTGTTGCATGGACTGAGAGATTAAGCATTACTCCTGCATGGGTTGGTTGCTGCAAACGTCACATTTGCAACCATTTCCCATATTTTAATAACTAAAACATTTGAAATTTTTTACTTCATATTCTGCCGGTAAATTATTTAGAAAATTTGCTGGTTTTTTTTCTTGTCACATAAGGAATCAAACTTGAATGATCCATGTGGTTGTTACAATATACCAAAGTATTTTTCACACTAGCCCACGCTATCAATAAGGTTTGACACCCAAGTCAGGAATATTTTCAAAGATCACAAATGGCAATTCATTCCAGTCATTATAAACAAAATGATGCATGTGAATTTGAAGACATTTGGTTGCCTAATAAAGTATACTTTTACCAGACCGATGCTATCGAATTTAGTACTGCTTTACTGCTCACTGTAAAAACCAAAACAATTTTGCTCAATTTGCAAATGCAATCAGGAAACGTCTTGTCAACAGAAGACTCAGTGAATCTACGCACCAAACTTAGCTTAAAATATGCCACACTTTTAGCTTTGGAAGGACAAAGAGGAAGCAGAGGAAGTAATATATGCGCATTTTCACAAGGTACCACACATTAGGTTACCTAATAAGAACACAGTCCATACTGTTGGAGGTAGCATATCAGCATGGATAGAGGATTGGTTAAGAGAATAAGACAGAGTTGGGATAAGGGAGAGTTTTCAGGATGGAAACCTATAATTAGTGGAGTACCATAGAATTGTTTACAATATATATTGATGACTTAGATGAAGAAAAACAAACATACTTTTGCTAAGTTTGCAGATAACACAAAAATAGATGGAAAGGCAAGTGATGAGGATGAGTAAAGAGCCTACAGAGGTATATGTACAGGTTAAGTGAAAGGGGCAAAAGTATGTTGGAAAGAATATAACATGGGAAAATGTGGGGTTCCGCACTTTGGCAGGAAGAAGAGGTGGTGACTATTATTTAAATAGAGAAAGACAGCAGAAAGTTAAAGAATACAGGAAATGGGGGGTCTTTGTCTATGAACCACAAAAAGCCCGCATCGAGGTTCAACAAGTCAAAGGGAAGGCAAATGGAATGTTGGCCTTTATTTCAAAGGGAATGGAGTATAAAAGGTAGGGAAGTTTTGCTAAAACTATACACGGTACTGGTCAGACCACAACTAGAGTATGGTTCAGTTTTGGGCCCCTTACCCAAGAAAAGATATACCAGCATTGCAGTCCAAGAAAGGTTCACTAGGTTGACTTTGGGTTTCGAGGGACTGTCTTATGAGGACAGGTTGAGTGGATTGGCCTTGTACTCCTTAGAATTTAGAAGAATGACAGCAACTTTGATGAAACATAGAGGATTCTCAAAGAACTTGACACGATAGATGCGGAAAGGGTGCATGCATAATCTCAGAATAAGAGGTCACACACTTAAAATGAGAAATGAAGAGGAATTTCTTCTCTCAGCGAGTTGTGAACCTCTGAAATCCTTTACTGCAGAGGCTGGGTTGTTAAGTATATTCAAGGCAGAGATAGACAGTAAGGGAATCATGGATAATAGGAAATGGCAGGAAATTGGAGTTGAGGATTGTTAAGTGAACGACATTCTCATTGAATGGTGCAGCAGACTCAGTGGGTTGAATGGGCTACTTCTGCTCCTTTGTCTAATGCTGTCAATGGTTGCTAATTGCTCCATCTCAACTGTTAGCTTTCAGAGCTGAAATCTGCATTTAATCCTGACAGTTCTTGGCTTTAAAATACTCTTTTCATTACCTCTGTACAATTATTACAAAAACATCAAAACAATATTTAGACCTTGGTAAAGCCATTTTATTTTAGCTAAATTACTGTCACAAAAACATTTATCAAGAATAATGAGACAAAGTCATTAACTTCTGCAAAACCTGCACTGATGACCAGATATTTCATATATTATTCAATGTTGTTATAGGTAAAGTAAATTCACCATTATCCTAGCAGACCAGAGGACTGATCTCTCATTCGATGGAGATGACTGGTAGGAGTTAAACCCAAAGGCCACCACATCTCAGGGAAGCAGAGAGGTTGAGAAGGAGAATCCTTCATGGTAACAATAGTGGCTATTGAATCAATGCTGTTGGTGTCATTCTGCATTGCAAATCAGCTGTCCAGCTAACTGAGCTAAATCGACACTCTACTCAAGTTATAAGAGAATGTTCAACAGATGATAATTACAAGATTTGCTCAAATGTATGAAGCCCTTTTCTCTGTTGTATATTTTGCAGGATTCAAGTGCATTCAATTACAGCATTTGAAAAGACAGCGGTATCATCACAGGTTTTCACTCACTGACAAAACAAGAAAATGAACAACAGCATGCCGTAATTGAAGACATGTTCACAAGAGGTTACTACGTATATAAGCTGCACCAAAAAGAATGGCACAAACAAATGACAGCCACACCGCAGAAAAATAAGGCAAGATGGTCCCCAAGTAGAAGATGGGGTTGGATTAAGCAAAGCAAGACTGAAGTTTCAAAGCGTCACTGACCACAGATTGGCTCCTGGGGTCTTTCCAACATATGCTAAACTCTTAAAACAAAGGGTCAGAGGAATTCAACTTGTCAGCGGAACGATAATTTGGTGATTGTATTGTTTGACTTCAATCACAGGGAGCTTGACATGGTTAGTTAAATAACTAAAGAACAACCATAATAGTGTTTAATCATTTTTGTGATTATCTAAGTTTAATCAACACATTTTGTTGAAAGAAATCTTTGGGAAGTCAGACACTTAATCCAGTGTAACAATTTTACAAGCTCTGTATTCAGCCAGACCATGTTTATACTAATGTTTCCAATAGATATTTTTAGCATCCCAGACACTGCAAACCTGTCTGGCAGAAGGTTAAGCTATTGAGACAACACACACCACTTGGTATAGTGGAATATGTTTAAGTGGAATACATTTCACAAATGAGAAAACTGTGATTCACAAGTGGCATATGCTCAGGTGAGTTGCAACTACATTGCACATAAATAAGCTGGGCTCCACTGTTTCCATTTGGAGGCATGAGACTTTTGTCCCCAAAAAATAAAATCAATCTATTTGTACTTTAATGGTTATACAAAATAAAAGCAACTCTCCAAATATGAAAATTATATTTTGGAAAAGGGAAAAGTGCTGCAAGTGGCATTTGAGGTCATGAGAAAGACGAATATCTGTGTTAACTGAGGGTGTTGGTTTTCTAAATTGTATTCGATGACAATTATATTGTTAATCCTATCGAGAATCCAATTCCCATTTCAAGTGTCCTCATGAGATGGGAAATATAAAGAATCTGTTTCAGAGTAGGGCCTTTGAATTAATGCCAGGTTTAAAAGTTCAAGTTATCAAGAAAGAATCACAGAAGGGGGCCATTTTGCCCATCATGCCTGTACCAGCTCATCGAATGAGCAGCATAACCTAGTGCCAATCTCTTGCTTTCTTTCCATGCCCTTGCATGTTATTTTTATCCAAATAATCATCCAATGCCCTCTTGAATGCCCTAAATTGAACCTGCCTCAACCACACTTCCAGACAGTGCATTTCATATCCAACTAAAGTCAAGTCACTATAGTCCTGGCAGACCAAAGAATTGCTCTCTCATTAGTGAGACATAACTAGTGGTGGTTTAACCTGAGGGTCACCATGTCTCAGCCATGGGGAGAGGTTGAGAAAGAGAATCCTTCATGGTAACCTCAGCCAGTGCAGGAACTCAATGCACTGTTGATGTCACTCTGCATTACAACCAGCTGTCAAGCCAACTGAGCTCACCAAGCCCTTACCCTAAGTACACCCTTGTTCTTTGATAGATCACTTCAAGTCTTTAGCCTCTTATTTTTGGTTCCTTTTACAAGTAGGTACAGTTTCTCCCCACCTACTCTGGCCTTGCTGCTTGTGATTTTGAAAACCTTCAACAAATCTCCTCTTAGCCTTCTTCTCTGCAAAGAACAATCCCAACTTCTTCAACCTGTCCTACTAACTAAAATGCCTGATTCCTGGAAACAGGCTTGCAAACCACTTCTGCGCTCTCTCTAACACGTTCCCATCCTTCCTATAAATGTGATCCCCAGAACTGTACATAACACATCAGCTGAGGGCTAACAGTGTCTTGTAGAAGTTCAACCTCACCTCCTTATACATGCACAATATGCCACTATTAATAAAGTTAATGATATTGTATTATTTACTAACTCTTCTCTCCAACTGTCCACTCCACTCCCTCTTCTCCTGCATCCCCCTTAGAATTTTACTGCCTATTATATCTTGTTTTTGAATGTCCTTCCAACCAAAATGAATACCCCACACTTCTCTGCATTGAAACTCATTTGCCACCTATCTGGCCACTTCACAAACTTGTTTATGTCCTTCCGGAGTTCCACACTATCCTCTTCACAGTTCACAATTCTTCCAAGTCTTGTGTCATGTGCAGACTTGAAATTGCCCCCTACACAGCAAGATATACATCATTAATATTTATCAGGAAAAACAAGGGTCCCAAAACTGACCCATGGGAACTCGACTACAAGCCTTCCTCCAGGCCACGAAACAGCCATTGGCCATAAATCTCTGTTTCCTATCACTCAGCCAATTTTGTATCAATGTTACCAACACCTTTATTCCATGGTCTTTTGTTTGGTATTGAATCAAATGCCTTTTGAAAGTCAATGTCCACCACATCAATAATTACTCTCATTGAGCCTGTTACCTCGTCAAAAGAATTCCAGCAAGTTAGTAAAACATGATCGCCCCTTTTAAATCCATGCTGACATTTCCAAATCAACCCATCTATTTCCATGCAATTTTTAATTCCATCCTGAATAACTTCTCCAGAAGTTTCCCCACCACTGAAGTTAAACTAAGTGATCTGTAATGGCTGGCCTTATCCTTACAACATTTCTTGAACAAAGCAGTCACGTTCGCAATTTTCCAGTTTTATGGTACCTCCCTGGAGTCCAGGGAAGACTGAAAGATTGTGGCCAGTGCTCTTACAATTACCACTCTCACTTCCTTCAGAATCACTGGATGCATCTCAACCAGCTCCATTGTCTTTTCAACTTTAGTACCCTCAGCCTAACCAATCCTTTTGCCCTGGCAATTTTGAAGCCATCTAGTAACCGAGTTCCCTCAAGTGGGCTATGCCATTCTCTTGAAAATTAATATCTATTATTTAAAAAACGCTTAATAGAAATGCCTAAAAAGAACCTGCCAATTCACAACTCATGGAAGAAAAATATCTGAACCAGTGAATATCTTTTCTAGATCTACTTTTTAAAAACATTTTCTGTTTAGACAATGTTGGAAACATGAAATGTATATGTTTCTTTACATGTACGTTGGAAAGCAACCAGGTCAGACCAAGACATGATTTGCAATTAACTCGTTGTGCAAATGTTGAACAGTGCTGGAAAAACAATATTTATTCTATTTTCTTTCTATAGAATTGAGATTTCACCATGAAGACTGGCAACTAACCCACAGGAGTTTTTTTTACAATAAAATTGGTGGAATGGTAAAGCGACCATCCGATTACATTGGAATACAATTATATTATATACATATTCTCCTTTGAAATGGGTTTTAAAAATTTTAAGTAAAGCTATCAAAAGCCTTACTTACATTACCTCCAGCATTGCTTGAGTTTTAAAACAAACCACAATGTTTTAACGTGCAACATTTAAACCATCTTCTTTTGACTTAGCAAATTCTTCATCAGGTTAATTAAGCAAGCTGTGGTGTGTAATATATTCTACTCATCATGCTGACAGCAACTGAGTTTGTAATCTTAATTTCCAGTTAAACCCACTCAAGAGTATTACCTGTGACAATGAATTTCCCTGAAGATACCCTATTAATTCCTGACAGTAACAGAAATGATGAACAGGAATAAATAACATAGACTTTACATTTGATCGGAAAAACTGTCATTCTTGTCACAAGTATCTGAATGTATTAAATCCTGAAAAACACATGTTAAAACTATATGATTTGAAGTTTGGAACAAAAATAGGCTCTCAAAATTGTCTTCTAAAAAAGTTTGGATGCTACTTCTAAGCAATCTACTTTATATACAAGCGTTCAACATATCTAATTATATTAATGTTGCTTTTATTTCTCCATCTAAATCAACGTAACATAATTGCTTCTCAATCAACGAATGAACCCTATTTTGGAACTGAATCGGTGATACATAGGACATTGGAACAGTTTTGCATCAAGAAGGTAATCAAGATAAAATGATACACGCAACAACTTGGGAAGTTAACTAAGTGAAAATATAGTTGCACTCCCCTACATTTTACACTGTGCATTGAGTACTTGAGTAATCCGAAATACAGCTAAAGAGCAGGCTAATTCAGAAATTGCCACTACAGCCTATGTCAGTTAACAGAGAAGTTAAATGTATTATCTGCAAAATTCAATTGCCAAATTTCGATATTTATTTTAGCGTCATAAACACCCATGAATGTTCCTAATCGTAACATTTTTTAAGATAGCAAGTTAACTGTAGCCTAACTATTTATTTACATAATAAGAGGGTATTTTCTAAATAACAAATAAATCACTATTGTAAGCATTTACACATTCAGAAGGCAACAATCTGTGAACTGTAACATGCAGAGGACACTGAATCCCAAGACTTGCTATGTGGTGACATTAAAGTATACTAAGTAATAACGGTGTGGCTTAGTGCAAGATTTTCAACATAGTAACGTAGGAACAGCATTAGACCATTCAACCCCCTGAGCCTGTTCCACCATTCAATGAGATTATGACTGATCTGTAGTCTCACTCAATATACTTGCCTTTGGGCCATATCCATGAATACCTTTGCCTAACAAAACTTATCGATCTCAATAAGTCACTCAAAACAGTTGAAGGTTGAATGAAAGAAGTTCCAACGTTACAGGCAAAATGAGGATGTGAGATGGAGAGAGAAATACAAACTTCACATTTCAAGTGCTGCAGTTAGCTGTGCTGTTGGAAGGCAGCTGAAAGCACAGATTGTGTTTAAGGTAGTCAGCGAAGGGTCAAAAACTGTTGGATGGCTCCATGCTATTACAACTCAGGAGGTATTTCTGGCAATTAGGAGGCAGCTAAATGTTAGAATCAGGACTCAGAAATAGCCCTGGGGAGCTAAAAAAACAGGAAGGTCACTGGTTCTATGTTGCAGCAAGCTTTGAATGACTGGGATGAAGTCAGTGAGCAGCTGAGAGTAAGGGTTAAAAAGCTCAGAAGCAGTTTTTGCTCACTATAACTGAACGTCAGGAGAAAGTCCAGGGGCAGAACGAGTTCAGTGAAGCTGTCAATGAAGAGGTGGAACTATAATGAAGAGTCAGTATAGAATGCAGTTTTGGAGTCTGGGCCCAGGGTTGGGGTGGGGGAGTTGGCATTGCTATATACTGATTAAGTAAAAGTGATTCACGAAAACAGGAACAGTCACTGAGGCAGTCCATAACACAGCAGTCCTTGAGAGGGGGTTTCAAGGCCAGATTGGCAGAAGTGAAGAATTGCAATCCCTTGTGAAGATTAATGAGATTTGATGGCCCACTGTGTCATTAGGTCTGAAGGGAATTGCTGAGAAATTCATGGCATCTGTCTTGATCACATTTGCTATTTGGTGTGCACTGTGGGGTATTCAATCATATCCTATTACATGATTTACCAAGATACTTTTGGGTGTTAAACGTAAGTTGTAAATGTATTGTAGATTATATTACTGTTGTATTGCAAATCTTGGTGCTTAGTCAAAACTGTGGAATCTCGTGGCTTTATTCTTTTAGAAAGTCCTCTGGATCTCATACTTCATTTACTTTTATAAAGAAAAGTCAGTAGTCCCTGGCTAGATTGTGACACAAATTTTGGTGATCTGGTTGAGGATCGTAGCACTATGTACATTTAAGCAATTGGAAAACAATCGCATGATAAATATCCTTTCGATTACCTTCTTCAAAACTCTTTCATAAGACGTGAACGTTGCTGGCAAGCCAATTATATGCTACCTATCACAAATCGTGCTTGAGGTGGTGTTGCTGAGGCATCTTCTTCAACCACTAGAGCTCAGATGGGGAAAGTACACTCACAGTGTGATTGAAAAGGGAGTTCTTTGATTTTGAGCCAGCAACACTGAAGGGACAATTATATAGTTCTAAGGCAGTATGCTGTGTGGCTTAGAGACAATCTTGCAATTGTTGGTGTTCCCAAACATCTGCTAGCCATGTTCTTTTGTCATCAAGGCTGTAAATTTAGAAGAAACAGTCAAAGGAGCCTTGGTGAGTTGCTACGAAGCATTTTGTAGACAGCACACACTGTTACCACTGTGTGACAGCGGTAGAGGGAGTGAGTGTTGTTGGATCAATCAAGTAGACAGCTTTGTCTTGGATGATGTCAAACTTGCTTCATTTTGGGATTCCATGCATCCAGGCAGTGGGGACTATTTCATCACAATCCTAACTTGTGCTTTGTAGATACTGGATAGGCTTTGAAGAATCAGGTGGCGTGTTACTTGCCACAAAATTCCCAACCTCTGACTTGCATCGGAAACCACAGTATTTCTACGTACGTTCCTGGGAAAGAAAATGTACAGCCAAGCAAGAGGTAAAAATCAGCCTCAGAAATTCACATTGATTATTCTGATAGTAGGCAGCCTAAGGAGTGCTGTTAGTCAAATAGCAAGCAAGGTTTATACTACACGAATGCCAAGCATTGACCATTTCCAACAAAAGAGAATCAATGACCTCCAACTTTCCACACCCCCTGCCCATTCCAAACATTCAACAACACTGCTATCATTGATTACCCAAAACTGTCAACCTGAGAAATCAACTGGTCATAGAAAGTACTGCTACTGAAAGAGCAGGACAGAACATCAGAGTTGTGTGGAAGGCATCTCAGCACCTGGCTTCCCAAAGCCTGGCCACCATCTGCAAGGCACAAATCAGAGGCAGGAATAAATAGTCTCCACTTTCCTGGAGAAGTGCAACTCGAACAATGTTCCAGAAATTTAACATCATCCAATGCAAAGCAACCTGCATGACTGACACGTTAAACATTGACTCCTTTTACAGGTAGAACACTGTGATGGCAGTATGTACAACCTGGATGATGCACTGTGATATCCGGTCAAATTTCCTTCGACAGCACCTTCAAATCTTGTCATCTTTACCAACTGGAAGAACGAGTGCAACTAATGCTTGACTCTCCGAGTCTCACAGCAACTTGACTTGAAATAGATCCCAATTCCTCCACTGGGTCATGGGGTTGAAATCCTAGAACTCCCTCTTTAGCACCACTGCCTACAAGACAGCTTTTGGGTTACCAGACAGCTGAGCAGCTTGGATTGTACAAATGGAATCATAAACTCGGGTATGGGAATGAAGCCAAATCTGTTAGTTAGGTAATGTACTTACTTTTCTATTGCTAACGTACAAACACCGCATGGAAAAATTGTGTGAATTCATCATATGGGAGTCTCCTGCAAAGAATGCACAACATAGAACATAGCATAGAATGGGTTGCCTGGCTCCGAAGTCTATGTTGAGATTTTTACTTCACCATCCTTATCACAATCTATCCCATCTATTGCGATATTTTTCTTTTTAAAATATATATTCAGAACACATGGGTTTCTTAACTGTCCATCCCAAATTTGCATTGAGAAGCTGGTGGTGAGTTCCCCTCTATGAGCACTGCAGGCCGTTTGGCGTGACACCCACAATGCAGTTAGGGAGTTCCAGGATTTTGACCCATCAATAATGAATGAACAGTGATATTATTCCAACTTAAAACAGGCAGAGACTTGGAGGGGAACTGGCAGGCAATGGTGTTCCCATGGATCTGTTGCTCTGATCCATGTCAATCTTAGATGTCTCAGGTTTGGAGGGTGCTATCTAAGCAGCCTGAGTGAATTCCTGCAGTAAAACTTATCATAAATGGTACATAGTGATATTACTGTGTTTTTGTGGGGGAGGAAGTGAATGTTTGGTGGATGTGGCAACAATCAAATGGACTGCTTTGTCCTGGATGGTGTCTCACTTGTGTTGTTGGAGCTGCACTCGTCCAGGAAATTGATGTGTTCCATAACACTCCTGACTTGTACCTTGCAGATGGTGCAAGGGTTTGAGGTATCAGGAGGTATGTTACTTGCTGCAGGATTCCCACCCTCTGACATGCTCTTGTGGCCACAGTATTTATATGGCTAGTCCAATTCAGTTTCTGGTCAATGCTAAACCCCAAGATGCTGATAGTGGAAGACTCAGCACTGACAGTGCCAGTGAATGTAACATGGCAATGTTTAAATTATCTCATTGGAGATGATCATTGCTTGGTTACTTGCATGATGTAAATGTCACTTGCCAGGTCAAAAGTGGATATCGTCCAGATCTTGCTGCATTTGGGCACAGACTGTTTCAGGAGATGAGGAGTCAATGATGATAATGACCATTGTGCAATCATCAGTGAACACCTCCACCTCTGGCCTTATGGTGAAGATATCGTCATTGATGAAGCAGCTGAACATAATTGGGTCAAGAACACTACGCTAAGGAACTCCTGCAGAGATGCAGTACACCTCTTTTCGGTTTGCATAACTTACTCTTTTAAATGCATCAGTGGAATCTGCTTTAACTACGAAGTAACAGCAAGTTTTGTGCTTTCATTACACCCTGTGTAAGGGAGTGCCCCATAAATTACTTTTGGTATGCTCACAGATTCAAGATTAGACTAATCAATGACAGTAAATGGCTTCTCCATGTCTCCAAATAAAATGTCTTTGTTTCTTTGCAGAGAGAAAAGGATATAACTTATTCATTCATGTCTATTTTTCTGTTCAGATAATATTTTTCTAAGAACAGAGACAAGACCTGCACATTGCGCTCCTATGTATAATCTAACTCCAAATTCATATAAATTAAAGATTTGCTCCTTGCTTTTGCCTTTTGTTCAATTCGTCTGGACTATTCTAGCAGAATGAAGAGGAGTCAGAGTATGCAACTTCTCATGGAAAGCTAGTCTACCAGAGATTGATGACTCATAAATCCATTGAAGGAATTCAAAAGAAACTTCTTTCTCCAGAGAATAGTTTTAATGCAGAACTCAAAACTACAGAGAGGCATTTTGACATCAATTGCAAAATTCAATACTACACCTCCAAGTGCTGATTCCAAATCATTTAGTTTTCTGGTAAACAGCAGTCCTCAAATGGATGCTCTTAGAAACTAAATTCAACGCGAATTTAGAGCTATCTAGCATTGCTAAACATACAATTATATCGAAATAAGTCAAAACTCAACCAACAAAATACACAGCATCATGCAATCTGCAGTCAAACTTATAAGTAATAAAAGATACAAATTAAATACATCAATCTATTATCTTGCTCACACTTCAGTATGCATTTCACAGCTTCAATTTCGTTTTCTCATTAAATGCCAAGACAAGTAAATGCAATCATGTCCTTTTCGTTGCAAATCAATAATGTTGGAGTTCAAACTAATTCAACTCCCAATCGACATTTTAATGCACTTACACTTTTCTCTTTTCAGTAGAACTCTAGTTCCTATTGAGGCCTTCTCCAATGATCGTGCCCAAAGAATAAGTTAAACAAGTAATGGAATTGCATAAAATTACAGCCACGTTACTTGGTTCCTAAATCAGTCCATTGTGGTCACAAAAACAACTGACACTTCAGCATTAAAATTAAACGCTTTGTTCTGAAGATGCCTTTAACATTACCTGCATTTAATACAGCTGATTGCTGATTTTTGACCATGCAGCTGAAACAGCAGCAGGGTTGGGGGAGACTGTTCACTAGTTAAAACGATATTCAATAGTATGTAGGAGATTAATGGCAAGTTTGCAACTCCTACTTTCTCATGTAGCCTTGTCTCCCAGAGGTTTCCAATTTATAGCTTTGTAAAATGTCACCATGATAAATCAACCACAGAAACACAATATGGGCATTGTAAAGTTCAGTGGGATTGCCTTTAGATCATAAGTACAATATTTAAGACGAAAAACAATTTTGATTCGTTAAACTCTAAACTCAAAATCTGTATTTTACAAATTGTTCTTTTTCTATAGTCTATTGGAATAAAAAGAGATCCAATGAGAAGCAAGAACCATCCATGGCCAGCTAAGGAATATGAAGATTGGATCAACTTGAAAGTAGCAGCTTATGGCTCTGAGATTTATGGTTGGCGAGAGGATTGAGAATGTTTGGAAACCAGCAAAGTATGACAAAAATAAAAGTCACAGAAAATAGATGGAGATAACAAGGTGTAGAGCTGGATGAACACAGCAGGCCAAGCAGCATCAGAGGAGCAGGAAAGCTGACGTTTTGGGCCTAGACCCTTCTTC
>NC_063353.1:19810506-19841301 GCF_021869965.1 Rhincodon typus | reverse complement strand
GACCTGAAACGCCAGCTTTCCTGCTCCTCTGATGCTGCTTGGCCTGCTGTGTTCATCCAGTTCTACACCTTGTTATCTCAGATTCTCCAGCATCGGCAGTTCCTACTATCTCTGCAAATAGATGGAAAGCTTTTTTTTGCATTCATTCATGGGATGTGGGCTTTGCTGACTGGAATGGCATTTACTGTCCATCCCTAATTGCCCGAATGGCAAATAAGAGTCAACCACATGGTTGAAGGTCAGGAGTCGGATGTAGGCCAGACCAGGTAAGGATAGCAGATCTCCTTCCCTAAAGATCTTAAGTAAACAAGTGGGTTTTTACAACAATCAACACTGGTTGCCATAGCTTTTCATTCCAGAATTTATTTTTCTTTTTATTGGATTCAAATTTCACCCATGGTAGGATACGAGCTGGGGTGATGGATTACTAGTTCAGTGACATTACCACTACATCACTGTCTCCCCTCAAGGCAACAGGATAGATAAGGCAACAAAGTAACGACAGACAGAAAGATCCTTTTGCTTGAATAAAGAAAAAGGAAGACAGTAGCTCATGCAAACTTAATCTTTAGAAGACAATTCACAGGAATTAATAATGGTTTACAAGGTCATGGCACAGACTCAGGGTCACAATATTTCTATGGCCGAATTAGTAGATTTTTGATTGGCAAAGGAGACAAAGAATATAGAAGATACATATGAAAGAGAAGCTGAGGTCACAATCAGATCAGCTGCGATCTATCAAATGGCAGAGCAGACTTAAAGGAGTTGAATGGTCCATTCCAGTTCAGAATTGAAATGTACATATAAGCAAATGTTTTGTATCCGCCTTCTTTGTACATGAGACTAAAAGTGTTACAGTAACAGTAGAAAATCTGGGAAGTAAAGAATCATAGAATCCCTACAGTGTGGAAGCTGGCCATTCCGCCCATTGAGTCCACACCGACCTTCCGAACAGCATCCCATCCAGACCCACGCCCAACCTATCCCTTTAATCCTTCATATCCTACAGCGAATATACACATCTCTGGACACTATGGGCAATTTAGCATGGCCAATTCACCTACTTGGACATCTTTGGACTGTGGGAGGAAACCAGAGCACCTGGAGGAAACCCACACAGACACGGGGAGAACGTACAAACTCCACGTGGGGCGGCACGGTGGCACAGTGGTTAGCACTGCTGCCTCACAGCGCCAGGGACCCGGGTTCAATTCCAGCCGCGGGCAACTGTCTGTGTGGAGTTTGCACATCCTCCCCGTGTCTGCGTGGGCTTCCTCCAGGTGCTCCGATTTCCACCCACAGTCCAAAAGATGTGCAGGTTACATGCTTAATTGCCTATAGTGCTCAGGGAGGTGTAGATCAGGTGTGTTATAGGGGGATGAGTCTGGGTGGGATGCTCTGAGGTTCAGTGTGGACTTGTTGGGCCAAAGGGCCTGTTTCCACTCTGTAGAGATTCTATGATCCTATGATTCCACAGAGACAGTCGCCCGAGGGGAGCTGAACCGGGGTCCCTGGCACTGAGAGCAGCAGTGCGAACCACTCACTCAGTCACCCAAGAGGGAGGAACTTCATATAATTATTAAAAGACGACGTATTAGGTAAATTAACAGGTCTAAATGCTAGTAAGTAGCCCGTATCTTACAATCTTACAAAAAGTGGCTAAGGTAATGGATTCCTTGGTTACACTTTCTAACATTCCCCAGATTCAGGACAGGTCCCAGAATATTAGAAAACCACAAATGTATTCAAAAGGAGGGAACTAGGGTCAATTAGCAACTTATCTTTGGGAAAAAGTAGAAATTATGGAAGACATTAGCAAGATAGAAGAACAACATTTAGGAAACCACAAACAAGAAAAACCAACATGGCTTTTATACAGGAAAATCATGTTTTGTTCATTTCTATGAGGCCTTTGCATCTACTAATTGTCTTTCATTCATCTTCCTTGTTGCATCTTCAGCGTATTTTGCTTTCCAAAGGATGTTTGATCATGTGACATATAGACAAGGTAAGTCCCCTAAATGCGCAATTCATACATTAGCACGGATAGAGGATGGGTAACTAACAAAAGCAGAGTCAGGATAAATTGATCATTTTCAGGATGAAAAACTCTAAGCAATGGGGTCCCGCTGGAATTCAGTATTGACACCTTAAATATTAACAATCTATATTAATCAAGAGCCAGAGATATTATAGCTAAATTTGCTGACAATATGAAGACAGTTAAGAAAGTATTTTGGGTTAGAAGGAGTCGACAAAGAAACATACACTGGTTAAGTAAGTGGGCAAAAAACCTAGTATATTGACTACTATGTGGGTAAATGTAAAGTTATCGATTTCAGTAGGAAGAGCCAAAAAGGAAAACATCAATTACATGCAGAGTTTATAGAATGCTGCAGTATAGAGAAATCAGTGTCGTACATGGAAACAAGTGAGCGTGCAAGAATTTTGACCTTTATTGCATTGGGGATGTAATATAAAGAAACCTTGCTATACCTGTACTGAAATGTAATATCATTTGTAGAGTACTACATACAGTTTTGGTCATGATAGAAGACAGATATACTTGCACTGGGGGCAATTTAGAGAACATAATACACAGGAACAGGTCCTTTGGCCTTCCGTGTCTGTGACTACCACAAAGTCATTCTAAATTAATCCCATCTGCCTGCACATGGTCCATATTCCTTTCTTTCTGCCTAAGCTTTACAAGACTTATTTTGGAGGGAAGGGGAAATGTCTTATGATGAAAAGTTGAGCACATTGGGCATATACTGTCAAACAATGAAAGGTTGTTTTATTGAAGTGCTTAGTATTTATAGAGGAGGCCTTGATGGGGTCAGATGATGTTTCCCCTTTGCAGAAATATAACATTAGAGAGATAGTTTCATAAGAGGAGATTATCCATTTAAGGCAGAAATTAGGATGAATTCCCTCTCTTAGCTAGTCACGAATTTTGGGAATTCTCCAGCCACGAGAGATGTGGATATGAGATAGGCAGATTTATGAGCTGTAGGAGAGTGAAGAACTACAGGGGGCAGACAGCAAAGTACAGTTCAGATCAAATCAGTCATGATCTTATTGGCTGGCAGTGCAAGCCTAAGGGGCTATGTGCCTACAATTTTCCTTTCTTTTTTATTTTATGTTTTTTCTTATTAGTTGCTGAAATGAAAATTCAGGTATGTAAACAGTATTCTGAAGTCATAAGAGAAACTCTCAGTCAATGTTGTTGCACATGGGTGAACATTCCTACTTCCAGTTTCTCCAATCATAACTCCACAGAAGTGTTCATGCTCATCTAATTATTCTCACATTTATCAGAGTCCTGAAACATCCTGTTCTTTCGTAATGTAATCTATAAATGAACTTGACATATTATGTCACCTGTATCATAATCATCCATACCTTGAACATTAAAATTATTTCACAACCATGTTCCTGTCTAAACAAATCAATCCTACTTCAAATTGAAGCTATAAGCAAATAATTTTAGCTGCAACATCCTCTTCATTTAATTGTGTGTCCCAGGTGAGTTTAATAAGATTTGAAAATTGGCATTTACCAACCAGGTTTAAATAAATATAAACTGTGATTAATTGGACACATTCCAAGACGAATATATGACCGCAAATGACTTTATGATTACACATGAAAGTGGAGCATTTAACACAACTGAAAACTAATTAGACGTGTGTTTTGCTGAGTTCTTTCAAAATCAGTGAACACAATGCATCAATTAATCTGAGGCAGTACTAAAATTATTAAACGTCCACTGGGAAGTAAATGAGATGCTTGACGTACTGAGCCTGAAATATTAAATTCTATCAAACAGTAATTTCCATTTGTATGATCAAAAATCTTCTATCCCTACTCTATGTCAACATATCTCACATAGTAACATTTCACACTGGGCATCAGCAAATGAAAAAAGTTGGATAGATATTCTACATGTGATATCATGGATCAACCATTCAAAAGTGTAAACATTAACATTTCTTCACAGTTTTCTACAGATAACATTGCTTCCATTTTTAGGCATTCTTTGCTGCAAATAGAGGTCCTGACAGTAATGTCCTAATTTCATAATATCATATGATGTAGGAGCAAAAGTACGCAATTCAGCCCAATGAGAATAATCCGCTATTCAATGAGATCATTGCTGATCAGATAATCCTCAAATCCACTTTCCTACCTTTTCCCCAAGGCCCCATGTTCATTACTCATTAAAAAATCTGTCTATCACAGCCTTGAAATTACTTAACAACCCAGCCTCAACAGCTTTCTGCAAGAAGAAATTCCTCATCCATGACCCAACTGGGTGACCGCTTTCTCTAAGATTACACCTTCTGGCCCTACAAGGGGAAACAACCTCTTTATATCTACCTTGTCAAGTCCCTAAGGAGTCTTACATGTTTCAATAAGGTCACCTCTCATTATTCTAAACACTAATGAGTATAGGCCTAATTTACTCATCCTATCATAAAACATCCCTCCATACCTGGGAGCAACCTAATGAATCTACTCTGGATTGCCTCCACTGCCAGCATATCTTTCTTTTGATGAGGGGACAAAAATTGTTCACAGTATTCCAGCTGTGGTCTAACCAGTGCCTTAGAGTTTTAGCAAGGCTTCCCTAGTTTTATACCTCATTTCCCTAGAAATAAAGGCCAAACTGCTTGACTTCTTAAAACATTTTTCATGGCCAACTTCAATATTTCTGAAAAAAGCCACATTTTGTCAAAGCTTGGTCTAGCACTCATTAGGAAAATTTGCAAGAAATACCAATGTGCAGGGAAAATAACATTCTATAATATTTGAGAAGAGAATGCGGATTGCTGGACAATTGGACTCTGATTGATGCTGCAATGGACAAGGCACGTGTCAGATTCTGACTGACAGGTAACTGCCTGTTTAAATTGAAACCAATGAGATAGACTCTAATTAGTCAAGGCATTGCCCTGAAAAATGAAACAAAAAAATGGACGACATTATTTTGTTCATCAGATGGGCATAATATGGATACATTCTTTGTGACTGCAAAGATCAAGGCAGTGTCTATAAATACATGTAGCTTCCAGTACAAGTAAGTGTGGCACACTGCATTCCCAACTCACAATCTGAACTTGATTCACAACGTAATTCTTAACACAATCAGAATCAGTTAATAAATGTTGCCCAATCACTGAATTTTATCTAATATTGGACACTGTTTTGTGTTTTGCAAGCATGAATTGACATACGCATCACGTAGCAATTCATTGCTTTTACTCAAGTTCGATAAGCTTTTTTTTTTTAAAAAGGTTGCTTTTAAGCAAGGCTGTCCATCAGTCAGACAGGCTTGCAGTTTGACAGTGACACATACTGAAAGCTACAGGGCCTTGTTCTTTGCAGACAGAAGGAGCACGTACACACATTGCACATGTATCACCCCTGTAGAAAAGATGACACCCATTAGCTGGTTCATTTCACTAGACCAGTCAGCTTGCCGAGTTTAAATTTAAATAAAAATTGGCAGCTATCAGTCATCATTCAACTGGTGCATTATCCTTGGCAATTCCCTTCTCAAATCAGAGTCCATTTACTAACAAATCAGAATTCTCTTCTCATTTAGTGTAAAATGCTGTTTTCCCTATACACTTATTTCTTGGGAGTAATCCTGATGAGTGCAAGGCAAATAGCTTCAACAAAACTTTTTTTTTTTTTAAAAAGTAAAATTCAACATTAACTTTTATTTAGTCAAGGTACAATATTCTTCAATATCAATTCTCCAGTCACTGCATAGTGAACAGCTCAAAGTCCATTCTGAAGAAAGAGAGCATCCTGTTCTATGGTAAAATTTCTAATCGTCAACTGCGTAGATAGAAAAGAAATCTATAATCCTAATCACCCTGCCCTACATTTGAGAGAGAAACTGTGGAAAAAGTCAGCAACCATTTTAGCGTGGAGAGTTAAGACAAAACTTTAAAATATTAAAGGAAAATATGGCAAGTCATAAAATGGAGCTTATCATAGCTAGTTTCTTTTGTGAATGAGGAAGACCTGAGAATTTAACCTGTGAAGTAATTCATTGTATGTTTGCTTTGTGTACACTGGAAATAATTCTGTTTGAAAAATATACAAGAATCTTTAAAGGCATTAACCACCATCATTGACGATGCACTCAGTTTATTAGTGAAAACCAAGTCTATCAAATGTGAAACAAGTCTAACTTAACTCCGACTCATTAACCAAATCAACAGTGGTAGCGGTGGTTTAGTTTGGGGGTTGAATATATATGGTGGCTCAATCCTCAGGACAATACCAGATTTAGCTGTTACTTTTCAATGTCCAAAATGTTCATTGTAAATCATATCCACATCTCTATATCGCCAATTCTTTGATCAGATTCCTTAACTTCATCCCTACATAAATTCAAAGTCATCTAGACACTGGCACTTTATTCCCGTTCAATGGCCAACCATTTGCCGACTTACCACCACTGTTTTACCATTCCCACATACAGTAACTTCCAATATTTTCCATGAATTATTATTAATCAATCCATAGACACGGTACACATTACCACCAAAATATCCAACTCCAATTCCAATGCATTCATCCCCATATTTCCAATTCGGGCCTTCTGAACATGATATACACTCCCACCCAGCTGGGATCACTGACAATGTTTTCAAAAGTGTAAGCCTCCCTCTTCACATCTTTCTCCATTAAATCACTCTTCTTATTTTTCACCCCACCTTCAAACTCCTCCCAAATCCTGTACCTTAAATCACTGATTTCGTTATCTCTCCCACATCTTCTATGGCATGTTCTCATTTTCTCCTGCTTGATGTGCCTTTGGATATTCCCTACAGTGAAGATCTAACACATATGCAAACAGTTATTGACAGAACTGTTGGAATATAATTGCAACCTGGCAGCTGTTGGCAGTGGAATCATATGTCAAGAAAGGAGTCAACACTTTCTGGAAACGACTGTAGGGAAGAAAATCAGGTAAAGGAAACAAAAGGGTGATTGCGAGCAACAAGCATTTTGTGTACGCATTTCATGAAGCTTAGAAAATACTAAGCTGTTGAATTACAAGATCCATGACTGCAAAAAGAATTGTTCCATTCACACAAAACTTGATTCTTGTATGATAATTGCATTTTGGCGCAGAAAAAATACACTTTTGAGATTTGTTATTGATCCTTCAATAGCCAGAGGATTTTCTTGTCTGACTAGTTTAGTAGTTCAAACAGCTTGTTGCACAAAATTATCAAACAGAAAACTGTTCAATAATTATCATATTAAAACTTAAGTAGACTTTAATGTGAACTACTCTGCTTATAGTACTTTCACAAGAACATCCAAAAAAATGTACAATAAAAATTACTTAATAATTGTATGGCAGACTGGATGTTGTACTGTAGGTTAAAAGTAGTTAACTATCAATCTAAGTTTTAATTAACTTGAACATTAGCAGATTGTTCAATAGACTTTCGAATTTAAATTAACTTATTAGAATGCATAACGATCAAGAAATCATGCATACTCTAAAACCAATCAGAATATATTATTTTTTAAGCCGCCTCCTAATTTATAATTTCAGATGTCTCATAAGAGATTACTGCAAAACTTTCGGTCTTGAAAAATTAAATGAAGCAAGTACAATCATTTCCAAGTCCAATGGAATTGTCATTATTATTAAATCTAAGAAATGAAACAGGTAATTCACTGTGAAAAGTCTTCGAGATGGAACTTAAAATAGTTCTGTTGCCATCAGTGTCAATATTTTTACCTGTTGATTTAGTATGAGCAATAGAATTAGAAATGTCTTTGCCTGTCAGCTCAATATACAATCGTAAAAGCTTAGTTAGCTTCCTCGCTGGAATCAAAATTAAGATGAATGATTTGCTTCCTGACCACAAAACAATCCAAAAACTTCAATTTTTGTTTTGCAAACATATACTCATGTCTCCTTCAAAATCACATTTGCTTTTTCTTCGTATAGTGGCAACTCTTTTTCTTTTGAAGGAAAGCATTTAACTTCTGGTTGTCTCAGGCTCATGAAATTCAAGTCAATAACTCCTAGGTTTATCTTATACAACTGCGGCTGCCCCACTGCAACAACTCAGCTCAACTTCTCCGCCAGAATATCCCAAAACTACAGCTTCTACTATGCACAAGAAAATGGGCAGCAGATGCATGGGAGCACTACTACCTTTAAATGGTATATCAAGTCAAATATATTCAAGATGTAGAATGACCAGCACCATTGTTAGGTCAAGATCCTGGAACTCCCTACAGAACAACATTGTGCTCAAACACTCACCACATAAATTACTATGCTTCAAGAAAGAATCCAGTGCTACCTTCTCAGAGGAAGAGGGGGACTGGCTTAAATGCCAGCATTTCAAACAATGCCCACAGCCGAAAAGTTCAAAATAAAGCAAGATTACAAAATCACTAAATACATTTTCCAAGCATTTGTTCTTAATGCCCGCCATACATAAACTTAGTGCCTGTATTTCAGTTTCTGACACATATGTGCAAAAGTAAACAGAACTAGTTACCAAATTATCGAGATCTATAAGGATAATGAAATCACTTAAGTCTTGGGAAAAGCAAACTAAAAGCTCATAACTTCATAGTTTACATCTTCCCAATCATATTTTAGAACTACTGTAAATTCAGTATCTTTCTTCCTCACAGCCACCCCACTGTCTCCCCACACACCTCCCCTACAGCACGACACAATGCATTTTCAAACATTTCATTTCATAAACACATCATCTGAGCAGCATAATGAGGTTGTGGCAGGTGAAAAATCTTGTTACAAAGAAGCAAGTTTCATTTACTTTTAAATATTGTCAACTACAAGTCAATAAAATAGAATATTACAGTTCTCCAGTCCAGCGCAGTCATGTAAAACCCTGAGATCCTTATATTCCAATGGCCAGATGGCCACTGGAACAGCGTTGATTTGAGTTGCACATCAGGACCATGTGGAATCCCCAATGGGACTGTCTCCATGGGAATTGCCAGGAAATGGAAACTTCCAATGGACAATTCCCTTGTTCTGGGAACCTCCAAAAAAAAAAATTCACAGAGCTCTAACTCATTCATGATTAAAAGACATGCAGGACAAGAAGGAAAAAAGAGAACTGAACACTTAGTATAATTCCCAAATAATGATTAAATTAAACCCCAAACTCATCATCGATACCTGCACTACATCTACCCCACCAAGCCAGACATCCACCTCACTACATTCGACCCTCCCAGACCCAAAACCTGCCCTACCCCTGTGTGGACTCTCACCAATATTCCATGCAAACCCTTGCCAACACAACCTCCCCAACCCACCAGCCCCCATTCTCCACTTTGCTTCAGACTTCTTCACACATAGCCCCAACCTGAACTCAGAATTTTGGCTGGCAGATAAGTGGTTCATTTTGAAGATTACCAATGGTCAAAACTGTTCCTACAGTAATCAGAATATTTAGGCAATTGATCATTTCGAAAAGACTCTGAAAAATTTATTACAATATGCCTCATGCAACGCTCAAACCTAATTAATTTTGCTGCCAACTTGAAACCATTCTTCCATCCAACTCCCCACCCAACCTGCATCCTTTGTTTTGGAGGCCATTATGTTCCTGATAAGTACTTGGCCATCTTTGCAATTCTTTTCTGTGGAAAAATAGTTACCCTTAAATTTTGTGGTTAGAAGCATGGTGTATCCACAGGGTGAAAGACGGTCTTGTGCTGCTAGTTGGTTTGTATGCTATTAAGTGCTTTGTTGCTGAAGAATGTGACGAACAGCAATTTGTCAGCTGGCCTCAATCTTCATGTATTCAATAAATATCTCACATGCATCATGTTGGTACAGTTAGAGGAAATATTATTTTTCTTTTAAAGAGACAAGGTCCAAGCTTCACTATTTTTTTTTAATCAAGTCAAAACTACAAGTGAAAAGCAATATTGCAGGCCCACTAGTTAAACATCACTGCAGGTCATGCTATGTAAGCCAATGACATAGCAAGTAGAATCCTCTGTTATTTTCTGTATTGCATTCGGATAAACTGTACTGATTTAACTGAATGACATTGCTATGTTCTCATGTTGTGAAATAAATCAGCTCAAGACATCTATTGAATCAAGTGTTTCTTCAGTTCTCTTTCAGAGACATTAAAAGCACACATCCAAGTCACATGAAGATCCAGCCCAGTTCATAGGGAATACAATCCTAACAGCCTGGATTATATTATGTTATACTTCAAATATTATGAGGATTAGCAAACTAATTGCAAGAGGACACTCCTGCTTTTCAACATTTTTTCATGACCTACACACATCAGTTTATCTAAAGCAGTACTTTGTTCTTGGAAAAGGGACAATTACAACAGACTATCTCAAAATTGACTCACATCAATACAAACATAACAGTTTTATTGAAAACCAGAACAGCAGACTTTTTTTTTTTTAAATGTGTAGGACTCCCAAGCAATACTCTGAAAACTGAATAAACTAACTCCTTGTGCTATAGTGCCTCAACTGGCCACAAGGGCTCTCCAGGTTCTGTTCTGACGTACCCATTAAAACAATAGGATACCACAGATGTTAATGGATACTTCACTTGTGAGACTGTACACCTGAGGACAGAAAATTCAAAACACCACAATACCCGTAGCTGCTGGGAAAAAAATACTTTCGGTCGAAGTTTATATTCTGACATCTTGATGCAAATTAAGACGAAGTGCCTTGTTTCCCCTTGAATGGCTGATACTCTCTTCATGTGTTAGGAATAATACATTATTAGAAAGAATGAAAAAGAATCAGAAACAGACAACTTCAAAAATAAAGCTATAAACAACAGTCACAATGAAATCAAAAAGACCCAAGGAAGAGATCTTCTCAAAATAACTACAAGAGGATAGATGAGGCCAGGATGGTGGATGTGACCTATATGGATTTCACTGAAGTGTTTGACAAGGTTCCTCATCGTAAACTGGTGAGCAAGGTTAAATCACATGGAATGCAGAGAGAACTAGCCACCTAGATGCAGAACTGGCTCGAAGGTAGAAGACAGATGGTGGTGGTGCAGAGTTGCTTTTCAGACTGGAGGCCTGTGACCAGTGATGTACCACAAGGATCGTGCTGGATCCACTGCTTTTCTTCATTTACATAAATGATTTGGATGTGAACATAGGAGGTATGGTTAGTAAGTTTGCAGATGACACCAAAATTCGTGATGTAATGGACAGTGAAGAAGGTTACCTCAGTCTACAATGGGTTCTTGACTCCACCTCCTCTCACCCATCCTCCTGCAAGAACACAATCCCGAGCTCCCAATTCCTCTGCATCCGCCACAAGATGGAGTGTTCCACTCACAGACATCCAAGATGTCCCCTACTGCAACTTCACCCCTCCATTGATAGAAATGTCCTCAACCGCATCTGTTGCATTTCCTGCACTTCTGTCCTCACATTGCCTCCCCTCAGCTAAAATAAAGACAGAAACCCCGGTCCTCATATCACCCCACCAACCTCCACATCCAGCACATCATCCTCCGCCACTTCTGCCACCTACAATCCGACACCACCACAAAAGACTTATTTCCCTTCCCACCCCTGTCTGCCTTTCAAAGGGACCACTCACTCTGCAACTCCCTCGTCTGCTCCAAACTCCCCACCAACCCCATTGCACTGGCACTTTTCCCTGCAACCGCAGGAGGTGTTACACATGTCCCTACAAGCCCCCCTCATCCCATCACCTGTACATCCTCCAACCTGGTTAACTGTTTCCATTGCTCCCGGCGTGGCCGCCTCTACACCAGTGAGGCCAAACGTAAACTCGGTGGCCGATTTGCAGAGCAGCTGCGCTCTGTATGCTATAATCAACACCACTGTCCAGTCGCGAACCCTTTTAACACCCCCTCCCCACTCCCTTGGTGACATGTCCATCCAGGGCCTCCTCCTGTGCCACAATGATGCTACATGCAAACTGGAGGAACAACACCTCATGTTCCGCCGCGGGAGCCTATAGCCTGATGGCCTAAACATACAATTCACCAGTTTCAAAATCTCCCCACTCCCGGGCCTCATCCCATATCCAACCCTCCCTCTTATCCCTGCCTCCTTGACCTGACACTACCTGTCCATCATCTTCCCCACCTATCCACCCCACCCTTGCCGCTGACCAATCCCCACCACCCCTCCTTGCATCCACCTATCACCACCAGCCCAGCCCCACCCCTCCTCCCTCTATTTATTTCCAAGCTCCCTTCCGCCTCCCCAGTCCTGATGAAGGGTCGAGGCCCGGAACATCGACTCTCCTGCTCCTCTGATACTGCCTGACCTGCTGTGTTTCTCCAGCTCCACACTGTGTTGATGGGGTCTTGTTCAGATAGGCCAATGGGCTAAGGAGTGGCAGATGGAGTTTAATTTAGATAAATGGAGGTGTTGCATTTTGAAAAGGCAAATCAGGGCAGGACTTATACACCCAATGGTAAGGTCCTGGGGATGTTGCTGAACAAAGAGACCTTAGAGTTCAGGTTCATAGTTCCTTGAAAGTGGAGTCCCAGGTAGACAGGATAGTGAAGGCGGTGTTTGGTATGCTTGTCTTTATTGGTCAGTTCTTTGAGTATTAGGAGGTCATGTTGTGGTTGTACAGGACGTTGGTTCGGCTACTTTTGGAATACTGCATTCAATTCTGGTCTCCCTGTGAGAGGAAGGATGTTGTGAAACTTGAAAGGGCTCAAAAAATGATTTACAAAGATGTCGCCAAGATTAGGTTTTGGCTATAAGGAGAGGCTGAATAGGCTAGGGCTGTTTTCCCTGGAGCATTGGAAGCTGAGGGGCGACCTTGTAGAAGTTTATAATTTCATGACTGGCATGGATAGGGTGAATAGCCAAGGTCTTTTCCACAAGGGAGGATAGACCAAAACTGGAGGGAAGGTTTAAGGTGAGAGGGGAAAAGATTTAAAAGGTACCTAAGGGACAACTGTTTCATGCAGTGGGTGGTGTATGGAATGAGCTGCCACAGGAAGTGGTGGAAGCTGGTACAATTGAACATTTAGAAGGCATCTGGATGGGTACATGGTAGGAACAGTTTAGATGGATATGAGCCAAATGCTGGCAAATGGGACTAAATTAATTTGGGATATCTGGTCGGCATGGAAAAGTTGGACTGAAGGGTCCGTTTCCATGCTGTACAGCTTGATGACTCTGTAACAGGTTCAGCAACTATTATCTTTTTCATTGCACAATTAACGTGCAATTTCTCAACATCCACTATCATGACTTAAAACACTTCAAGCATATAAGCAGAAAAAAAATGAATTCTTACTCTCTCGAACATATGCAATATGAACAGCTTTGTATATTTGTAGGCCGTTTTACTGACTTCTTTCAGACAGTACATTCTTTCCAAATTGTCATCCAGCTTGTGAAACTACTTAATATTACTTGGGCCTTGTTGTCCTTTCTTCCTATTACTCTGTTTTATCGACATTAACAGGCAGAGGAGAAAAATCTGTTTCCTGCAGGCGATTTCATGCAATGCAAGCCTGTTATCGGGTACAGCCTTTATTAATGTTTCTTCCACACATCTTAAGCAGTTAACTGGCCACTTCATCACTACAACTGATGAAAATTCTGTTCAACCAGCAGTGAAATGCATAAAATGTCCTGGTCATGGACCACTGTAAAATTGAAAAAGACATTTTCAATGATTGTACTGTCGTGGGTCTTCTGCAATGCATCTTGAAGAAATTGGTGAACATTTTGGTCTGATAATTTAACCCTTAAGAACTCAGTAACCTACCATAAAGCATGTGAACCTAGGTCTAAGCTTTTTAAGAAACTGGAGTCAAACATGGAAGGACTCAAATATTGACAAAACCTATTTTAAAAGGCAGAGGATGATTTGTATTTAGCAAATCAGTGGCAGATACAATTTCACGTAGGCTACCATAAAGAACTTCACAAATTAAGAAAATAAGTAATAATTACAGAAATGTTTTACTTCACACAAAGAAATGATAGAATAGACAGGATCCTACAATAAAAAAGGAAGCCATTGGCTCCAGTGCGACTGTGCCGGCCTAATCCAATTAGTGTCATTTGCCTGTTTTTTTTCTTATAACGCAGCAAATGCCTTCTTCTCAAGTATACATTCAGTTGTGTCTTTTGAAAGTTCTGGTGAATCTGCTTCAACTAGCCTTTCAAGCAGCGCACTCCTGCGTAAAAAGATGTTCTCATCTCACTGTTGGTTCTTTTGCCAGTTATCTAAATCTGTTCTTTCATTACAAACATTCCTACCAGTGAAACAATTTCTCATTATTCTCTCCATCAGAGTTTAGACTGTGTATGGAAGTTAAATGTCCTCTCATTATTCAAGCAACAGTTTAGTATTTTAACAGTGGCAACTGTGGGGTCTTACTGGAAGTGAATTAATGGATCAGTTTTGCACAATTACTTTTCAGCAAAAGAGAACAGAGAATTCATTCTTAGTTTACACTGCATAAATTACGCTGTTACCATCATCCAACCCTATTTGGCTTTTAAATCTTCAAGAATTGCAGGTAGACAGGGTAGCGAAGGCAGCATTTGGTAAGCTTGCCTTCATTGATCAATGCATTGAGTATAGAGTTGGGATGTCACGTGGAGGCTGTACAGCACACTGGCTAGGCCACTTTTTGGAATACTGCATTCAATTCTGGTCTCTGTGCTGTAGGAAAGACGTTGAAAAACTTGAAAGGGTTCAGAAAAGATGTATGAGGATGTTGCCAGGGTGAGAGGGTTTGAGCTATAGGGAGAGGCTGAATAGGCTGGGCCTATTTTCCCTGGACAGTCAGAGGCTGAGGGGTGACCTTATAGAAGTTTATCAAATCATGAGGGGCATGGATCGGGTAAATAGACAAGGTCTTTTCTCCAGGGGAGGGGAGTCCAAAACTAGAGGAAATTGGTTTAAAACGAGAGGGTAAAGATTTGAAAGGGACTTAAAGGGCAACTTTTTCATGCAGAGGGTGGTGCACATATGGAATGAACTGCCAGAGGAAGTGGTGGAAGCTGGTATAAATATAATATTTAAAAGGCATCTGGATTAGTACATGACAAAAAGGGTTTAGAGGGATATGGGCCAAATCTTGGCAAATGGGACCAAATTGATTTAGGATATCTGACTGGCATGGACAAGTTGGACCAAAGCATCTATTTCCGTGCTGTACATTTCTATGACTTACCTCGCATACGGCTATCAACTTTTTTGCAGTCACAGCACACTACCATCCCTGCTATGACTGTTTAACCATATCCATTTAATTAGTCAATTTGTTATTAAAATACACAGATAAAACAATAATAAACCTCTTAGTGTCAACAGCATTGGAGGTAGTAACTCCAATGACTAATATTTTTGATTTGATCAAGGGAATCAATTCAACCTAGTTTAATTGGGCTTAGTTGCACAACACTTTCTAAGGGAGAAAGTTATTATGGCTCAGGTTAAAAGTAAGGTCATGAGTTCATGGCTTTATGGCTCAAGCTAATATAAATTAGGCTAACTAGTAGCAGAAATTGCTGGAGAAACTCAGCAGGACTGGCAGCAACTGTGGGAAGAAAGCACTGTTTTTGTTTTTCTTGTAACCAAAGTTCTTAGTTTTACTTTAACAAATATGAATTGTTCATGCAATGATAAGCCAATGAGGATTTGGGATAACTGGTTATGCACAGGGGGAAGTGACAAGCAAGGGTTAATAAGTGGTGATTCTTATCCTTTTGGTGTACATAATGGAAACTATCAGTCAACAGAAGAGATACCTACACACCATCAACCAGTGTCGCAAACTGAAGACTTTCTATAATGCTTGTGAAAACTTATCTATATTTGCTATAAGTCTTGTAACAGAGCTAGCAAATATTTAAATCGATACTCAAATTCCATCGGCAATTCAAATGTAAGGCAGAAGTCAATTACAATTTGAAGTGAACGTAATCTTACACTACCTTGTCTCTCTGCACCAAATTCCCAATTGAGCCAACCTCCCGACTCATTGCAGATCTCACTATAAGCTCCTACTTTGACATTTGACAGCTCTTTATGGCCAAGTGACACTCATGTTCTGTGTTCAAATCAGGTATTGAAGACATTAGCAAAGGCCTTTTGATTAAACTGTGATTACATTCAGCATAGTAATAACTCCAAACTTCTGCCAACAAGATATCAAATTCCTGTTTGCTTGTTGCTGAGTAATTACTAACAAAGAAACAGTGAAGAGAAAGTATTACACTCAGATGATTGGAAACTAATTACTTTTCAGATTTACTCCTCTTACATTATTTGGCTTTCCAAAGCATGAATTGAAGCTAATTTTTCCAAGTTTTGTCTAAATTCACCTGAAGCAGTGATTTATTCGCACTTCATAGAAAGCCATTGGCAGGGATTCTATGGAACTCCAGTTTGTACCTCCTGGGAAAGTGAAAGCTTCACCTTCTGCACAATGATCTATTAAGTATAGCATGATTACAGTCAATTTGCCATCATAAACTGCTTTAATTTTAATGTTTGATGAGAAAATGTATGTCATTATGAAAAAAATCTAGTCACGATACAATCCAGATTTCATTCAGATCTATAACATGGCTTCATGCTGCCTTCAATCTGTCATAAAAAGTTTTATATGGAAGACAACCATTTAACAACAGGAAAGGATGGTTTGAAAATAAAATTATTTTTCAAGGGTACAAATATTTAATAAATATTGAGAATAGCATATCAATCACAAACTGGCAAAGGATTTACTTGAAAAGAATGAATTTGTTGATGTTTACCAAACCTCCTGAAGTTGCAAAAAGCATGCAGTATTTTGTGTTTTCGAGCTAAGAAAGTATTTTCTATTGGTCTGAAGCAGCAAATCACTTGCTTTGAAAAGTCTTTCTTGAACAGAACCCATTCTTAAAACAAATTAAGTGAAAATCAAACAGCTCCACCAACCTCAATTTAGTCAGTATGAGAACACGTTGCAGGCTATGCGATCAAATTTCACATTTATTCAGTTACAGCTACTCTCTTTTTGTTCATGGGATGAGGGTGGCACTGGTGAGAAGAGTATTTACTGCCCATCATTAACTGCCCCTGAGAAGTGATGGTGAGCTGTTTTCTTAAATAGCCGAGATCCATGGCAGCTGGTAAAATGCTGGCAAGAAGGGAATTCCAGGAATTTGACCCAGTGACAGTGAGTAAACAGCAATGTAGTTCCGAATGAGTATCAGGTGTGATTTGGAGCAGAATTTGCAAACGATGGTACTCCAGTACACTTGCTGTCCTTGAATTTCTGGATGGTCAAGATTCCAAGTTTGGTTGGTGACAGCTGAATCTAACAGCTGAATGGAAGTAGTCCAATTTACTTATGTCTCATTTGAAAAGTTATCACTTTAAAAAAAAAACAAACACAGACTTGTATACTGTACACAGGTGATGCTCATTTAAACCTCCAATTTTTACTGTAAAAATTTACTTTGAAATTTAAACTATTTGATGCCGAGTCTTTATGAAAGATCAAATGGAGATTTTGAAGTGCTTTTCTATGGAAGTAGTTTTCTATTGGCTTCAAAATTAAAGGCAATTTAGTACCAAATGAGCAAGTGTTTTGATTACAATGGTTTGAGATTATTCGGAAAGCTTGTGACAAACTGGACACCTATCAGAAGGCAAATCGGTTTCATTAATTAACTTATTTATTTTCATTTCCAAAGTTCTTAACACTACTGACATACGCTCAGTTATTATGTCAGATAATTCAGCCGATGAGCAATTCCATTCATTTACTGCACCAAATATCTGGAGACTATCTTTCAATGGGATGTATTATCTGAACTAAAGCAATTAATTAAAGCTAGCCACAGAACCATGGAAATTAACATTTTATGCAAGTTTTTGTTTGAAAAAGGACAAGAGAAGCAACTTCACAGTTCCCTGCCAGCATCCACAACACAATCCAAAACTATCTTATGAAATTATCATGCATTTGAATTTATTAAAGATGGCACAGTATTTTCCAGAGTATACAATTACTTAGATTCATTGCACAAACGATTTCAGCATTCAATATGGGTCTCGGATGCACAATGGCACAAATCTAAGTGCCAAAGGACATCTCTAAACTGTCAATGTGACTGCCTGCAGAATTAAAACAGTCGTTGAATTAACTGCAAACTAAATACTGACTGGTTTCTTTGTGGAGCCATTACTCTTCCAACCAAAATTGCCATTGAAGTTTGATTATACTGCTATAATAAAAAGTAATGAAACTTGCTCATGCTCTGACAGCTCCCCTTAAATGACACACTATACTGATCTTGGAAAGGGCACAACGTTCTAAATTGATTGAGGTTGGCACTTCATCTCCAAAAGGCCACCACACTGTCACGGTGTGTACTAACTTGATGTCAACCATTAAATCTATATGTTTTTTGTTAAACCAGACAGTGTTAACACATTGTTGTTCTGCTTAATGAGTTCAAGAAAGCTACAGACTTACCATCGATCCGGCTAACAAGTTCCTGCAACACTTTTACTTTCCTCTGAATCCCCGGTTGTGCAAAAGTGTAGTTGTCCTGGAAGACAAAATTTTCAATAAGTGGCACGATTTACTTGCACTTACTTGAAATCAACACAGACAATCGTTTTCAAACACAACAAAAGCTTGCATTTCTCTAGTTTTTGTCACATGGAAGACCATTCAAAGAACTTGACAATGGAAAAAAAAACTATCGATCAGGAAATGTAAAAACAAGTCCAAAATAAGGTCACAATTTCAAATTATTTTTTCCCTGAAGAAAGAGACAGTAATGTAAAGGAGAACCAGTTTTTAAAGATTTTCATATTGTCATGACAACGATACAATACGGACAACCAATTTTCAATTTTGATCATCTGATCTTAATACCAGAAATCTTTCATGGTCTAAAATAATTTTAAACTGACAAATACTGATCTAAAATGGATGCAATCACCAGACCACCAATGAGGAAAGCTCCAGGAACAAATGTGGAATAAAAAATAACATTTGAGTTGAAATTACCATTCTGTCCAAAGACACTAACAGCAGTGAGTCAACCAAGTCAGGTGTCAAGAAACTGGCATCTCTTATTTCAATTTGAACGTGCCTCCTAAATTACACAGATTGGGCACCATTCCTTGCAGAGTATGGAGACGTCAGGACCAGGCTATTTCAACAGAGACTTTGGACCAAAAGAGACAAAGTAATATAGATTGCTAATATCAAGAACTGGAATCTCTTTCAATCCCTGTTTTCTCATCAGCATTTTGAAAAACAGTGCCCAGTGACAAAGCAAATGGGAGAAATAACAACTTTCAGAGAACTTAAGGATAACAACAGATTTCTAGGAAACAACTGTGATCTGGCAAAGTCTAACATCCTGAAGACTCTAAGGATGTCTGAACTGTACAGTTTTCATTGTTCCCATCTACACTAAACATGCTCTGCTTTGTTAAAACTTCATACTTGAGGTGAATGTCACATATCGTTTTTCTCAGTATTTTAAAGTAATAAAATTCCTTTTTCTTTCAGACAAGAAAATCTTGTAATTGGCTCCTTAACTTTAATTAGTTCTGCATTTTACTAAATATGATATTCGCACGCTGAAAATCGACCAAGGGTGATGCATATATGGAATAAACTGCCAGAGGAAATAGTGAAAGCTGGTAGAAATACAATATTTAAAAGGCATCTGGATCAGTATATGATAGGAAGGGTTGAGAGAGATATGGGCCAAATCCTCCTCCTCAGCTGATTATAACAATACCTGCGACAAAGTAGGAGGAAGAAAAAATGAACAGGAACTGAATGATGCTTATGTATTTGTGTACATGCTGCTCACTGAAGACAATCTAACAAAACATTCATCAAATAAAAATCACTACTCAAAATAAATTAAGAACACCTTAAGATTTTTCAGAAAAATTGATCTAAAGCTGATAAGGTATATGATCATGATTACCACCCTGACATCATCAAATCAGACAACAGGGTGGTCAGAAATAGATGCTAGGTCAACTTTCCTTATACTTTGGCAGACTTGCTTCCAAGTTGAAAATTTATAACAAGTGCGCTAACAGGTCCCAATCTGCTGAATGTATACAAAGGGATAAAATCATTTGGAACTCTGCAGTTAATTTAAAGACACATTACCTGCAGGAGTTGAAAAGCACTCACTGACCCAGCTGAAATTGCAACTGAAAGCAACTGATCCAATAGGGCATAAACATGCCATATCACTTCCAAGAATGCTTATGGTAATAGGTATGGTTTTGACTTATTAACGATATCTGCTTATGTGCAAAAATTATTCAAACTGCGTTTCCTTAGACCGTACATGGATCCCACACAGGGGAAACAGTTCATCAGTATGTCTCAATCAATAACTCTGATTTCCCAGTCACAGCAGCAGCACTCACTATTAACCTCGAGAAAACTGCCAACAAGGTCTAGTTATTTCTTTGGCATGGACACCCCCCTTCCTGATTTTAGCTTGAATCTCATCTTTACTCATGGGGGTTGCCAAGCATCCATCAACAGTTAAAGTCATTAACAAGGGTAAGAAAAATTCTCAACAATATCTTTGTATGGTGATAATGTATTCTGTCATGGACATGAACACACGGTTTTGATTAGGTCATTCGGATTCGACAGAGAAATGCCAAGGAAACAGGAGAGATGAAATATTAATGTGATTTATGAAGCAAAGAACTCATGCATGAAATATAGTCAATATGTCCGTGTTTCATCCATTATGAGTGGTAAGATGTGAAAGTTATAATTATGCAGAATTGTAATATCATATCTGCATAATCAAGTCCCATATTACAGTATGAATAAAGCAAAAGTTGAGTTAATATTGCCTTGCACTGCTTTTACAGCATGTGACAAAAACATCAATGGCAATAATCTTAGTACCTACAGATTAAGAACAAACATCTGATGTTGTCCATCCAGCTGTATAATAAGCATTTTTAGTAATTATTATCCATGCCAAGAACTCACCTTGATGATTACAGTTAAATACAGAACCTGAATTTAAGTGCATAGACAACTTGTACTTATTAATATAAATAAAATCATTAAGTTTGCAATTTGAATATCCAAATCTATTTCATTTAGATTACTCTATTTGTTGATCTTGTGTGGTTCCACAACTGTAACAACAAACTGCTACTCAACACATCACTGTCTAAATATAATAAATCACTGAGGTACAGAGGTTTAACTAGGCATAAAAAGACAAAACACTCCACAATCTCTTCAACCTTCCAACTCATTGAATTCCTTATCAGCACAGGCTGGTTCGAACGTGAAAGGTTGAAGGAATGTTGAATAATTCTCATCCACTTATAGATTTTTTTTTAACTTTTTTTTAGTTCAACAGCTTAAACAATGGATTAAAAACAACAAATTTCAGGTTGTCTACATCAAATGCCATGAAATATTCTGCATTTGAAAATGCTATCAAAATGACATGCCCAAACGTTCTGGCAACAAGAATACCATAAGCCTTAAATATACAGTCGCAAATTATGTATGTTCAATGCTTCTTGTGGGAAGTATGAATTCTTAAATTTTAGCTTGTGTTACTTATTGCTTATGTGCAATCTACTCACTACAAAGCAATGTATAAAAATGTACATCAAGTTACTGTATTAATGGCTGACATAATGGTGCTGGATTGGCCCAAATGGGAACAGAATGTTAGGCCTCAAGAAGTATTTGCATTGTTCAAATTTGGAAATTAAAAGATAATTGATTCCTTGGAATAAACAGTAATACTACTAGAAACATAAATGTAAATATTTTGAGGCTAACTAGACTAGGGCTATTTTCCCTGGAACATTGGAGGCTGAGGGGTGACCTTACAGAGATTGATTAAATCATAAGGGGCATGGATAGGATAAATAGACAAGGTATTTTCCCCAGGGTGCAGGCATCCAAAACGAGATGGCATAGGTTTAAGGAGGGAAAGGAAAGATTTAAAAGGGACCTAAGGGGCAACTTTTTCATGCAGAGGGTGGTGCAGGTATGGAACGAGCTACCAGAGGAAGTGGTTGGGGGCGGGTACAATTATAACATTTAAAAAGCATCTGGATGGGTATTTGAATAGAAAGGGTTTAGAGGGATATGGGCCAAATGTTAGCAAATGGGACGAGATTTATTTAGGATATCTGGTTAGCATGGACGAGTTGGACCAAAGGGTCTGTTTCTGTGCCGTACATCACCATGACTCTATTCCAGCAAACACATCAAATAGTACAAGAAAATCATCCAGCAATTCCTAGGTGCAATCAAATATGTAAAAGACATGTAAAACTTAAAAGCAAAATGAACAAATTTGTAATCACAGAAAGAGACAGAGGCAAAAAGATGGCTCCTACAAGAATTGGCTCTGAAGATCTATCATCATTAAAGCCAATCAAAACACAAACTAGAATCACAAGTAACATAGTGGAGCAAAGATACAAAAATCAGTAGCAACCCACTGCTTTAGGCATTACCATTACCTGACTTTTGCAAGAAAAGCCACTGAGCATCAGTTTAATTACAAAAAGTTCAATAAGTTGTACCTAGCTCTATCACAAATGTTTTAATGGATCACAAGTCCCTCGATTATTTTATTTGTAATATCCTTAAATATTTGTCCTTTGCAAGTACAAAAAAACTGCATAAAAACATTTGGAAAATTGACATACAACAACGATGCACAAAAAAGGGAGTGGATCAGAGTGCAAAACACTGAAGCAGATAATTACAAGAAGCTATCTAAGATTACAAAGAGATCTAGATCAATTGGGTCAATGGGCTGAAGATTGGCAGATGGAGTTTAATTTGGATAACTATGAGGTATTGCATTTTGGTAAAACAAACAAAGACAAGATTTATACAATTAAAAGTAGGACCTAGAGGTTCCGATACGCAATTCTTTCAAATGTGCACCACATAGCATGCTTGTCTTCACTGTTCAGACCTTGGAGCATAAGAATTGGGACATTATGTTGAGGGTGTACAGGACGTTGGTGAGGCCTCTGTTATGAAGCTGTGTAGAGTATTCATGAATTGGAGGGGATGGGGAGGGGACTTGTTGGGCCGAAGGGCCTATTTCCACACT
This sequence comes from Rhincodon typus, assembly GCF_021869965.1. NCBI lineage: Eukaryota > Metazoa > Chordata > Chondrichthyes > Orectolobiformes > Rhincodontidae > Rhincodon > Rhincodon typus. Next base: position 19,818,133 of record NC_063353.1, on the reverse strand, counting down.
TTAGGGGATTCTATGAAGTTTATATGTTATAGGGGATATCTAAGACAGGTTTTTTGAAGATCAGGGGAGAGCCAACTGCTAAGAGACAACCCCTTTTTTTTGCTCTCAGAGAAAGCACTGTCTAGTTAATACGGTCCCAAGGCATTTCTAGCTAAAAGTCCTCTCAGACACCATTGCAGAGAAAAACATTCCTGACGGCAGAATCAGCAGAAAGACATTGGCGACTTGAGATTGACAGAAGAAAGGCTGGAGAAAGCAGAGCATTCCAGAAGACAGTCCGTGTGAATTCAGAGAGATTAAGTTTTAATTTATTATTTTCTTATTAATTGGGTTTATATCAATGCGACTGTGTTTATTTGAACAGCATTCCAGTATTTAGTTCAGTTAGGGAGTAGTTAGTAGTCTAAGGGAGAATTGTTCCATTTGTTTGTAATTCTGTCGATTTGTTCATTGTTAGGGTTAAATGAATAAATTGTTACTTGTTATTTGTAAACTGGATCAGGAATTTTTTTTCTTTTAACCACTCTGAACAGATTACAAGGCGAAAGGTGAGCTTCTCTGGGTGTTTCGGGGGTAATTATTAGAACCTCTACTCCTGTCATAACAGATTGGTGCTTGTGTTTTGGTTTAATTGTTACAGGGGTTCGGCCAATTACCCCCCATAACTGTGTCCAGTTCAGGTCTCCCTGTTACTGGAAGGATACTATTAAGCTGGAGAGGGTTCAGAAGAGATTTACCAGGAATGGAAGGTTTGAGTTATAAGGAGAGGCTAGATTCAATGGGACTTTTTTCCCCACTGGACTGTAGGAGGTTGAGGGGTGAACTAATAGAAGTTTATAAAATCATGACGTGTGTAGATAAAGTGAATGGCGGGTGTTTTTTCCCTAGAGTAGGGGATTTCAAAGCCAGGGGACATATTTTTTAAGGTGAGCAGACAAAATTTTTAAAAAGACATGAGGGGGGCAGTTTTTATTTTTTACACAGCGAGTGGTTCGTGTGTGGAGTGAACCTCAGAGGAAGTGGTGAACGTGGGTACCGTTACAACTTTTAAAGGACATTTAGATAAGTACATGAATCATAAATGTTTGGAGGGATAAGGGTCAAGCGCAGGCATGTGGGATTAGTTTAGTTTGGGATTAAGGTCAGCATGGACTGGTTGGAATGAAGGGTCTGTTTTCATGCTGTACGACTATGACTTGAAGTGACAGCAGGTGCTTGAACACAAACAACCAAGCACAATGTGATAAAACCTCACAGCAAGCAGAACTGCAGGAAATTCGTGTTTCGGATTCGAGCACGTCACTTGTTTCGTAGGCAAGTTTCAAATGTTACACATTAGAAATCATTGATACTTGGCATATGATTGCTATACTAGTATGTAGACAAAAATCTGCAAGAAAGTCCAGGTCAATTTATCGAACATCTTCACTTATCACAATGCCCCACTGAAGGCCAGGTCATCGCAAGCTGAGCAACCTCAAAAAGGTATTCAAGACAATACACTTAACAGAAAGAAATCAAGAGTGTTGCTTCACGTATAACAAAGCATTAATTGATAAGGTTAAATATATCAGCTTTCTTTTCAATAATGTAATTTCTCAATACTGGATTGGATTTGCCCGGCATATATATTGGCAATTAGGTGCCATCAAGGAGATTTAATTGGTACAAACACGTATATTTCTTCGATGCATCTTTGTTGAAGCAAATCTATCACCTACAAAGGAACAAAATATTGAAGTATTCAAACCTATCATCTTTAACACCAGACACTTCCAAAGCTAATAGAAAAGCTGATGTCCAGTACCATGCAAAATTACTTGAGAAAGATGGAATAATGGAAAAATTAGATGCCCAGAAGTATATATTAAAATGTTAACAAGCAAAGGTATCTGGCCATAATCATGTATAGATCTTCCTAAGTTTCAGGAATTAGAATGTTTTCCTTTCCATGTTGAGCTTTTATAAATCTGACTTGCCTTTTCTGTCTGGATAGCTTCTCTTCCCTTCCTATCTCGAGCTCAATATCTAGCCCTTCACGTAACATAATGTGAAGTTTTTGGGCAATGTTTTTCTAGACATCCAGGTTGGAAGGTTGAATTACAAAGCTTTTTCAGCATTAGAGATAATTCTCTCAACTAGTTCAATTAATAACTCGTCAGCACCTGACATATAATTTTGTAAGATGGTCTTCTCAAGGGCATCAAAGCAGTAGGCAATAAATGTTGGCTTTGGTCAGAACAACTGCAAATCCATTTGCAATTTGCCATTTTGCAACGTGTCTGGGAGAAATCAGCAGTTCACTCTGACATGGGTGAGTTGCAAGATCAAGCATCCAAATTTACTATGTTGCATTACAGCATATTGAGGATCAGTATATCCAAGAATGAGTTGTAAAATAAAACAATTGCAAAATAATTTCAATATTTTCTAAATTAAATATCTCTTATAAAAGAAATTCAAGGAGAGATGCAAGTGACACTTAGTCCAGTTCCAGTTGTGAGGATTTGCATAATACTCTATTTGGAAATATTAACCAGGTGAAAATACACAGGAAGGAGGTCAATGCATTTGTAGTAAATGGTGATGTTTAGATTTTGTAGAAATAGGATCAAATGTTTAATTATCTTGATAGAAAAAATGCTTCAAATGCATTTCATCAGCATAGCCATAATTTGTTACCAAACTTTCAAAGCAATTGTCTACTCAACATAATTCGATTCAGAATTTTGTTTAAAAATGAACATTAATCAAATCAATAAATTATCTACATGAAGCATGAAATACCCAAATTATCTATTCAAAAAAGTCTACTGTCTTGCAGTGAATGTATTTTAAAATTAAAAAAGAAATTTGAAATTAATGCTTGCTGAGAACATAGTCCTTTTAATGTTTTTCAGAAACCAGAATGGCAAAGCTTGATCAACTGAATAAATTCCATGTGATTGCCAGAATATACCATGCTACTTTCAATGAATTAAAAACCAGAAAACCGCAGGTTTCTGTAGAAGTGTACTGAATATATTTCCTTCTTTTACATGAGGAGAATGAAGAATCAACATTACACTACAAACCCATCAATGCTTCACACCAGTGATTCCCAAACTGTGATGATACAACAATTCTCTGGGAATGTGTGCAAGAAATTACCTAGTGTCAGCTCCTTTCTCCATCTATCTCCACTTGCATTCTGTCTCTCGTCCTCCCAACTTCATTTCCTACTTCTTTATTTCAACCCTCTCCTGGATAATCGTCTTAAATTAAACCAAGAAGATTGGGGTGGCACAGGGGTTCCATGGTTAGCACTGCTGCCTCACAGCGCCAGGTCCAATTCCAGCCTTGTCTGACTGTCTATGTGGAGTTTGTACATTCTCCCAATGGGTTTCCTCCCACAGTTTGCACACTAGGTGGATTGGTCATGCTAAATTGCCCTCTTGTATCCAGCGTCATGTAGGTTAGCCATGGCAGATGTAGGGATAGGGTTGGGGGATGAGTCTGCATGGGATACTCTTGTTGGTGTGGACTTGTTGGGCGAAATGGCTTTTTTCCATACTGTAGAGATTCTATTAGTGTCACTTTTGATCCCGAGATGAGCTTCTAACCTCACACTATGGCTATCACTAAGAACACTTATTTTTGCATCATCATTCAACTTCACCCAATTCAGCTCATTGACTGCTAAAACCCTAATTGATGCCTTTGTTACCTTTCAACTTGACAGTTCCAAGGAATTCCAAGCTCACCTCCCCCATTCTATTCTGTCAACTTCAAGTCCTTCGTTATATTCACTCCTCCTCTCCCTCTGTCGACAGCATAAAACCAGTAACTTCCATTCCCTTTCTGCAGATGCGTCATATTGGACTCAAGCTATTAAGTGTGCTTCTCTGTCCACAGATCCTGCCAAACCCGAGTTTCTTCAGCATTTTATTAATTAGACCAAGATCTAGTTCTCTCGGGTTCACATGATGGAATGAATTAGAGGAATTTTTTGATTTTCCAAATTAATTTTCCTACAGCTTATGTCTGAAAGATACAAATATTCTCAAAACAAAATGATATATATACATAGCATTCAAAATTAATATTACACTAATTTAAAATCTCAAAAAGAAGTTACAAATACATACATTTTCAACGACTACCAGAGACGTGATATATTCATGCACACAACTGTACAGTTAACACAGTTTAGAACGGACATCCAGTCTTTAATCCTTTGAAGGAACAATGCAAAATTAAGAAGCGCATCCTTCAGTCCCTCCCTCCAATCACTGGTTTTCCATTTACTGACCTGATGACCAGATCATTAAGTGCAGAGTTTTACCATTAAGAGTGGAAAAGGGTTAACATTTTAGAACTAATGAAACGAAACTGACCCATATAACTAATTATTTGTCTTTTCTCAGGTCATACCTAACCCGGAGTGTTTCCACTATTTTCTGACCGATTTCAGATTTCTAGCATCCACAGTACTTTGCTTTTATGTTTCGAAGGCATTCCATGAGCATCTTGTTCAAACCCATAATCAGCTTCTCCCCCCCATATAAACAACATAACCACATCATACCTTCAAAATACATTCTAACATTCATCCTACAGCTCTCTCTTCTGCAAGTTTATTGATTATTTCAGTCCCGACACACACCTTCTCCACTACTCTTGCACCTCACCTTACACTCATCGATCCTCTACAGGCTTCAAAAGAATCTCATCTCATATTTTAACCCACATCACCCAGACCTTATCCAGACTTTCAATGGCTACACACTTTTCGGGATTGCAAGTAAAACGTTTCCCTATTTTCAAATACTACGCTCTCTCCTCACCTTATATGTCAATCAGCCTGATTCTCTGACACCAGAATTCTAATTATCCTATTGCCAAATATAATTTGCAAACATTTGGTCAATCACCAAGCCTTGATTGATTTTCATCTTGTATCCTCCAGGTTTCTATATTGCACTGATTTCAAAAATTTCCAAACCTTCCTCTCCAAGTACGCCTTCGGTTCCAAGAAGCCTTTCCTTCCTTATTACCGGGATTCCTGTGCATCCCATGCTCCCTGCCTCCAAATGCTTTATGTTTACAAGTCACTAACTCGAGAGGCCAATTTAGTGACCCTTTCCACCTCTCATCCATCACTAACACATCAATTGTTTCCTCCACCCACTTTTTTGCCTTTGGCTCATCTTTGCAAGTCAGCGTGCGAAATGAGTACTCAATGATAAATAAAGCTTTCTTTGAATATAATACAATACCAATGTCTTTTTTAAAATTAATTCCTAAAACAAAAAGTTAAGTGAAAGAAAATAGAATTTGAAAAGCGATATGGTTCAACATCAAGGTGCATTTGGTCAAGTGTGGCATCCAAGAAACCGTGGGAAAATTCTGGACAGGTTAAAGTCATCTCGTACAAAGGAAGATGGTTGTCATTAATGCAGGTCAGTCATCTCAGCTCCAGAACATCACTACAGGAGTTGCTGAGGGTAGTGAACTAGGCCCAACCCTCTTCAGCTGCATTATCATTGACTTTCCTTCATCATTGGTCAGAGATTGGGATGGTTGCTGACTATTGCACAATATTCAGCACCATTTATAACTCTGCAGATATAGAAGCAGTCTGTGTCCGAGTGCAGCCACATTCAGACTTGATTGATAAGTGGTATGTAGCATTCATATCACTGAATTGCCAAGCAATCACCATGCTGTCTCAGTGGTTAGCACTGTTGCCTCACAGTGCCAGGGACCTGGGTTTGATTCCATTGTCAGGTGACTGTGTGTGGAGTTTGCACATTCTCCCTGTGCCTGCGTGGGTTTCCTCTGGGTACTCCGGTTTCCTCCCACAATCCAAAGATGTGCAGGCCAGGTGGATTGGCCCTACTAAATTGCCCATAGTGTTCAGCGATGTGTAGATTAGGTGGGTTATGAGGGACAGGTCTGGGTGGGATGCTCTGAGGGTCGGTGTGGAATTGTTGGGCCAAAGGTCCTGTTTCCACACTGTAGGGATTCTATGAACCCTCAGCAAAGAAATTCCATCTCTTAGACAGAGTTGGAAACTTCAGAGGGTTCTGACTAAGAATCCAGCCATCAGACCTTGACATTCAACAGCATTATTATAGTTGATTCCCCCACTATCAGCATCCTGTGGGTCACCATGGCCAGAAGGTGAACTGAACCAGCTGTAAAAATATCGTGGCTAACAGATGCTGGGAATTCTGTTGGAAGCAACTTACCTCCCAACTCCCCAGAGCTCGTCCACCATCTACAAAGCGCAAGTCAGTCGTGTGACAGAATATTTTCCACTTGTCCAGATGGGCACAGCTCCAACAATGCTCAAGACGCTCAATACTATCCAGAACAAAAGAGCCCACTTGACTGGGCATGCTCCACCAACAACACACAATGACAGCAGTGTGTCCTATCTACAAAATGCACTGCAATAATTCATCAAGACTCCCTAAATATTCACCTTCCAAACCTGTGATGCCTGCCACCAAGAAGAGCAACAGATGCATTCGAACACCACCACCGCAAGACCTCCTCCAAGCTGCACATCATCCTGACCTCACTGCCACTGACTTAAAATCCAGGAAACTCCTTTGCAAACAGCACTGTGGGTGCCCCTTCACACCAAGGGCTGAACCAGTTCAAGGAACGTGATCACCACCATCTTCCTCCAGAGCAATGAGGGAGGGGGATGAAGTAACTAGCGGTACCCACATCACATGAATGAACTGAATAGTCAATTATACCACTTATGCAATCTCGCTAACACAATATTCGACAATTTAATAATTTAACAAAATAATTCACCTCTATGTCCAATTCTTCCACTAGATACATTACTGCACACTGACATCAAAATATGATTTGATACAATAATAAGATGAAGTCGCATGAAACTCATTCTGCGACTGAACTGCTACAAGTAAGTGAAATTCAAAGCAATCTTTGAGGGGATACCTCTCAGAAAGAAATTGTCTAAAAGACCTTACTGTAATTAGATGCAACTGAAAGGACTACTTTGTTGATATTTTGCCTCTTTTATAGCTTATGTTAGAGCATTTCTAAGCCAAGGATCCAATATCTGTGAAGGACAAATTGTATAATAAAGTATTTGATAAATACTTGTTGAAATCCATCTGTAGGAACTCTGCTTCAAGAAGTTTGTTTTCCAAAACTGTATAATTCCTTGATGAATTACATTAGTTTTATATAATGCCTTCAAGGTAAAACATCCTAAAATGCTTCACAAAGGTAATCAAAAAGTAAATGTCAACAGCATAAATATTAAAAAAGATAACCAAAAGCTTAAGTCAAATGGTTTGGCCTACGAAGGTGGAGTGGCAGCCACATTTAGAGAAGGAATTCCAGAGCCTTAGATCTCGGGGGTAAAATGTACCAGGCTCCAACTGTGATCTAATAGGAGGAGGAAATAAACAAGTTGCATTATTTGGAGGAACAGCAACATGACAAAGCATGAATATGCTCAAAAATTACCGAATTACCAGCCATGTCAGAACTGCTTCATTTTGTACACACTACTTTTTTTCAAACAGACTTCATAGCCTAGAGATTAGGATGATTCCTAGGTTACAAACAGTGTCTAACAACATTAAGAGATAGT
>NC_063353.1:19777852-19785506 GCF_021869965.1 Rhincodon typus | reverse complement strand
GGCCTAGACCCTTCCTTTTCTGATGAAGGGTCTAGGCCCGAAACGTCAGCCTCTCTGCTCCTATGATGCTGCTTGGCCTGCTGTGTTCATCCAGCCTTGCACCTTGTTGTAATAGACTGGGCACTGGGCCTGGATGGGTAAAAGGCTTCTTCTCCGCCAGATACCATATTCCGAGCTTGCAAACTGACATTTCACCAGTAGACAAAGAAAATGCTTCAAAGACAAGTAAAGCTCGCTTTGAAGTGGATTAGCATAATCATTAATGACCAAGAGCAGCTTGTTATCATGAGTCAGAATGGTGATAACCTTTCCATCAAGCTACATACATAACATCTTCATGATGAGATAACAGACTAAAAGAAAGGGAAGCAAACACTGCATTCAGGATACATGCTCCAGTGAAACATCCTGCCCCTGTGACAAAAGCACTGATGTGTCACATGAAGACTGATGTAGAAATGAAGAACTGCATAATGCACCAGAAATAATATGTAGCAAATCAAATATAGAAACAGTGGAATCTAATGACCTCTAGTACTCCACCTAGAGTGCTGTGACTCTAGCAGATTGCAGTGACTCTAGCAGATTGCACACAATAATAGGTCCCAAAAGATCAAGACTGTAATTTCCATGTAGGGATGGTGGATAAGGTTTCAGCACATCAACTCCAGCAGCAGTGCAATATCCTGCAGAATAAAACTATCAATGCCAGTGGATGATCATGAGAAACTAAAAAATTTCAGGTGTTGTAAAGAACTAAATTACATTGTTTTCTTGATCCCTTTCATGAAGCTCGATGCAAGAGATTTGTTAACTGAATTTTCCAAAGTTGCATGTTTGTTGCACGCACCATGACAGAAAAATGATTTTAATGAGATAGAAATATAAGAGATTGACAGCCTTACATTTATCCTCCATAATGCTATCTGCGCTTGACACTTGCTTTACCCAAGTATCTCCTCCTTCCAAAATCTGTACTTGACCACCTTATAATATTAACACAAGAGCATCATCTGCAACCTATCAACTCACACTAGGGTTTTTCTTCAAAGCCCCAATTATACAAGCCTCAACATTAACTTCAGCTGATTATCCATTGTTGATCCCTTTTGAAGCGTGTTCCATATCACAGCTTTACAAAATATTTACTTCATTTTTTAAAATAACTAGGATTATCATATGAAAGACTCATTGTCTGAAACTTTGTATTCCCAACCTCAAAAACGGATGACTAAGTTTTGCATCATGTCAGCACAGTTAATAGAAATATTGGAATCAAAATTAATCAACTTATTTATTATGACTGCTGAAATACAGAGTCCTGGTGCTGCACTCATCAATAAGCCCATAAGAGGGTGCTCTGTCAAATTACGAGGAAAAACCACATGTTCATTACTAAAATAGATGATGTGCTGGAAATACTCAGCAAATCTGGCAGCATCTGTTGAAAGAGTTAACGGTTTCAGTCCAATATTACTCTTGCTCAGAATATAGCCTTAACAAAAATCAGTCTATTAGCATAAACAGAAAACAAATTTTCCAGAGGTAGTGGTTTATTCAAAATGTAAACAAGGAATATCAGAAACACTCCATAATTTAGCATATCCTATTATCATGGCTCTTGCATTTACTGAATGTGTAAGCTTTTAGGCCCAATTTTTAACTTCCACTGAAATGAACACGGTCAAGAACACTATCTTTCACAACTACAGGACATCCTCACGTACTTTACAGCCAAAGAGATAGTTCTGACATGCTGTCACTGTTTTAAAGTAGGAAATATAAATTCAATTTGTGTGCTACAACCTCCCACAAACAGCAACATGATCACAATCAGATAACCTCTTTTGGCTCACTGGGAAATAATTATTAACCAGGACACTAGGAAGAATTTCCCTGCTCTTCTTCGAATAGTGGCCTGCAATCTTTCACATCTACCTAAATTGAAGAAAGCACCTTGAATGATAAATCTGAAAACAATGTATTTCACTTCAAGAATTCAATACTCCACTTCAGTATTTACAAAGGCATTGCAAAAATTTTACCCAATCATAAGAAAAACAAACAGCAAAAGTTTTGTGCAGTGTAGTAAAATGCCCCAAGGTCCTTAATTTCAAATAGATGAAGTAACTGCTATATGTTGCTGATTAAATACTTGATCCAGTTAAAAGTCAAAGTCAATGAGCAACCAAACAAAAATATCAGACCATCCACTTTCTCAAACACTACCCCACACCACTATTCCTTCCACACACACCCCCACCACCAACCATCCAGCAAGCCTAAATACATCTTTCATGAAGCAGCAAGGTAGTTAGACAAAGAATCATTTTACCCCAACACACAGAATCATGAAAGGAACAATATCCACAAAATCATTTTAATTTCCTTCAACTCAAACAGAATGATGGCAATTTTTCATACTGACTTCCTAAGTATTTGATACGACAAATAAAAATGAATTACGACCGATGGTCTATTGTTCAGTAAAGAGCATTAGTGGAAGTTTTTGGAACCTGGTGAATGGTTCAGCACTCGCACTTGGAATGGAATTAGTATTTTTTTTTTAAACATGATAGTTAGGTGCACCATGATGTTTAATTTTCAGAAAAATTAATGAAGGAAGTCAATCTGTAAGAACAACCAGAAGTGGTCAGAAAAGTAGGCAGAAGTAGCAAAAAAAATTTCAAGAGAATTTTCTGAACCATATTTCACAACAAGCATCACAACAGCTCCTTTCCACAAAATGTAAGGGTGAAGGGTACATCAGATTTCATGCAGCAATTACGGCTAAAGATAAAATAGCTACATAATTAAAATATGGATATACCCAAGAAACAAAACCAAATCACTGCAAAGATTCATTCCTGAAGATGACACTAGCGCAATTGTACAGACAGGTTTCACAACTTGTCGACAACACTACCAGGAAGTGCCCTTACAATCAGATGCAAATTACAGATTCATTCAGTTGTCATCTAATTTGCAAATATTACAATAGAAGTTTAAAGTTATTCAAGTAGATTTCATTAATAAGCAAAATAACTCAAGTTAAAATAAGTAATAAGGAGGAAATGCAAAACTGACCCTTGAATTTTTCCTTACCCAACCACCATCCAGGGCCTCAAACAATAGTCAGTTGAGCGATTTACTTTTACATCACAATGGAATTGCCTCGAGATCGTCAAAATCAAACCAAAGAACGGGTGAACAACTCCCAGAACAACTCCCTTTATTCAGCCTTAACTCTCTGCCCCACTTCCATGTTAAGATTTGCATCCTTGGCTGTCTTTGCAGTTCCAATGCAGCTCAACAGATTGTTGAGGAACGGCACCTCATCTGTTCACGAGGGATTTCACTTCTTTCTGAACTCAATCCTGAGTCCAAATAATTCATATCATCGCTCCTGCTCCAGTTTTTTTTCCACACAGCAGGTTGTTGGTATGGATTCTGCTGTTCACATTTACACCTCATTTAGATCAATCCTTCTTTACTTTCATTGCCTTTAAACTATCCTGTTGCTTGTATCGCTGTATCATCATTTTAGACACAACTTCATCCTACATTCCACTGTGTTACAGATGATGTTTATTATTTCCTCGTCCTCTACAGCCTGGAGTACTTAGTTTAAAGTTGTTACATCTCTAACCATTTCCACTTCTTGTGAAATATCATCAGACAGCCAAGTCAATTCTGGTTTTCTCTCTTCACTAGTCCTGCAGCAATGATCTGTACATAAACATTATCTTATCAAATGAAAAACAGTTCAAAGTGCTTCACAGAAGGACATACAAAAATGGGCATTAACCAAGCTCTGTCAATGAGATGAATCTTATATGATAAGGGTGTGCAGACGCAGAGAGATTAAAGCACCAAGCCCACACAGCCTTGCTAGCTGAAGGCAAGACAATAATTGTTGGTTAGGGGTGAAAGTACAAGAGGACAGAAAAGAAAGAAGGCACACTTTGGTGAGTGAATGGGTAGAGGGAATATGGAGAAAGAGGGGAGGGGGTGTTGGAAAAGCTCAAATGAGATTTAAGACTGGAAGTGCTGAGGCTGTAAGGAATTTAAACATACGAAAAGCAATTTCATGTTGCAGGTGGTGACGACCCAAGAGCCAATGTAGGTCATCAGAGAGGGCAGATAATGTCAGAAAAGAACAAATTTGCAGGACTACAGAGAAAGAGCACAGAATGGACTGACTGAATCGCTCCTTTAGAGAACTGTAACTGACACAGTAAGTTGGATAGTTCCAGGGAGAAATGACAAGACTATGACAAATGTATTAGTAGTTCAGACAGGACAGCAGAGAACAAACCACTGGATCGGATCTCTTTTGGCAGATTCAATCAGCCTGGTTTTAGATAATGAAAAGCTTTGTGTAATCAGAGGACAGCTATTATAGATAGTATTTAACATGGAAAATTTGAGCATGAATTTGTTCTCAGTGCTGAAAAGCCAGCTAGTTATGCAAAAGAAAGACAAGACGAGTTGTAGAAAAGTATATTCAATAAAAGGGGAAATGAGAGTTAACATGCTCTCATCTAACTTATTTGTACTACCTGAAGGCAGAATTGAGAAAGATTTCCCAAGTTTAATTCTGCTGTTACCATTGGCCCACAAATGCTTTTCCTGATTTCAACTCACTCCTCCCAAGTGAATACCTTGGTATTTTATACAAAATGAGGAGATGAAAATCACATGTCATTATATTGTCAGATTTCCCAAAATAAATCTGGCTTAGCCATATTTCCATGCTATTTTAGGTTGAATCATTTGTTTTATCAGCACCTGAGATGAGAGTGTCACACTTCTAATTGCCCTGGATGTGGTGATGGTTGTGAGCTGCCTTCTTGAACAGCTCCACTCCTTGGAGCATCAGGACACCTGTCAGGAAGGGTGCTCTCAATTCTGAAGCAGTAACAGTGAAGGAAGGAATGGCAATATAGTTCCAAGTCAGGATGATGTATGACTTGGAGGAGACCTTGCAGATTATGCAATTGCAAAATTGCATATGCTGCCCTTGTCCTTCAAAATGGCACAAGTCACAGTTTTGGAAGGTGCTGTCAAAGCAGCCTGGCTAAGTTTCTGCAGCTCAACATGTCACAATTGATACTATTCTAAGTATCTTGAAGTACACTTGCCTGATTAGTTCCCGACCATACAGTGCAGTAAGACAGTTAAAAGTTTATCATTACCTCCACCTACAGATTCAATACCAAAGCAGCACACAAGAAAGGATGCAAATAAAAGTGACATTGAATGGTAGCGGCAAATAGTTGAATACCAGCCAAAACCTTCCTTCGGTGTCAAATCAGAAGAATTATGAAGTTGAAAGCTAAATGCAATTAATGTAATTATTATGGAAAAATGTACTCCAAAGGGAGCTACATACTTCAGATCTGGCATGTGTTCTTTCTCCATCATTCCCTGTAGTCCTCATCTAGTTATAATTAATGATCCTCATCTCACTGTCAGTAACACAGAGGTGGTAATGTTCAAAAGAGTAGAATCTTCTGGAACTTCTGCTTTGGCATAGCCACTGCACCTAATTACAGCTGGCATATAGATGAGGCTTGCAGAAAGGGTGCACAACTTTTAAAGTGTCCGTCAGCAATACTGTGCGCAGCTTTCAGATTGAAGATTCTTTTGGGATTCAAAACTATTAGTTTCATGCACTAAAGTCTGGCACAATTAATATTATAATGCACAAAAGATTAATTGAAGGGGAAGTTTTGCCCTTTTAAAAACAGAACCACAAATTGAAAGCGACAAGAATTTGAGATATTCTTTCCAAGAAATTGATTCCTGACAATCAGGAAATCTTATTTGCAGCAGAGAATCCATTAGTGTTAACTACTGTACAAGTTAAATGACAAAAATCACAAAAACAGGCGGGGTTAATGAAGTGTGGAGCTGGAGGAACACAGCAGGCCAGGCAGCATCAGAGGTGCAGGAAAGCTGACGTTTTGAGTTGGGACCCTTCTTCAGAAATGGGGAAGGAGAAGGGAGCTGGGAAATAAATAGAGAGAGGAGGGGTAGGGAGGTGGGATGGTGATAGGTGAGTCCAGGTAGGGAGTGATGGGGATTGATCAGTGGGATGGGTGGGGTGGCTAAGTGGGAGAGAAGATGGACAGGTTGTGGCAGGTCAAGGAGGCGGGGATGAGAGGGAGGGTTGGTCATGGGATGAGGCCGGGGGTGGGGAGATTTTAAAACTGGTAAAGTCCACATTTAGACCATCGGGCTGTAGCCTCCTGAGGTGGAATATGAGGTGCTGCTCCTCCAGCTTCTGGGTGGTGTCACTGCCACACTGGAGGAGGCCCAGGATGGACATGTCACCCGGGGCGGGGGGCGGGGGGCGGGGGGCGTGGGGGGGGTAGTTAAAATGGTTGGCAACCAGAAGTTATTGTCGTTTGTCATGTACAGAGCGCAGATGCCCTACGAAACTGCCACTGAGTCTACGTTTGGTCTCACAAGTATGGAGGAGGTCACATTGGGAGCAGCAGATACAGTAGACCAAGTTGACGAATGTGCACGTGAACCCCTATTTAATGTGCAAGGTTTGTTTTTGTCTTGAATCAGGGCGAGGGGGAAGGTACTGGTAGGTGCTGGGGTTAATGGGGAGTGTGGAGTGGACGAGGGAGTCGCGGAGTGAACGGTCTCTTTGAAGTATCTCTTTGGTTGTGGCGTCAGATTGCAGGTGGCAGAAGTGGCAGAGAATGATATGCTGGATACAGAGGTTGGTGGGGTGATATGCGAGGACAAGGGGGATTCTGTCTTTGTTTTTGTTGGGGCGGGGGGTGAAGGGGTGTGAGGGCAGCAGTGCGGGAAATGCAAGAGATGCAATTGAGGGCATTTTTGATCACTGGGCGGGGGGCGCCATTAGGTCCTTGAAATAGGAGGACATCTGGCATGTTCGGGAGTGGAACCCCCCATCTTGGGAGCGGACGCGGTGGAAGCAGAGGAATTGGGAGTAGGGGACCACATTCTTGTAAGAGGGTGGGTGAGAGGAGGTGTCGTCCAGGTAGCTGTGGGAGTCAGTGGGCTTGAAATAGATGTCGGTTTCGAGGCAGTCACCAGAAATTGAGACAGAGAGGTCCAGTAAGGAGAGGGAGGTACCAGAGATGGTTCAGAAGAATTTGAGGTTGGGGTGAAAGGTGTTAGTAAAGTTGATTAACTATGCAAGCTCCTCGTGGAAGCACGAGGCAGCGCCAATACAGTCATGAACATAGCGGAGGAAGAGGTGGGGGATAGTGCAGTGTAACAGTCGAAAAAGGACTGTTCCACATTTCTTTGGCGTTCCTCCAGCTCCACACTGTATTGTCTCTGACTCCAGCATCTGCAGGTCTTGCTATCTCCGAGGTTAATGAACATCTAACTGATGTTAATTTGAGTTGCACAATCAACCTTAGCAATTCCTCCAAATCACATCCTCAGTTTCATGTCAAAAATCACATGACACCAGGTTATATTCCAACAGGTTTATTTGAAACCACAAGTTTTCGGAGAGCAGCCCTTTCGTCAGCACCTGTGTACCAAAAGCTTGTGGTTTCAAATAAACCTGTTGGATGACAAGCTGGTGTCATGTGATTTTTGACTTTTCAACCGGCCTCCACATCATGGCCTCCACATCATGGCCTCCACATCATGGCCT
>NC_063353.1:19766706-19777842 GCF_021869965.1 Rhincodon typus | reverse complement strand
ATCATGGCCTCCACATCATGGCCTCCACATCATGGCCTCCACATCATCAGCATTTGAAGTTTAAACAAGACATTGAAACAAGTCCACTGAATGAAAGAGAATATTAAAAGCACATTCAAGTCACTGCAGATCAAGTTACAAAAGGCACAATCAAAACACCTTTAATTCCACCTTTGCAGGTTATGCTCCATTAAGTTGAACACAGTTCTAGGACCAATGAGATCAGTTATCCTTCTGAGAAATTTGGTAATTTGCTTCAGAACACATCACTTCTGGACATTCTCAGGAAGCAGCCTTGGTGATTACATTTTCTGCAAATTTATTGCCAAGGTACATTCCATTCAACTGGAACACTGAAATTAAGCATTCAAATCAACATTGAAAGTATACATTGATTAGCTCTACCCTTTAAGAGAAAGCGAGCTCACTCCTGAGCTCTACATATTCATGTTAGACCTCTTGTTACTGAAAATGCTTATTAATACTGAATGCACACCCAATATCTGGAGCAATGCATAAATATTATTGTCATTAATAGATAACATGGATCCACACAAATGAGCCTTCTAACACTTCTGCAGTGAGCTTTTTTATTTTATGTAGAAATCCTGTGTATCCACAAAACAAAAAGAAATTAGAGAAGTCCATTCAGTTAGAAATGATTTTTCAGTGATATGTTAAAGTCTTTCTTATTCCCAAATAATCTTGAGCACAGAAAATTTAATTTTACGTGTGTGGGAGTTGGCAGCACAGTGATAATGTCGAAAAACCAGCAACTCTGAAGTGCAGACAGCTAGTGGAATTTAAATATGAATAATTAAACATCAAAGAGTAGTCCACTCAGTGTCCTGATTTGGAAATATATCACTG
The DNA here is from genome assembly GCF_021869965.1 of Rhincodon typus. Classification (NCBI taxonomy): domain Eukaryota; kingdom Metazoa; phylum Chordata; class Chondrichthyes; order Orectolobiformes; family Rhincodontidae; genus Rhincodon; species Rhincodon typus. Next base: position 19,776,972 of record NC_063353.1, on the reverse strand, counting down.
TTCCTTCACTGTCACTGGGTCAAAATCATGGATTTCCCTCCCTCACGGCATTGTAGCTTTCCCTACAGTATAAGCACTGCAGTGGTTCAGAGGTAGCTCACAACCACCTTCTCAGGGCAACTAAGGCTGGGCAATAAATGCTGGCCAGCCAGCAATACCTACATGCTATGAGAGACTAAAAGAAAATCTACCTACCTCTGCCTTAAAAATATTTAAACATTCTGTATCCACTGCCTTTTGAAGAAGGGAATTCCAAAGAACTCTCAACGCTTAGAGATAAAATGCTTCCTCATCTCTGTCTTAACTAAGTGCCCCCCTTATTTTCATACTGTGACCCTAGTTCTAGGTTCTCCCACATGGGAAACATTCTTTCATCATCTGCCTGATCAAATCCCCTCAGGGTCTTCAATGTTTCAATGACTAACCTCAGATGCATTTGTCCATGACAGTATCACTGAGAATGATGACCGTGCAGTCGTTGCAGGGACGACATCCTGTCTTCACATTGAGGATGCCTTCCATCATGTTATATGGCAGTACCACTGTGCTAAAAATAGGACAGATCAAGCAACTCCAAATTGGACATCAATAATGTACTGTGCAATAACCAACAGTAGAATTGAACACCAACACAATCTGAAACCTCGTAGCCTGGTATATCCACCACTTTACCATTACCAATAACTCAGCGATCAACTCTGGCTCAAAAGGGAGTGCAGGAGGGCATACCAGGAACAGCACCAGACACACCTATAACTGACATATCAACTTGGTAAAGCTACCAAACGAAACTACTTGCATGTCAAACAGCAAAAGCAGTAAGTGACAGGCAGCTAAGCAACTCTAAAAGCGAGAGATCGGATCCAAGTTCTGCAGTCCTGCCACATCCAATCATCAATAGTGGTGGTCAATGAAACAACTCAATGAAGGAGGCTGCTCCTCAAATGTCCCCATTCTCAAATATGAAGGAACCCAGCACATCAGTGCAAAAGATATGGCTGAACTTTTTGCCATTATTTTAAGCCAGAAGTGTCAAGTGGATCATCTTGTTCATCTCCAGCAGTCCCAAGCATCACAGATGCCAATCTTCAGTCAATTGGATCCACACGATGTGATATCAAGAAACAGCTGGAGACACAAGATACGACAAAGGTTATGGGCCCCGATAACATTATGATAACGGAAAAGATTGAGAATCCTTTCTCCGACACCCTCAGAACCAACTAGTTTTTCAATAAAGGATATTTTCAGCTTTTGGGCCCACTATAAATCTGCTCGTCCTTTGGAAAAAAAAAAAAAAAACTTTGCTTACCCCGAACGGTCCCAAAAGCAAAGGTTTTTTTTTCCAAAGGGCCCAAGCTCACCATGTCTACAGGTCCATTTGGGTCCACTGCTGAAAAGATCTTTGGCTTTTAGGTCTTTCAGTTTTCAGACATTCACATAATGGATACCTGAACAATACTGAAGTTGAGATTCAGGACGAGCTGCATCCCCTGTTCCATTATAGCTACAACACTAGCATCTGCCTGACAATGTGGAAAATTGTCCAGATCTGTCCTGTACACAAAAAGCAGGACAAATCCAAGCCAGCCAATTATCACCCCATCAGTCTCCTCTCAATCTTTGTAAATCAAACACGTTAATGGATTTGGGACAAACACGGGTATATGAAGTTCAAATATAGATGAGTCAGATTCCCTGACTGGCAGAAAAGCCTCCAAAGGTTTTGATGACATTCTCCTGTACCTATGGCATATCCATAGATCACTTAAACAATTTCACTGCTCAGCTGTTCAAGGTGTAGCAGATTATCACAGCAACCTGTACTTTTTTGGCCTGCACAGCTGAACTTGATTCTAATCTTTCCCTTTACAATCAAAGCATACACCTATATCCAGGCAACACATCCATTTTCATCCACCCCTTTCACTATTGTTGATCATAGCTCTAAGTCCAATTTTGACCCATTACATATACTTGTGTTCAGTGTAGTTGAAATTCATGTTGCTTTTTGTTGCAGACTTGGAGATCTCAGTGACACATATTGCCATTTTCATATTTTGTAATTGCTATCCATCGATCAACATCTATGAGACAATCTCTAAACAAGTCCCTTGAAATAAATGGCTAAATGGCATGATATAACATTTTCTCACATTTCAACTTGAAGACATAATAAATTCCTCCTTACCCTTAAATAGTTTCTGTTGAGTGCGTTCATTTTCTTCCCATTTCAATTGCAATCCAGCTTTTGTGTATAACCTTACTCTCAGACATGCACTTCCCTCTCTCTACCATTCCTGTAGTTGCTGTCTTGAGTCCAGGATAAACCTTTTGAGATTGGTTTAACCCGGGAAAACAGAGATCTTACAAAGCTTTTTGACACACGACTGGCATCTACAGTATGCGCAATCTAAGATTCTAGGAGGTTGAAGGTGACCTTATAGAGGTACATAAAATCCTAAGGGGCATAGATAAGATGAATAGCAAAAGGTCTTTTTTCCTAGGATGGGGGCTGCAGTTCAAAACTAGTGGCTATATTTTTATGATGAGAGGAGAAAGATTTAAAAATGACATGTGGGGCAACATTTTTTAAATACAGAGGGTTGTTCGTGTGTGGAATGAACTTCCAGAGGCAGCTGTAGATGCAGATACAGTTGGAACATTTAAAAGACATTGGCTCAGGTACAAGAATAGAAAAGATTTAGAAGGATATGGGCCAAATGCAGGCAAGTGGGAGTAGTTTAGATTGGGAAACTTGTTCAGCATGGACGAGTTAGAGTGAAGGGTCTGTTGTACGACTCTGTACCATTAGTTACTTAAATTTAAATCAACAGCTGCTGCCTCTCCTTCAATCTCTATAACTGAGAAGACCAAGTCACTGTAACATTACGATCTCCAAACTTCCCTTCAAGACACACCAGCCTAACATGTACTGCCATTCCTTCACGGTCACTAGGTCAACACCTTAATGAGCCACTGTGAGAGTACCACCACTCAAACTAAAAGTCAGCAACTTCTTAAGCAACAACTGAATCGGTCAGAAATATGATCATTCTGTGATGCCTGCTTATCCCAAAACAATAAATTTTAAATCTGCACATGATCAAAAACTCGTTCATCTTAGGCAGTTTCAGTGAAGTTGGCTCTCACCTTTCTAAGCTTCAGTGAACATAAGCTGAGACTCAAAGGCTCATGTGGAAATGAGATACAGTCCCTACCTCTGAGCCAGGAAACCCAGGTGCAAGTCCTACCTACTCCAGAGATGTATACTAACAACTCTGAACAGGTTGATGAGGAAAATATTCAACATTTCCACATAAATCAACAAACCCATTAAAGGTATTAATCTGGCAGATCTTCGCTGAACCGCTTCTAACATCCTTCTTTCCTTGAATAAGGAGAGCTATCGTGTACAGAGTATTCCAGATATGGTCAGACCAATGTCCTGTACAACTGGAGCAATAGCCCTCTACTTTGTGCATCTACATATCTTCTTCACAACTTATTTTCCTACCAATCTTTGCACCATCAGAAAATTTAGCAGCTGTACCTTCAGTCTCTTCATTCAAGTTATTTATGAGTTGATGAATTATATGACACTTACATACAGGTGACACATCAATTTTTATCCACTCCTTTCACTATTCTGCATAATTACCTTTAACTTATCTAAATGCTTTGATATAAAATCTTTAATAATAGCTTCAACTGATCTTGCAAAGCAAAATGGTTTTGCGAGGTATTTATTCCACTGCTATCTCATTCTGATTCAAATCACTGACCACTGCAAGAGCATCATGTTCCTTTGTATGACAAACTTTTAACTTGTACCATTTTTGAATGAGATCCTGAATTATAAATTTCTATTCTGTACATTATGCCAACAGATCCTGAATTAAATTTGACAACTTTTATACAATAGTTTTGTGATGAAAGGTGTGTAATTTATGTTTTTTGTTTGGATATTAGATACAAAATAGTGGCACATAGGTGTCGGATACTTTCGTGAATGGTTTAAAAAGAAAGCTCACATCAGATAGCTGTTCCAGGACAATGACATAATCCATCATGTGTCAGAGAGCAGGGAATCCCGAGAAGTGTACTAGATAATTATTTATACTGGGGTGGTTTACAACAGGTAGAGTAAATATTGAAAGCCATTGTTTTTTGTTTAGAATAATAAAGGATTCATTTTTGGTTAAGAAAAATGTTATGACATTTCAGAGGAAATGTGGCTGAAGTTGGAAGCAAGTGTACCTCTCTCTCAGAAAGGAGATGTTTCAGAACAGCAAAAGCAATAAGTTATCTCCATTAGAAAATTTAGTTTGTGTAACTTCCAGAGCAAGAGTGTTTGATTTCAAGGACTAAAAATAGAAGCAGAGAAAGTATTAACATCAAATGATTCCACAGCTCACAGGCTAGAAGCTAGGGAGAGTCAGTCAAGTCAAACTTGAAGATTTTGATTTGGGTGTAATTTGGCTAGGTTTTAATCACTGTAAAGCGATGTTCTGGGGAATAAGTTGCAGCTTTGTTTTGCTGGTCTGAAGATGTTTTTTCTAGCTGTCAGAGATAGCTCAGTTTTTTTTGTTTTTGTCTTTTATATATTAAAATTCTGTTTCAATATGAAATAAGTTCTGCAGCCTTGTGTGACTATGTTTCAGTGAATGACCAGTCTTTTGGCCAAAATAAACGAGCTGTGAAGCCAGGTTTTGTTGTGCGGTCTTACTTATCCAGTAATACCATCAGCTAAAATCATAGCCATGAATATTCTATTCTTCGCCATAAATGCACGGTTATCAAATCTGATAGAAAGGTAACAAGAACGTTTTAGTCATTCAATTGCTTTCAATTTTACTTTCCTGATACTGTAAATATTAACCTGTTATACAGGTGACACAATGGGCATTGTCTAATGAAGCAAGGTTTCAGGCCCTCAGACATCGAAGGTTGAAAGGAGAAAGGCCATTTTAGCAATTTCTATTTGAAACACATCAATGCTTCAGAAAAATGGCACAGAAGCACTTTCTTCTCTCAAATACAAATATCAAATAATGCAAGCAAAACAAATGTAATTTCCATAATTATTCCAACACAGTCCCAAAACATGCTTCATTGATTGAATAAGACAGATTCTGATTTGATCCACAAGACACCAGGCAAGTATCCAACCCGGAACACACACTACAAGCTGAATATGCTAGTTGCCATTAGCAAACGACATTCAATATCACATAAATGTATTCCACCTATTTGAAATAATCCAACTTGAATCTCTCTGTTGCAAGCCAATGGAGTTGGAAAGAAATTTCCAACGGTCATCCACCAGCAGTCAGTCACAGCAGGTCTCACAAAGGTAGCTGACACAAAGGCAATGATTAAGCACTTTCAAAAAGATTCTTTCATCATGTATTCCATCATCCTAACACCCAAGAATGACTTCGTAATGTACCATCCCATCTAAGGAGGGAACAGAGACATTGGGGTCAGATGAATCTCATTAAGTCATCGTCCATTTCAAACAGAAGAACAAACTTGCCATTATTTATTTTACAACTTCAAGCTCTCCCAAAGCTTATGAAGCTAAACAAGTGCTTCTGTTCAAACATTTGTATTGTGTAAATTGTCTGCCATGTTTGCCAGTTTTCAACAACATGACAACCACCAAATAGTCAAGGGATCATTATTAGTCAGTTCTGGTGAGAAAGATGCTCTGCTGTTTCCTAAATAGTGCAACGGAATCTTTGACATCCACCAAAGGAGACAGAGGAGCCTCGTTTTAACAGCTCATCAGAAAGACATGGAACATGAGCCTTGATGCTGTGTTCAAGTCAACAGAAAAGGGTACGAAAACATGATTTTCCAACTCAGAAACAGGACCCTTATGCACAGAGTCACAAATGACAGGTAGAGATAATAATAAGGTTAGCATCACTGGTGATGATAGTCAGTCGTGCATGTTAACTCTAATCAGTGGCTTTAGCCTTCCCAGTATTTTCCTGGAGGAAACTACAATTCATCCAAGACTAAATGATAAACAAGTAGTTTGAAAGAATAGAAGCCGTAAACAGATTGAGGAACATTGAAAAGTACAGTTAGGCTCGATCAGTGTGTATAAATACTTTTTGTTAATTAAGTTACCAAGGAGTAGCAGGTCGATGAAAAACGGGATGTGTGTGTAGAAATGCAGTTAGAGCAGTGAATCACTCAACAACTTCACTTATCTCAACAATTCAAATCACTCAGGCCTGAACAGTAAGATGGTTGTACTTTTCCTTTGATGGTTATGAATTCCAGCCACATTCCGAACAAAAGCTTGCATTTTTATTTGAGACTTCCTAAACTAAACAGCTCAATTTCACAAAATTTTTCAAAAATATTCCTGCCCACTCCCTTCACTGATTTAGCAATTAAAAGCTGTGTAGCAAATTTTAAAGAATCCTGGTACTTTCACAACTAATTTCCTTCGTAACAATAATCCAGTGGTGTATTCTATTAATATCCCACAGTATTATTATTATGAAGGAAATTGGTTGAACTAGGCTGGCCCTTCTTTGGCCAACGCCCGTCAGCTATCAGTAAACAAATACTGCCAAAGGGTACAATTGAATAATTGTGTTCCAAAGCAGTACAGTTTGAAAGCTATTTTAACTGTTCAGATCTAGTTAAGAGGAAAGAAACAAATAATGGTCTTTCTTCATCATTTTGGCACCTTTAGTCAGTTATGTGGTTGTTGAGTGTAATACAACTAATCTAACAGGTGCCACTTGGCATCTACTTTATACTACAGTAAATCTCAACTAAATTACTATAATTCCTATGATATGTCAAATAATCAATCCATCATTAATCTTTGTATGGCTTAACAAAATGTTTGCTTGAAGTGGCCATTGCAGTTCAGTGAAATTTAGATTAGGTGTGTTGCTTAGGAAAGCATAAATGCATACCTCAATATACAAATAAACAAACTTTATTATCATGACCATTAAAATCTCCATGGTTGACAACATATGCTGTTGTTGTTATGACTTTATTGAGCTAAAGCACTTTTCTAATTAGTATGCATAGTCCGATTAGAAATTCAAATGTATGCTACTTTTCTGCTGTTAATGCACACTTGGGACCAATTTTGTTCTCAAATGGTCATTTTCTTCAAGATTTGTGTGTAATTAGTGTCATTTTACACCTTTATTAGTTTCATGGCCACGGATAAAGTTGCAAACTACAATCTACTGCTAAACAAAATGATCTGATTTATGTCTACACCCGAATTGAGCATACTTGAACAAGTAAATTTTATGAAGGAATATTAAAAGTTAGTTCTGCAAAATTTCCTTTCAACAGCCAAACTATGCAAGTTCATCAAAATTTGTGTTGAAGAAAACTTTACAAAAGCAAAGTATTATCGATGCCGGAAATCTGAAATTTAAAAAGCAGTGGAAAAGCTTTACAGATCTGACAAAACTGTGAACAGAGAAACAAAGTTAACATTTCTAGTCAATTGTCTTTCACTTTCCCTCTCCAAGTTGAAGAATTGAGTTTTTTTTTTCTTTAATGGAAAAGTTTCTTAATTGACAAAGAGATGATATTGCATTCAAACAGATTACAATGCTTTATTTGGGATCATATAACAAATGCAATGCTAAAAGTCAAAATTTTCCAATATAACGACCATAAAAAAGTTAAAAAATTGCAGATTCTCTCTCTATTTCACTCCAGAATGCAACCTCCTTTAACAGCTAATCAGAAATTCAATATGTAATTCCATGTAAGTTAAGCAACCCCCTGTTAGTTGCTCTAGATATTTTCAACCATCCTGCTCAGATATATTAGACCACCCCTTTAGAGCAGATAGGACTTGAACCCAGATTTTCTCACCCAGAGATAGGAACAGTTTCACTGTACCACTAGAACTTAGTATAGTTGTTCCATCTGACAATTTTAACCTCAACCAGATGAGTCTCCACTTTTGCTGAATAGTATCACATAGGCTGTCACCAGGATGACCATCCACCACAGTGCACATTTCACTTTACATTCTATCCATCCCTAGTCTCTCTTGTCTCATCCAAAGACAAAGAAAAATAAAAACAGTCTAATTGAGAGAATGGAGAAAAATAGCAACAGAAAGCTGGGCAATTATTTTGTTTGATCAAAAAATGAACTTAACAAATAAGAACTTTCAAGTAAAAATACACCAACTAAACAGAAGGGCAATAAACAAACATGAACATTAATAATGCATTATCAGGGAGAAACATTAATCTTTCACCAACATTTCTCTGCAAAGATTGGGCTTTCACAGCTAATTTTAGCTCAATAAGCACGAGTAAAGTCACGAGGCACAGCTACGGCTACAAGTTCAAAGCGAAACTTACATCCATTACTTTTACAGAGTCAAGCAAGTGGCAGAGCACTGCAAGATTAAAAATTGCAAGAAGTTACAGCTGACATTTTCAAGCTCACTCTTGTGCAGATGTCAGAGATGTGTTTGGAACGTAAGCAGTGCATTATTGCACATTTCATGAAAACCATGGGGTCTTCATGGAATCTTCTAAAGGTGTGACAGATTGTAATGGGGTATTATTTCATTGCATGTTGCAATCAACTACATAGCTCCCTTTACTTAGATCAGCAATTCTTGTGTTCACCTAAAGCTTGGTCATTTTAAAAAATTTGAAATCTGACGGAGCAGATGAGAACATGTTCTAAAAATGCTGGATTCAACTGCCAATGCATTATTCAATAAACTCTTTGAAATATTAATATAAGCTAATTTTCAACTGTTTTAAAAAAAGATTTTACATGTCATTTGAATTCGTCATGCTACAATTTCTAAATTCTTCGCAAAGTCAAGAGATTTGAACAGGGGAATTACATTCCTAAGAGTAACAAAGAGGAAGAAAAATCTAAAAGAAATACAAATGGTTCGAATACTCCTATAAAAAAACACTACCAATTATTTTTCCAAATGCACAGGTAATAACTGAAAGATTTTTGAAAGAATTCTGGGATTTGCTGCTTCCTAATGTTCTTGTAATTACCAAACACAAAATTAAATACCATGACTGATTACATATTTCTCATTAATTTCCTTGTCACACTTGTCCCGTTTTTACACCTGTTGCCATTATGTTCTGGCAAAGATAACTGACAGGTGATAAGATAAACAATGGCGGCTCAGGCCTTCATTCACCAAATGCTTAATCAATCCAAAACATGAAAAAGGGGCAAGATGGTTTTAAAAAAAAACCTTCAGAAACAGTTCATTAAAATGAAATAACAGTCAATTTGCTGCGGGATCAAGGAGATAACCAATTCACCGAGGACAGAAAAAGCAATAGCGTCTTGAATCCAAGAGAAGACAACCTAATTCCAATGGATTTATTGCTTCACGTGGGAATGCTGACTCCCTGCAATGAAGACAGAGCATGGGAAGCCAGTATTTGAGAGCTTGACATGGGTTGAGTGAGCTCGGATGGTTCAATGACATCATTTGTAAATAATATTGCAAATGACAATTAGATAATGATTAAATTAAATCAATTGTCATAGCCTTTGCCATGTCAAAAAATGAAAGAAGGAATTCTCCAAACACAGATTTACAGAGGAGATCAACAATACATTGATTTGTACCATCTGGGCAGATCAGAAAGAGAAGAGGAATCAGCTGCAGGAAGTTCAGGACGACTCCACAGATGGAGATGCCACACATATATTTTGTATTGTTAGGTGCTACCAAACAGCGATTCAGTGGAGATCAGACTTTTTCCCACAGCATAATGGTAATACTGGTGCAATTTAATATTATTATTTAAATATTACTGCGTTGGATCTCGCTTATTCATTTAAACTCAAAACACCATGACCACCATCACCATAAAGGATATGCACTTCAAATAACCTCAGAATTTTGAAAAGAGGATAAAGTATTAAGTGACTCCATGCACACTAAATTCTGACTTGTAAAGAAGGTCAAACAATGTTTCCTGTAAATGACTTGTTAAAGGAAAGTAATTCCATGGAGATCCAATACTAGCAAAGCAACGGACCATATGGTCTCCATCAGCGTTATACCCAACTGCATGCACCTAAATTTAGAGGAAACCAAAAAAAATCTCAGGGCAGCAATCAATTATCTTAATTCTTCACAGATGCAGACTGGCCTACTCTATCTTCAGTTCTTTGGGTTCAAAAAATCTTGGCACAACATAATCATCAATTAAAGGTCTCCCAATATTATCTCACTATGCAATGCGAGCTACT
>NC_063353.1:19741206-19766206 GCF_021869965.1 Rhincodon typus | reverse complement strand
ACTGTTCAAGAAAACTATCACGGATACACTCAACGAACTCCTCCTCAAGGCTACCCTGACCGAGCTGGTTTGACCAATCTACATGTAGGTTAAAATCCCCCATGAAAATTGCCGTACCATTTTTACAGGCATTAGTTATTTCTTTGTTTATTGCCCGCCCCAATGTGATGTTATTATTTGGTGGCCTATAGACTACACCTATCAGTGACTCTTAGAATTTCTAATTTCCACCCAAATGGATTCAACCTCATTCTCCATAGAACCTATATCATCTCTCAGCACCGCCCTGATGGCATCCTTGAATATCAGAGCTACACCACCTCCCTTACCTTCCTGTCTGTCCTTCCGAATAGTCTGGTACCCTTGGATATTTAACTCCCGGTCGTGACCATCCTGTAACCATGTCTCCGTAATGGCTACCAAATCATATTCATTTGCGATGATTTGTGCCGTTAACCCGTCAACCTTGTTACGAATGCTACGAGCATTCAGGTAAAGTGCCTTTATGCTAGCTTTCTTACCCTCATGATTTCCATGAGTCATTCATTCCAGTTATCAGTCTGGTAAACCTCTGAACTGTATCCAACACATGTACATCCTTAAATAAAGTGAGCAGTACTGTGCACAATACTCTAGATGCAGTCGCACTGGAGCCCTCTATCACTGAAGGATGACCTCTCTACTTTTGTTTTCAGTTTCCCTTGTGTTCAATGATAAAACTCCTTTAGCTTTGCTTATAACCTGCAACTGAACCCTCTGACTCATGCATGAAGGCACTCACATTCTTCTGCATTTCAATTGCACAATCTCTCATCATTTAGGTAATATATTGCTTTATTCTTCTGGGCAAAATGTGACAGTTTCATATGCCCAGCCACTTAGCCTATCTGTGTGTTTTTGTAGCCTCCTGGTGACCTCTTCACAGTTTTCTTTGCTATCTGCCTTTGTGTATTTGGCAATTATACCTTCAATCCCTTCACAGAATCATACAGTAGATTCTGATCATCAATGTGCACCAACAAAAAGTACTAAATTTGCACTAGTCCTGCTTTCCAGTACTTGGCCTGTAGCCCTGAATACGATGACATTTAAATACTCAGCAAAGTACTTTTTAAAGTATGTGAGATTTCTCGCCTCAACTACCCTTCAAGGCAGTGCATTGCAGATTCCTACCATCCTCGTGGGTTAAAACGCTTACCTCAAATCCCCTCTAAACTTTGTGCCTTTCACCTTAAAATTATGCCTTTTGTTGACCCTTCAACTAAAGGGAAGAGCTGCTTTCTACCCACCCTCTCTGTGCCCCTCATCATCTGTTACATCAAAGTCAGGTCCCCTCTCAGCTTTCTGTGCTCTAAAGCAAGCAATGCATGCTTATCCGGTCTCTGTTCATAGTAAAATACTCCAACTGGGTAATGTTTTAGTGAATCTCCTCAGCACCCCCTCAGTGCAATCACATCCTTACTATAGTGTGGTGACTGGAACTACATGCATTACTCCAGCTGTGGCCTAAACAAAATTTTGTGCAGCTTCGGCATAACCTCCCTGCTTTAATTGTATCATTCTACCAATCATCCCAAAACAAGAATCATACTCGTAGACCAATGCACCAGTATGCAAGTCATTGCATATATCAATGAACAGCAAAAGACCCAGCACTAATTTCTGTAGCACAACACTCATTGCGTTTTATCAATCTGAAAAAGACTTACTTACACCTTCTCTTTTGCGTCCTGTTAACCAGCCAATCTTCTATCCGTGCTAATATGTTAGACCTACACCATAAATCTTTATTTTCCACCTTCCACCCCTTGGTCCGTTGCCTTGTAGGTTATAGCGCCTCAACTACGTACCTAAGTGTTTTAAAATTGTCATGAGGGATTTGTTCTATCACTCTTTCAGGCCAAGTATCCAGATTCCTATTCATCTCAGCTTGAATCCCCTTTGCATTGCTTATTTCGTAACCTGAATCTCATTGGTCATGTTCCCATTTCAGCAGTAAGAACTGGGGCTTCCTATCCACTAGATCTAGACCTTTCACTGCATGTTTCAGTTAGCTGAGTATGGTTGAAAAAAGGCACATTTTGTGAAGCTTTTCAAATTGCACTCATGAGAATAATTTGTAAGAATACCAATGAAGGGGAAAACCAATGTTTATTCTGTATGAGAGGCAAGTGTTGATTAGATGGTAAATGGACTCAGGTAGAGGCATTGCCATCTATAATACACCAGTTAATGATTGAAAGTTGACTGATATTAAACCAGGCAGACTTTCTTTGATCAGAACATTGCCTAATAAATGAACCAGCCAATGTCTGCCACCATTCCTCACTTGAAAGAGATGCATGTCCACTTTTTCTGCAAAAATTCTCTCCTCCTCAAACTGACAGACATCCAAACTCATACATGACAATGATAATAAAAAGAAGAATCTGCTAAGCAGTTGGATAGCAGGATTTGACAAGTTGCTTTCTTCTTGTTTCTTTTTGTTCCTTTTGAGTTCTTTCCAGTTGATGCAAGGTTAGTTGTGCCTCATTGATCTCTTTCATGAACTGATTGAGAATTTTCCTTTCACAGGCTTTACAGTTGTTTTATTCCTCCTTCAATTGGTGATTTGCAGAGAAAGGTAGAAGATAGCTAGCTGTTCCAAAAGCCTGTTACCTTCACCTAGATGGTTCTTTCTTGCACTGGCTCGACACAAGTGATAGTCAGTCGACCAGGAGCCAGTTTCCCCTGATTCAGAACCCATTGACTCCATGGTGTCTGCTTCTGCTGTCACTGTTCCAGGGGAAAGTAACATATGTACAACTACGTGTGTTCTAGTAAACACGATCTTTTAAAACTGCAGTCATCTATTTGCATTTTTTTCTTTGTTTAAAGCTGTGTCTTTGTTTTCTTAGCCCCCCAGTATAAAAATAAAGAAGATGTTAGATTATTTACTTAAGTCTTCCTCAACAAAAATTGACAATTTTGTGTTTGACAGAAAAATCCAGAGTGCATTGGCAAATAAAGTCTGGACTAAGATGCAAGAAGCTTGTGATTTCTATGTTTGTGGTGGACCGGGATACTGGATACCTTCTAAACTCATCTAGAAAATGAGATTTTAAAAAATAGGCTGAGCTGCTTTTACTATTTGATAGCATGTTTTGAATTGAAGATGCTTTTCTTGCTCCCTTTCTGTTACCCTTCTCTCTTGTCGTTGATAAAATATCAAAATAAATATATAGTTTCTTAGTTGAATTGAAATTTACCTGACTTAGTTAAGAAGCTGGCTGAAGATCTGATTGGAACAAAATTTCTGTTTGAACAACGATCTGGATGGTAAATACACCTTCAGCCTTCTGGTGTTGAACTGGGCAGTGTTTGAATAGTTTTTCTTTCACTAAGTTTTCAAATCCAAGCATTTGAAGCCTCGTCTGCTTTTAAAAAGAGAGCAATTGTCCTCGTTCAGCTACATCATTTTGGTCGCCCGTTTCCTCGTGAGTTTAAAAAATGTATTTCTTTCAAAATTTGTTTAATTAATATATCTTCAATATATGGATATGAATGCATGAAGTGCTAGTGGGTTTAAAGCTAATAGGTCAAAATGTGGTCCAATGTAATTTGGATACTGTATTTTTCAGCAAACTGGTTTTCTCCAGTTCCTAACTTAGTTTGTGCTGTGCTGAAAGATAGCTGTATTTAGCTGGGACTGTAGGAGTGTTCATGTTGTAGATTTTAGAATAATCTGTTGACCAGGTAATTGTTTGTATATTTCAAAATGATAAGATGACAAAAAATACATCTTATAGGACCTTACTTAACTGAGTGGGGGCAGAAAGAAATTACATGACAAAAGTGTGGACCGCATAGTTTTGTAACATGAATCATCTGGCACAATAAAATTCATTAATAAATTTAGTTGAAAAATTGCCACCACTTTGTCATGTAAGGAAAGCATTGCAGCAGACACTTCGTAACTTCTGACCACTGCCTTGAATATGAGAGTTAGCAGTTACTTTCGAGAAAAGTAAAGATAACATGTTTTTATAGCATTATTGTCATTTGTGAGTTTATACTTGGTGATAACTAAATTGTGCTTCTCTATACATGCAGATTATTTCCAAATACTGAGCTAACCTCATGGTCAGTAATTTCACTCTTCAACTTAATGTACTGGCAGTAAAGACCAGATTTTTAAAAATACCACATGTTGTTAATTGCTGAGGAGCATTTGAATTTTCCCATAGTCTGTGCAGACTTTCAGGATTTGAGTCCGATGTTCAGCCATAATTACTTAAATTCATTCTGGTTGTTGAGTCATGGGCAGTAATGGAGGTACATCTTGAAGCAAGTTGAGGGAAGGCACTGACCTCGTGGTATTATCGCTGCACTGTTAATCGAGAGACCCAAATAATGTCTGGGGGCAGCGGTTCAAATCCCACCATGGCAGATAGTGAAATTTGAATTCAATAAAAATTTGGAATCGATTTTCGGAAAAACCTGTCTGGTTCGTAATGTTCTTTCGGGAAGGAAACTGCCATCCTTACCTGATCTGGCTTACGTGTGACTCTTAACTGCCCTCTGGGCAATTAGGGATGGGCAATAAATGCCTGTTCAACCAGCGACGCCCTCATCCCGTGAATGAATAAAAATAGAAATGCTGGTTACTGTTGTGCGTGGAGGAAAGTCAGTCAAAGCTGTAAAGGTTGTGTCGTTACTACCTCTCATCTGAACATGGAGCCAAAAGATCTTTTAAAAAAAAAAATTACATGAATGACTGGCATTCCAGTTTGATGGTTGATGCATTTAGGGCGTGATTGGCCATGTGGGTCAGGTTTATAGAATCCCGACAGTGTGGAAACAGGCCTTTCGGCCCAACAAGTCCACACCAAGCCTCGGAGCATCCCACCCAGACCCATCCCCTATAACCCACCTAATCTACACATCCCTGAACACTATGGGCAATTTAGCATGGCCAGTCCACCTAGCCTGCACATCTTTGGATTGTGGGAGGAAACCGGAGCACCCGGAGGAAACCCACGCAGACACAGGGAGAATGTGCAAACTCCACACAGACGGTCGTCGGAGGCTGGAATCGAACCTGGGTTCCTGGTGCTGTGAGGCAGCAATGCGAACCACTGTGCTGCCTGCTTATTGTGCATGAAGGATAAGACAGCCTGTTTGGAGGTTTGTGAGCTGCTTCCGTTACCCTTACTTCATTTCCACATGTTCCTTGTATAGTCTATTAGTGTGTTTGGTGCCTTCGTGAATGAGCCTTTTCCATTTTGGTCAGTCACAAGCCAGGGCCTCGCATGCATCAATGGGGATGCTTGACTTCTTCAAGGATGCATTGAACATTTCCTGCAAGCATTTCCACTCATCTCTTGAGAGTGTTCTGCTGTGATCCAGTTCTCCAAGGAGAATAGTTGCTCCTGGAGTCTGATGTCAGGTCTTTAATGACGTCCTTTCCAGTGGAACTGATGTTGAGTGATTAGCACTGCACTGATGAACAAGAGGATGATCCTGTTTAATTTCCCTTTTTTGCCATTAAATTTGGAGATTTTTGCAAAGGTATCATTGGTCATACTTCAGTTCTTTGAGGTGCCTGCTGTAGATTGCTGATGCCTTCAAAGCATACTGGAGTGTGGAGGTTTCTGTTGCCAAGTAAACCACTGTATGTGTCACAGGTTTGAAATCTTTCATCAAATATTTTCTTCCTCAATTGACTAAATGCTGAACTGACACATTGGAGGTCATGGTGAATTTTGTCTTCATTGTCTGCCTTTGTCAAGAGGAGGCACCCAAAGTATGGAAAATGGTCCGCATTTTCCAGGATGTCACCACTGATTTTAATCAAGGAAGGAAAGTGTTTCACTGAGCAAGCTTGGTTACAAGAGGGCCTTAATTTTCGGAGTTTTTAGCAAAAGCCCTATTACCTCATACTGTATGAAAAGGAGTTGACAGTGACTCGGAGCTTAACTTCTGAGTGTGCACATAAGTGTTATAGGCATACTGAAGTTCTGTGACTCAGGTTGGATTGGTTTTGGTTTTGAATTAAAGCCAGCTTGGGTTGAACAGCTTCCTGTTCGCTTCTGTAGATTATCTCCATATCTTTTGCAGGAATTTGCTGAAGGCTATGTGCAGTATTGCAGGGAGGAAAATCAAGATGAGGTAGATCAGTGGCATTGCCTTACTTGACTCCAGTTTTAACAAAAACAAAGTTGCTGCAAAAGCTCAGCAGGTCTGGCAGCAACTGTGAAGGTAAAAACAGAGTTAACGTTTCAGGTCCGGTGACCCTTTCTCAGAACTGACTCGAAACATTAACTCTGTTTTTTCCTTCACAGATGCTACCAGACCTGCTGAGCTTTTCTAGCAACTTTGTTTTTTTTTCCTGATTTATAGCATCCGCAGTTCTTTCGGTTTTTATTGACTCCGGTTTTTATTGACTCCAGTTTTTCCTGAGTTTATGGTGGTTCAGTTGGTGAAGGTTTCAACTTGCATGCTGTCGTGGAATAGTTAGGCAATGGAGACATATTTCTAAGGTGAGCTAAATTTGAGGAGGGTAATTTGTAAGCCTTTAAAGTTGAGATCTTCATAGCTTTGCTGGGGTTGCAAAAGGCTACGTACAAGTTGACGGTTCCTTGTCTTCAGTCGCATTTGCCATGTTATGAAGATAGTGTTTTTGGCACCTCCCAGTGGGCAAAAGCCAAACTGTAGCCTGTTGGGAGATGGTTGAGGAGGATCTTTGTAATGGTCTTTTCTGTGGCAGACAGTAGTGAGATGCTTTTTGGTACTGTGATCCTGTCTGTCTCCTCTTCTCTTAGACAATGGATGGTGGCTATGTAGCCTTGCCAACAGTGCATCTCCAGTATTTTTCAGAATGTCAGCGACATCTGCTACATCGAATTTTTTATTTCTCAGTCATTTTTTTAGGAGGAGGACTTAATTGGGTTTGCTTTCCTTATTCTTTCCTTGCCTCTATCACACCTTTGCAGACTTGTGCGTTTTTTCCAATCCTATTGAAATATCTGCATCAGAGCAGTTTGTCACATGCTGGAACTCCGCGTAGAGATTGCTCAAGATTGGTTTTGAATCCTTCCTTTGTCTCATCTATTCCCTAAAGCAAGTCATATGTGCTGCTGACAGTGGCATATTGATTGCTGCTTTGGGTGAGCCAAGTAACCATGATGCCCTCGCTTTGACCACAGTGAATCACGGAGGTGCCAGGCAAGCTTATTTTTGATGATGAGCTTATCTTAAGAAGTTAACGTAAGGAAAGCCTGGAGGGAGTAAGAAAAAATTGTGGCCATGCAATCATGTTTTGCTTAACAGAATAACAGTTTATGTAATATTATTACACTGATTTAGTGTTATGATTTCAGCAGAGAGCAGTAGCATTGTTTTGTAGAATGCAAAAACCCTGGCATTTACTAAAAGGATTAAGCCACAAGTAAATGCAAAGATTTTTTTTACCAGAAACCTCAGAGAACACAAATACTAATACCACATATCTTAAATAATCAGTTGCTTAAAATATAATAAAATTGAAATGAACTCATAATGCAATCATTAAGGTGAGCTAAATTCTCTTAAACCACATCACCTTATACACCTATTAGACTTGCACCCCGAATAATCTCGTCATAGACCACTTGGTCAGTGTGCTGCTTTGAAAATCTGTCGAAGGGCCGAGATTTCTCAGACCTCTCCACTTGTTTCAGGAAACATTTGCTCTTGGCTATGGTTGCAATCTGCTCAATGGTGGTTCAGGTTTCTTCTTCGTAGCCACTTCTTATCGGAGCACTCCTGGTTTAATGTTCTTTGTCTTTGGACTTCCAGTTCTACAATTCACTTGCCCGCTCCTACAAGTTTAACTCACTGTTTGGAGCTGTTCACTTAGCCGGATTTTAAACATTTAAGCATTTTTAGCCATCATGTAAAATCTCAACTGAATTTTGTTTTGAGAGATATTTTCTCTTCTGGAAGCCAACTTGCTCTCAAGTGTAAAATGTGAACTGTTGAATACAGAATTACACCCAAAATGAACTTATTTCCCAGAAATCAAATCCCCATGTAATCCAGCACTTAAAGGACCCATTGTTCCAATGTTATACAGATGTGTTTCTCTCTCTCTCTCTCTCTCTCTCTCTCTCTCTCTCTCTCTCACTTCCCCTCCCCCACCCCTCCCAAAAAATTACAATACAAGGAAAACATTTATCCAAAGTAAAGGCAATTGATTTGAGACTTTTAATTCACACATTTATTTGCAACTGTGTATGGGACTCTGTCATATGAAGCTGTTGTTGAATTATTGCTGTTTGCGAAAGGAGTGGTATGTGGCACTTTGTTTTTTGTTCAGTGAACTTCAGTGACCACTTTGAATTCTGCATTTGTTCTGCTTTTAGTTGACTTAGATTCTCTATTCTTATTCCATAGTCAAAAGAATGTTAGTTTGGAGACTGTTAGAAATGTTTCAGTGAGAAGCTAGAAACATTAGATAAGAAAGCTGGCTGCAGAATTCTAGTTTAATGTTTCATCAAAAATTGTGACAATGTTGGTGTGCTTCTGTTAAGCTACTTAATTATTTATTTCCCACCTGAGAACTTGAGCACAATAGTCTGGGCCAATGCTTCAGTAACTACCAATGGAGTTCTTCATTGCTGAGAGTGCAGGCTTGTTTTGCTTCAAAATGTTGAAGAAAATGTGTTCAACCGTCTGTGATGTGTGTATCTAGAACTTGCAACCGTCTTAAAGTACGTTATTTTGCAGTAATGTATCAGGCTGTCCATGCGATGAATCCATTTGACTTCTCAGCCAACCAGAAATAAGAAGCAGTTAATAGCAAATGACTTAATTCCAAAATTTTACAGAGGGCAAATTAAAGATGAAGGTGCACGCACAGGGTTAAAGTAGTAGCTGAAATATTACAAACAGATGTTAGTTTCTTTTAAAAGAATTTTCTCTACAAAAAAGATGTATTTAATTGTTACGGAGACTCTTAACAACTTTCTACATGTAGAATGTTATTATTTGAGGGGCAAAGCAACTTTTCGGCAGTAAGATTGCAATTTAAAACTAAGCTATACCTCATTGAACAAGTTTGAAATTTTGACAATGTTTCTCATGTTGATACGAATTTCTTCCCAGATCAACTGATTTTGCTGTTTCCCAATTCCTGGGAGCAGATGCACGAAGATTAAGCTGTGGTGGAGCAGCGAAAGGTGTATCGCAACTTGAGGATTTTCTTGTTCATCTGAGAAAAGGAAGTTTTGCTTTGATATAAGGCTTTTTTTGACCACTTGAGACCTTGCAATACTTTGTAGCCACAGTGATATGTAAAAAAAAATAACAATTGTAGTGTAGTAAATGTGGCAGCTAGTTTGTACTTCATGTATTCCCAAACAAAGCAATGTGGTAATGACCAGATTTTATTGACTATCTTGCTTGCGGCTAAATGTTGGCTGGGATACTGGGGATGATTCTGTTAGTCTTCAAACAATGCATCTACCTGATCAGGCAGAGGTTTAACATCTCATTCCAAAGACATCACCTCCCACATATTGAATCCTAATGATGTAGGTAGGTTTGTGGATTGCAAATCCCAGGTCAACAAAATTTTGTTGGATTGTGTAAAACGCAAGGTGCAATAAGTCACAAAAGTAATGTACTTGCTTTGATGTGTAATGCACTGTATGCAAATTATTGCATTCCCTTCATTTTCTTCTTAATCATTCACAGGATGTGGGAATTGCTGGCGAGGCCAGCACTCATTGCACATCTCTGATTGCCCTTGGGAAGGTGCTGGTAATCTGCTTGAACTACTACAATTCTTAAGGTGTAGGCACACCTATAATGCTATTAAGAATGGGGGATCCAGGATATTGACCAGTGACAAGAATGGCAATTCAGTACCAAGTCAGGATGGTTTCAGTCTTGGAGCGGAAATTTCAGGTGATTGTGTTCCCGTGCTGCTCTTCTATAAGGTGGTACAGATTGCAAATTTGGAATGCATAAATAAGTGTGTTGCATCTTATGGATGATATAGACTGCTGCGGTTGTGTTTGGCATTGGAGGGAATGAATGTTGAAGATGAAGAATGGGATGCTGTTCATTTGGACCATTTTGTCCTGTGTAGAATTGAGCTATCTTGAGTGTTGCTGGAGCTGTACCTGTCAAGGCAAGTGGACAGTATTAGATCACACTCCTCACTTGTGTGTGCACAATGAACTGACATGAGGAAGACAGGAAGTGATCATTACAGAATTTCTAGTTTCTGTCGCAATATTTATAATTCTGCTCCATGGTAATACTAGGATGTTGGTACTAATGGATTCAGCGATATTTATGCCATTGATAGTGGTTAGTTTCTCTCTTGTATTAGATGATCAGTTGTCTGACACTTGCTTGTCATGAACGTTACTAACCACCTATCAGCCCAAATTTGATTGTTGCCCAGGTATTACTGCATATGGGCATGGGCTGCTTCAGTTTCTGAGAGTTCCCGTTGGTGCTGAAAATTGCTCAATTGTCAGTAAGCATCCCCACTTGTGACCTGATAATGGAGGGGAAGTCGTTGTTGAAACAATTGAAAATAGTTGGGCCTCGGATACTACGCTGAGTAACTCCTGCAGAGGTGTCATGGGACTGAGATGGTTGACTTCTAGCAATGACAAACATCTTCCTTTGTGCTGGTATGACTTTAACCGTTGGAGTGCTTTTCTCTTAATTCTCATTGATTCCAGTTTTGTGAGAGTTGAATGTTGCCTTGATGTCAAGGGCATTTACTGTCCTTTTGCCTGTTAAGTTCAGCCATGGCCGTGTTTAGATCGAGACTGTAAGGAGATCAACCGTTGTCCTGGTGGAATCCAAGCTGACTGTCAGTTAACAGGTTATTGCTGAGAAAGTGCCACTTGATAGCACTGTTCATTATCCCTTATTTCTGTGCTGAATACTGAGGTTAGTTTGATGGGTTGACAATTTGCTGGTTGGATTTACCCTGCTTGTTGTGCATTGGACACACTTGGGCAATTTTCAAAATTGTTGACGAAATGTTAGTGTTGTCACTATACTGGACCAGCTTGGCTAGTAGTGTGGGTATTCTGGAGCACTGGTTTGCTTATTTCTGCAATGTTGTCAGGGCCCGTAGCCTTTGCAGCACAAGTAACTTCAGTCATTTCTTGATATCACATGGAGTGAACCAAATTATTTGAAGACTGGAATCTGTAATGCTGGAAGTCGTGAAGTGGAGGTTGAGTGGTTCAATTGCTTGCTTCTAGTTATAGGCAGCATGGAAAACAGAATTGGGATAATAATTTTTTTCTGGTTAGCAAGATGTAACTAGTGGCTTGTCATAGTGTTGGGTCCTGGGCCCCAACTATTTATAATCTGAGTGCCATGTATGCAGGGATAGAAAATATGATACCCATATATGCAGTTGACACTAAAATGTGTGGGAAAGTAAGTTTCAATGAAGAAATAAGAAATTTACATATGGATATGGATAAGTTAGGAGAAAGGCCTAAAATATGGCTCAAGCAGTTTAAATGGATAAAGTGTGAGGTTATCCTTTTTGGTCAGAGCAATAGAAGGGCAACTTACCTAAATGGAGAGAAACTTCAGAGTGCTTTGGTGTAGAGGGGTCTGGGTGACCTTGTACGTAAATTGCAGAAACTAGTATATAAGTACAGCTGGTAATAAGGAACGCAAATGGAATTTTGGCAATTATTGTTAAAGAAATAGATTATTTAAAAAAAAAAAGGGTGTGTTATTACAATTACAATGTCATAAGAGTCATACAGCACAGAAACAGACTCTTTGGTCCAACCAGTCCATACCGAACATAATCCCAAACTAAACTAGTCCCACCTACCTGCTCCTGGCCCATATCGCTCCAATTCTTTCCTATCCATGTATCTATGCAAATGTCTTTTAAACATTGTAATTGTACCCGAATCCACCGACTCCTCATAAGTTCATTCAACACGTGAATCATCCTCTGCGTAAAAGAATTGCCTCTCATGTCTTTTTTAAATCTCTCTCCTTTCACCTTAAAAATGTGCCCCTAGTCTTGAAATACCCCATCCTACAGAAAAGTCAACTACCATTAACTCTATCTATATCTCATTATTTTATAAACTTCTGTCAGGTTGCCTCTCAACCTCCCATGCTCCAGTGAAAAAAAAATCTCAACCTATCCAGCCTTTCTTTATAACTCAGACCTTCCATACCAGGCAACATCTTGGTAAATCTCTGCAGAACCCTTTCCAACTTGATAATATCCTTCTAATAACGAGGCGATCAGAACTGGACACTATTCCAGAAGAGGCCTCACCAATGTCCTGTACAACTTGAACATGACTTCCCAACTCCTACACACAAAGGACTGAGCAATGAAGGCAAGTTGTGTGAAAAGCCTTTTTAAGCACCCTCTCTATACATGACACAGCTTTGAAAAATTATGTACCTGCACCCTCGGTCCCTGTGTTCTACAACACTATCCAAGGCCCTACCATTAATTATCTAAGCCCTACCCTTGTTTGTTGTACCAAAATGCAATATCTCGCATTTATCCAGATTGAATTCCATCTGCCATTTTTCAGCCCATTGATCAAGATCCCTTTGTAATCTTAGAAAATATTCTTCACTGTCTACTGCGCCACCTATTTTGGTGTCATTTGCAAACTTACTAATCATGCCTTCTATATTCTCATCCAAACCATTTATATAAATGACAACCAAAAGAGGACCCAGAACTGATCCCTGTGGAACATCGCTGGTCACAGGCCTCCAGTTCAAAATGCAACACTCCACTATCACACTCGATCTCCTGGTATTAAGCCAATTATGTATCCACTTGGCAAGCTCACCCTGATTCCCATGTGACCTAATTTGACTAATTAGTCTACTATGCGGAACCTTGTCCAAGTCTTTACTAAAATCTAAATAAACAATGTAAACAGCACTGCCATCATCAATCTTCTTGCTAACTTCCTCAAAAAAACTCAATTAAGTTTGTGAGACACTATTTTCCTTTCACAAAGTCTTGCTGACTGTCCCTAATCAAATTTTGCCCCTCTAAATGTCCATAAATCCTGTCTTCTATAATCGCCTCCCACAATTTACCCACAACCGAAATCAGACTCGCAGGTCTATAGTTCCTCGATTTCTCCTTACAACCTTTCATAAGCAAAAGTACAACATTAGCCACCCTCCAGTCACCCGTAGTTGTAGATGATGAAGATATTTCTGCAAGGGGTCTCACAATTTCCTCCCTTACTTCCCACAACATTCTGGGATACATTAGTTCAGGTTCTGGAGATTTATCCAACTTAATATTCTTTCAGATCTTCCAAACTTCCTCTTCTGTAATATGATGGTTTTTAAAACATTAATGTTTATTTCTCTACATTCCCTAGACTCCATTTCTTTTTCCACAGTAAAAAGTAATGCAAAATATTCATTTAATATCTCTCCCATCTCCTGGGGTTCAACACAAAGATGACGACCTTGATCTTTAGGAGGCCCTAACCCCTCTCTAGTTACATTCTTGATCTTAATGTATTTGTAGAATCTTTTTGGATTATTTTTAACCTTATCTGCCAGTGCTATCTCATATCCTCTCTTTGCCTTCCTGATTTCTTTCTTAAGAATGCCCCTACACTGTTTCAATTGAATCTATTAATCAATATAACCAAGTTGTCTATATCTAAAATAAGATTCTCTTTTATTCTTGACTAGAACCCCAATGTCTTTATTCATCCATTGTTCCTTAACCTTACCAGCCTTACCTTTCACTCTAACAGGCACATGATACCTCTGTCCTTTTTACGTGCGAATGGTCTACTCCAATCACCTTTTGAAAGTTCTTGTTTCATACCATTAATAGTTGCCTTAGTCCAATTTAAAAACTTTAACTTTTATGGAAGGCTTATCCTTTTCATAGCCATTTTGAAACTAATAGACTTATGATCGCTTGACCTAAAGTATTCCCCTACTTTTACTTCAGTCACCTGCCTTGCTTTATTGTCCAAAGAAAGGTCTAGTTTTGCTCCATCTCTATTAGGAGGATCCACATACTGATAAAGAAAAAATTCTTGAATGCATTTGACAAATTCTTCACCATCCAAACCTTTAACACAATGGTAGCCCCAGTCAATGTTTGGAAAATTAAAAGCCCCCATTATTACAACCTGAGACTTACTATATCTGAGATCTCCCTATCTATTTCTTTCTCAAATTCTCTCTTACTATTTGGAGGCCTGTCGTAAAATCCCATCAGTGTTCTTTACTTTCTTTCTTATAATTTGTCTCATATATTTTCACTGGATGATTTTTCAGAAATATCTTCCCTAGTTTCAACAGTAATGTAATCCTTAATCAAAAACACCACACATGCTTCTTTCTTGCCTCCTTGTCTATCCTACAAATAGCATCTAAAACCTGGAACATTGAGCTGTCAGTCTTGTCCATAGGTCAGCCAAGTTTCTGTAATGATGCCCCCAATCCCATGCTCTTAAACGTGCTCTGAGTTCATCAGCCTTACGTAAGATCCCCTTGCATTGAAATAAATGCAATTTAACTCTTCAGAGTTACATACTCTGGCTGTCTCTTGTCTTTCCTGTCTAAGTGACGTGTTGTCCTCACATTCAGAACCTTCCACATCAATCCTTCTGTTTACGCTGCTGCTTAGAGTTCATCCACTCCCCCTCTCTATCGATGTAAAGTCTCCCTCAATGGAATGAACAAATCTCCCTGTTAAGATGTTGATCCCTTTCCAGTTTAGGTTTGACCCATCCTTTTTGGACAAGTCTTTTCTATCCCAAAAGACAATCCAATTGTCCAAAAAACCTGAATCCCTGAACAATACACCAGTCATTGATTTCTGTCCTTTCACCTTTTTGTTCCTTCCCTCATTTGAGTTTGGCATTGGGAGTAAACCAGAAATCACTACTTTTAAGGTTCCATTTTTTAAATCTTCTACCTAACCTCTTAAATTCACTCTGTACTGCTTTAATCTTTTCCCTAAAAATGTTATTCCTATCAATATGTACAGTGATTTCTTGTTTCTCAATCTCACCTTTAACAATATACTTGAAATCTTTAGAGACACTCTTAATCGTAGCACGAGGAAAGCAACAAACCATCTTAAATTTATAGTCACTGCCACAGAATCTCCTGTCTATGCCCCTGACAGGAGACTCCCATGTAAGAAGCTTGTCAAATGCTGCCTAACGTAAGAATCATTCCAAGTGTCCAATAATTAATTGCCCCTTCCATTTTCCTCAGAGAGACTGTCCCCTTCTACAGTTCCAAAAACTGAAATTCTATTTGATAGAGGAATAGCCACCAGAGACTTTTGAACTTCCTTCTTACCTTTGTACAGGGCATTGAGGAGAACGTAGTTGGACAATTGCATGCAATTTTGATTCCCTTACTTGGAGGAAGTAGTTGCATTGGAGGCAGTTTAGAGGAGATTTGTCAGATTGATACCAGAGATGAGGGGTTTGTTTTATGAAGAAAGATTGAGCAATTTAGGCCCCTACTGTTTGGAGTTTAGAAGAATAACCGGCGATCCAATGAGGGTTCATAGGATGCTAAAGGGGATTGATAAAGTAGACTTGGGATATTTTTTCACGTGGGGCAATCTTGAACGAGAGGTCATAGTTTTTGAATAAGGGGTGGTAGGTTTAAAACCGATAAATTACTTCCCTCAAAAAGTCGTGAATCTGTGAAATTCACCACTCCAGAGTGTAATGGAGGCTGGGACATGGAATGAGTTTAAGGAGGAGATGGACAGATTTTTAATTCTTAACAGGTTGAAAGGTTTTGGAGAGTGGAGTAGAGGCTGAGATGCGATCAACCATGATTGTACCAAATGGAGAAACAGGCTTGAGAGGCTGAATTGCCTAGTCCAGCTCTTAGGTCTTATGCTCTTAAGTAAATGCTTCATCCTTGTTGTATATACTGATGAGCTTGGTTCCCCCATCATAATTGAGGATGTGGATATTTATGGAGCTGTTGTTTTGTTGCCCACCACCATTTCTGATGAGATGTGATGGGACTGCTGATCTTGGATCTGGTTGTTTAATTATTGGATCACTTAGCCCTGTCTTTTTTATGTTGCTTTCACTGTTTAGCATGAAAGTTCTGCGTTGTACCTTCATCAGGCTTACACTTCGCTTTTAGGTGTTGCTCCTCGCATGCCCTTTTGCATTCTTCCCTGAAGAAGAAAATCAGAGAAATCAATGGGTACCTGGATCTTGTCTTGTGCAGACAATTACTGTGCGGTTGATGTGAAATAGACCAGATGTAGGACAGGGTGAATAGCCAAGGTCTTTTTCCTGAGTAGGGGAGTCCGAACCTCGAGGCGTAAGCTTGAGGTGAGAGGGGAAAGATTTAAGAGGAACCTCGGGTAACTTTTTCACACAACGTGGTGCATGTGTGGAACAAGCTGTCAGAGGAGGTGGTGGAGGCTGGTACAGTTACAACATTGGAAAAGCATCTGCATGGGTATTTGGATAGAAAGAGTTCAGAGAGATAGAATGCCTGGTCAGCACGGACAAGTTGGACCAAAAGGTCTGTTTCAGTGCTGTCTGACTCTATGACTCATGATCTATTTGTGATGTTTTTGAACTTACCTCGTGTTTCTCAGAAGACTCCATTGTTGTGATCTTGACATAGACACAGATCATAGTTCCTTTTTAAAAGTCAAGACATCAGATGTAACTATTATCATAGAGATTACTTAATATTTTTTTCATGATTGGGAGGTTATGAAATCATTTTAACTTGTGCTGTGGCAAGTTGAGGCAAATGTACACAGTTTCAGTTTTACATGAATGCAATTGTGTTGCATAATTAATCAATGAAATCTTGACACGGTGGCTATAAGTATGGTGGTGGTAAGCAAAATTGGTCATGTATTGTTGAACTTCAAACAAGTAACCTTAACATTGTGACATTTTGCATTTTCTTCTTCAGTCAGGCACATAAAAGCAATGCAACCACTGGCTAAATCCACCTTTCTGGTTACAAAGATGACTGAATATGTGTACCACTTAAAAAAAAAAAGTACTGATTGCTTTACTGGTTCCTAGCCGACACTTGATGTTTGTTCGAGATATTTGAATAGTTAGTTTTACCATTATTGTTTTTGAGCCACAGTTGGGTTGTTATTGACTAATTCTATGCTTGGAATGTGATTGACATACAGAACCTTCAGATATTCTAGATTAGCTTTTGCATTTTGTTCCAGTCTGAGGTCACTAAATTTTATTGGCCACTTTCATCCATTTCCTTTTTGATATTGTTTCATATCATCTTGCATCCTCTCCAGTAAACTTAATCTTGTTGGAGCTAAAATGGTATGTTTAACCTATGTAATTTATTATAGGATATAAGAGCAACTCTCTGGCTGTAAAAGGAAATGCCGTTTATGTGGATAGTTGCTTTATTGAGAACGTATGAAATTGTGATGATAAAAACCATTGTTTGAGATGATCATTAAAATATAAGTACAAATAAAAAAATTAGACAATTATGAGTATTTCAGTGCACAAATAATTACAGTGCAATGAAATATGCATGTCTGCTTGATGTACAGAATTCAACAGTTTATTGTACTCTGCATTTTGTATTAAAGTTCCTGCAGCATACATTGTCAGGTGGATTTCATTAACTTCTCGATCATTTGCATATTAGTTATGAGTTTTATAAAATAAGGGATTGGATTAGAATGTGCAATGACTTTGGAAATTAAAAAGTAGAATGCTGGTCCTTCTTGCATTCTAGAAAAGCTGAACAGATGGGGGAGCTGCAGGCCCACTGATTTTGAAGTAATTTTGAGGTACCATTTCTCCACACTTCAGTGTGATGTTACAAAAAAAATTAAGATTACTTTATGTAAAGAAAGTACAAGTTTGGCAATTGTAATGCAGTACTGTGAATTAAAGGAATACATGTTCCTATGAATGGAGTCTCAAGACTTGATGAAATAAGAAACTTTCTTCGTGTTGGAGCGTAATGTAATTTATTTATCTTTGATTTTGTGTTTGGGGGAGAGATTTTCTGGCAGATTTCTAATGAGGAAAGAGCACCAGATGTTCTTCACATGCTGGTGTGGAGAAGACCAAGTTAAATTCATAATTAGTACCACCATTTCTATGGGAAGCTTTTTGCATATCTAATGAAAGAAAATTGAATGCAAATCTTATGAGAAATGTTGGAGCACAAAGCCAATCAATTAGCATCTGAAAGTTTGTTGCTAGTCCCTTTCAAACCCAACTGGAAAATAAACAAGGCCCTGATTAGCTTGAATCATGGGGATGGTGTGGAATGAGCAAAGAATTGAAATGGCTGGGATGGGGGTACAACAGAAGAAGGCCAAAAATAAATAAAAGTTATGAGCTGAGCATACTGAATACTGTGAAAGAGAGGTAATTAGTGACTTCGAAAGTACAATTGAATTGTGCTTGTCGCAAGCAACTCAATTCTGCATTTAATAGATGCCCTAAAGGACTGCATGTTGCTTTGCTATTTGAGGATGGTACAGTCGATGGCGCCCACAGTTGATTGTCTGAGTACTCGTCCAACTGCAAAACTGTGATTTCCCTCGTAAACATGGCTGAAATGTACATCCCTTGTAAAGCTATTGGACTGCTGATGCATCAGGGTTTCCAAATGATGAAGGCTGGAAAACATTCATTATTTTATCAAAAATATGTAGTGTGGTGGATTATAAAGCCATAATGTAATCTGGTTTAATGTATTTTACATGCCTATAAAAAAGTCTGTGGTTGCTTTATTTTGAAATGAACTGGTGTACTCGGTGTAACTATTGAGCTGTTTGCTACAATTTATCATGCTTTCATCCCTGCTGACCTATGAGCAGTTCTGAACGTATGTTTATCAACTGAGCCGTGAGACTTTTGAAATATGTTCAAAGCAGCGAACCTAATTTGTGGCCACTGGAATAAGTAAAATGAAGTAATTTGGAGTTGTGATGTTTAAATAATTGTGCATTAACTTGCTATGTGCTTAATGTTTGTAGTAAATGGCTGAACCAATAAAATGCATTGTGTATCTTCACAGTTTCTGATGTACTTAAAAAGAAAACAAAAATTGAATAACTGTTAACCAGTAGGATTGAATTGTGACTGACAGTAGATTTTTGGAGCAATTCAACAGGCTGAAGTCAGCAGTGCAGAAAAAGGAAATGACGAATATTTGGGGAGAGGTTTTTTGCTGTTTTATTGAGTGTGCCAGATAACATGCAGTTTGCTGTATTTTTGGAAAATTACAACCAATGTAATCACTACCTCTGTAGCTACCTGTTTTATCTATAAGGATCAGGGACTTACAATTTAAAAGAGAAGGTGACAGGAGTTAATAGGTGGGTGTAGAGAGGGGAAGGATATATTTAAAGACAATTTTACAAAAAAATTGAGAGCTGGAAGTGCTGAAGCCAGGGCAATTCAGAAAGAGATTTGAGAAATTGGTCAAAAGTGATTTCAGTAGTTTTCAATCGTTTTCAGGAGTAATAGGATCTTGTTGATTTATTCATTATAGGAGCTTGGTAAGGCTAAAAATGATGTTGGATACCTTTGAAAAAAGTATGCAATGGAGCAATCTGGGTAAGCTTCAGATTATTTATGGTGGAAGATGCTTTGAATATTACTTAAGATTATTTTAGAGGAATTATGTACCATCACCATCGCTAGAGAAGTTGTCTTAGACGAACGAATGGGGCTAAAGGCAGATAAGTCCGATCCTGATGGCTTGCATCCTAGGATCCTAAAAGAGGTAGCTACAGAGGTAGTGAATGCATTGGTTGTAATTTTTCAAAAATACAGCAAACTTTGTTTTAACCAGCACTCTGCATAAACTGGCAAAAATTATATACTACAAATTTTATTGTATTATTCTGTCCAATTATTATAGTTTATAAAATTTATTTACCTCAGAGTAAACATACTTGTTCAACCCAATGGCCACATGAAATATCAACAGTTGATTCAGTTTCGAGTCAATTTCTCCTCAAATACCGTGATGTGCGAATAATATCTCTCAGAAGCTAAGTCATAAAATAAGAGCCCATGGTGTTGGAGGTAGGATATTGGCATGACTAGAGGATTGGCTCGTAGACAGGCAACTGCAAGTGGGGATCAGGGATTGTTTTTTGGTTTGGTGACCCGTGACCCCTGTGAGGTTCCACAGGGATCGGTACTGGAACTGCAGCTGTTTACAGTATATATGAAGGAATTGGAGGAAGGAAGCGAATGTCCTGCAGACAAATTTTCAGATGACGCAAAAATAGTAGAAAGGCCGGTCGTGAGAGGGATAGAAATAGTTTAGAGAGATATTAATACGTTAAATAAGTAAGCAAAAAAGTTGGTGTAAGTTGTCAAAAAGTATAATGTAGGAAAATGCAAATTCATTTTGACAAGAACAACAAAAGATCAAGATATCATTTAAATGGAGAGAAGCTGTAGAAAAGGGACTTGAGGGTACTTGTGCACAAAACATAGAATACAAACACACAAGTACAGCAAATCAGGAAGGCAAATGGAATGTTGGCCGTTACTTCAAGGAGTTTGGAGTACAAGAGGAGGGAAGTCTTCCTGTAAATATATAAGATGCTGGTGGGAGAACATTCAGAGGGTTGCTGGGCATTGGGATCCCTGGTCCTCAAATCTAGTTCCTTTTTTGTTTCAGTAGCAATAAATTCCATCTCTAGTTTTTGAAAGTCTTGTTTAGCTTTTTCGCCAAAGTTACCTTTTTTCCCCCGTAAAAAGTAGGTGACTAAGAGCACACATTAAATTGTTGACTTCACTTTTCAAGAAAGCACAATGTTTTCAATCCAGAGAAAGCCCATTTCGTCCAAATTCTTCTAGGTTTCTTTATTCATAATCTTTAAAGATTCCTAACAGAAATGAAAAATGGGAGAGGGAAAGGAACAAACTATGCATTTGGATGACACATTAGTGGCAGGTGATTGACAGCTACCACCTGAAAGCAAAGGCGGAGAAAAAGACCAAAAGTTGTAAAGATAAAAAGGAGACAAAAATTATGAGTACTTTGTGATGTAAGGTGTTGATTCATATGTACTTTGATACTAATTGCTTTTCAGTTTTGAATTTGAACTAGTGGCATGTTGGCTTTGTTCTGTCCACGAAGGGCTTTAATGATCAAATTGTAAATACTTCTGTAGCAATGTTGATTTCTTCCAAAACATGGTTTGACAGCGAGAGAGACTTGCTGGAGTGGAACTTCGTGGGTAAGTTTTAGAGTTAGCAATGCACTGTATTAGGCTTCAGTTCAAATGTTCTGGAATGGAATTTTCTTGACCTGGGAAATACCCATTGCTTGCAGAAAGCCCTTTGGTTTCACAGGTTTTTCAGAGGTTTTGGCTGAAGTTGGATGTGTAAGACAGTTGCTCCTGAAAATGAGAGATTAGCTGTGTTAAGATATAGGTTACTTCAGTGTAGCAGTTTATTTTGAAAGTTCCACACTAGAAGTGTTGGATCAAGACCTTGAAGTGGGTATTTGAAGCTGAGAAATCCCAGGCTTGGTTGTATGAAGATTCATTGAAGAGGTGATCTGATACTTAAGATAGGAAAATTCAAGCTGCTGCTAAGTCAGTCTCTACGTGTGACAAAGATGGGAATTCGCTCTGCTGTGAGTATTGTAAAGGATTGCTGTTGTGATTATTGGGATTGTATTGTACTGTGTGTTTTGAAATCTTTTTACTTTTGTTACATGTAAATAGTTTGGTTCATTCTATTTCGTATTTGATTTCCCTGGTTCCTTCCGAATGTTGCAAAGAGAGGAGGTACGTTTGGTGGCATCTGCCTTTCCCGGTTTTTTCCTTACTCTTTTGTTTGTTTTTTTTTCTTTTTTCTAAATGTTCACTTTCGGATAGGAACTATTCATCTTTCTCCCATTCAAACCCTCTGTTGACACACATTTACTTTCTTGTCCCATAACCATTCTTGCAATGCCAAACATCTGGTCATTTAATCTTTCGTGCATTCCATTCTAGCACAGACCTTCTGCTTTCTTGTTTGTTCCCACCCTTTACTTAAAGTCTATAACACATCAAACTAACTTCTTCCCAGGTCAGCTACCTGAAATAGATATTCTGTTCGCTCTCATCAGGATTGCTGCTAGAATGTTTCTGGTATTTTCTCTTTCCATGTTATGGAGATAGACTTGGAAGGAGAAACTGAGTGGCTTACTGTGTCTGCGGCAGCAGAGAAGTTGAGAATAGTTGGCTGCTGACAAGCCGGTCAGCGTATTGGGTGTAATGTTCAACAAAGGATATTCTGTGCTTTAGCAGTAAACATGAGTGGAGAATCTCCAAAGTGTTTTTGGTAATGCGGGACTATCGTTTTTATTTAACGATGTGTTCTTGAAGTTTGGAAGTAAAGTGATAAGATGAGAATACCGTTCCAGTACTTCTCAAAGCAGTATGGACAGTGCAGAGTCATAGGTAGATGGGGTAGGTATAAGAAAGGAAGCTCTGTGGACAAGAGGAGGTTCAAGGGAGCAAATGGTGAATTTCACAGCTGTCATATATTGGCAGAGCGTGAGGAAGACATTAGGAGAAGAATGCAAGTAGAAGAAAGGTACGATATGCGACTGGGAGTCATGTATATGGATGTGGGAAAAGATCAAGATCGAAACCAGGAAAGAGCCAGTTAAGTACAATTATACCTGGATTTTTAAATCTGTATATTGGGAGGTTATAATGAATGAAAAGGCTGGAGTTAAATGTGAAGGCCTGTCTTGAAAGAAGTCTTAAGTCTTGATTTCAAGTTAATACGAATGAAAAGATGAATAGTTAAAAGATCACTGAATTTTGAAGTTTAGAAGATAAGATTCATCTAACATCTTGTGCATCTGGTTCTAAAATGGTTCATGCAATTGTGCAGTTTCTTATGATATCTGGCTCATGTTGAGGTTGAAAGATGATTTAAGATTTTATGTGCTTAAAATATTCTTTTCCAGTAAAAATATTAACCTTCAAATTTACGGTTCCCAAAAATAACTAATTGATGAGTTTGATAGAATATGATTTATACCATGCATGTGAGGAAACGACGGCTGTGGCTGTCAAGATTCATTGAACTTTCAAAGGATCACGGTGGGATCTGGAAACACTGCATCAACATGCAGAATTCTGATGAGGCCAGAGGCAAAGAAACAGTATGTGCACTGAAAGATGAGAGATGGTGGGGGAAATACAGATGCCCCTTCATTCCCCCACCCTCATATATACCCCTTCTTCAAAGCCAAACCCATCTCCACATCCTAGAGGTAAGGACACAACCATTGTTCTGCAAGAGCCTGTTGCTGGAAGAGTTATAGATACCTTTAAAGTACTTCTTCAGGTATGTTAGCTGAACAAACCATTCTAGTAATGGAAGAATTTTTAGCAAGGGGAAAAATTAATACGTTGTAGTTTTCTTGTGGTCTTATGAAGCTCAGCAGGGGTCAAGGTGGGATCTGGATAATTGTTTGATTTCTAGCTGCACCAAAGGTGTGTAATAAGACGGTGTTGACAGCTAAGATGAACTGGCATGAAAGAGGAGTGGAGACCCAGGGCAGATCAGCCATGATCTTAACGGGCTCTTGTGATGCAGAGGTAGTGTCCCTGGCACTGGATCAGGAAATCTGCTTTAAGTTCCACATGCTCCAGAGATGTGTAGTAATGTTTCTGAATAGGTTGATTGGGAAAACTATAAAACACTTCGGTTAAGGGTCTTGTGGCATAATGGTCTTTTCAGTACCTATGGGCCAGAAGGCCCAGATTCAAGTCCCATCAGCCACAGGCCTATAATTTAACAGAGCTGGAGAAGTACTTTGAAGGTATCTATAACTCTTCCAGCAACAGGCTCTTGCAGAACAATGGTTGTGTCCTTGCCTCTAGGATGTGGATATGGGTTTGGCTTTGAAGAAGGGGTATATATGCGGGTGGGAGTATGAGGGGGCATCTGAATTTCCCCCACCATCTCTCATCCTTCTGTGCACATACTGTTCCTTTGCCGCTGGCCTCATCAGAATTCTGCATGTTGATGCAGTGTTTCCAGAATTTAAACAGAAAAGTTACTGGACTCCCGCATTCGCAGTCCCAAGTAATACTGGGTGTCAACAAATAGTAATATATCCATGACACTCCAGTGAAATGCCTTAGGTGCATTATTATGTTATAGATATGAGTTCTTGTCTGAAAAAGGCACTGGCTAGTTTATTGTTTCTGCATGATAGTTGGTCTCCATATTTGAAACCTTCATCCTTTTTGTTTGGATATGTTTGAAACTCACTTTTACTCTGGCATCTTGGGAAACTCATTAATGATGCTTTTGCTGAGGTGATAGACTACCTGCTTCCAGCCATGTCCAAGCATTGTTTACAATTAGGTGTTATGAGGTCTGAAGAAGTCATATTTGACTTGAAACATTGACTCTGTTTCTTTCCAAACAGCTGCAGCCAGACTGGCTGAGTTTTTCAAGTATTTTGTTTTTATTTCAGGCTTCTGTCATCTGCACTATTTAACTTTTATATTACTACTGCTAACTTTGCCAGTAGTAGGTGAAAGTGTTTTTTTTTCTTTTCTTCATACTGTCCTTCACACCGAAAGGAGGACTAAGCTGCAAGCTTGATATTGACAGCAGCACAATATGCATTTTTATCTCGTCTTTGGAAAAACATTTTTCCAGTTTGAGTCCATGTTATATTATAAAAATACTTCTTGTTAAGTATACACACTGAAATTTAGAATGGAAAAGTGTAATTCAAGAGATGTTGAAATAATTTAACATTTAAATGCTTTACAATCCTCTGCTCACCTTTTTTTTTGTGTTGATCTTTTCATCATGACCTTGGATTTAAAATTAAAAAAACTTTGAACTTCCCATATTCTGAAACATGTGCAACTTGAATCTCCACAGAAAATCTGATTTACATTTATTTGCACCTGTCAATCCATTGCTCAGTCTTCTGAAAAGTGAAAAATTTTAAG
>NC_063353.1:19715706-19740706 GCF_021869965.1 Rhincodon typus | reverse complement strand
GCTTACTCTCAAATTTTTCCACACATTGTTGCTTTTAAGGAAGGATGAGAAGGATTAAACTTTTTGGATGGCACTTGTGACTGGCATGTGTAGCTAGCCTGTTCAAGTTGAATAATTTCAGAGAAATTTCAGCAAATCATATTAACTAAATTGTATGCTACATTTAGTTTACAAGTATGTGATTTATGGAAAGTTTGTGCCATGGAATGTTAAATATTTGGAGGCACCGATCAACAAACTATTGCCTTTTGTATCGAACATTGATCTGTTTAAATGCTTAAAAACTACAGCATACTTAGTTTATCAGGTGAATCTAGTTTAATCCACAGATAAATATATTCCTGTTAAGGGGCTTCTGTCACACGGTAGTAGTGTCCCTACCACTGGACTGGGAGACTGGGTTCAAGTCCTACCTATTCCAGAGGTGTGTAAAAACATCTCTGAACAGGTTAATGTAAAAAACAGAACT
Source organism: Rhincodon typus (assembly GCF_021869965.1). Classification (NCBI taxonomy): domain Eukaryota; kingdom Metazoa; phylum Chordata; class Chondrichthyes; order Orectolobiformes; family Rhincodontidae; genus Rhincodon; species Rhincodon typus. Next base: position 19,740,237 of record NC_063353.1, on the reverse strand, counting down.
GTTCTTTTACTGTCAGAGATAGTAGGAACAGTTTTTTCCTGCTCCTCTGATGCTGCTTGGCCTGCTGAGTTCATCCAGCTCTACACCTTGTTCTTTTATCGTGCTGTTTTTAATAACAGGTTTCATTATTTTTAGCTGAATGTTTATCAAAGTGCCCATGATGTTATGTGTACTTGCTGTGATTGGCTTCATCTTGTAGCTGATATGATTCTTCTAAAGATTGGTTTATTCTTGAACACGTCACAATGTTAATTCAAAGATCCATAATTTACTGCATTACTTCAGTGTTTGAAGACTGGAAGACTTCGCACTTTGCTAACTATTTTAAATGGTAAGCCTCGGTTTTAAAAAACAACATGCTGGAGCAAATTGCTGATTAGCCCTTGCTTTTCTCAATGTTTTGATACATTGCTTCAAAATATTTATCCAGAACTCAGACTTAACCGACCTGCTAATTTTGGGTTTCCTTCTCTATCTTTGGTAAGATGCATAAACAGTAGAAAGCATTGAACAAGGATAAAAGACGCCTAATTATAAACAGTTGGCATATTTCATATATTGAAAAGTAGTGCAGAACTGGAATTCAGAACATGCCTGTAAGGAATCAGAAGGTTCTTTTAATTGCAGAAGTGAAGAAGAGGAGACAGAAAGATGTGTCTCTGCCTGCATATATTATCAATTTTGCTCATCCCTGGGAACTGGTAAACTATGTATCTGCAAAAGCTGTGACTAAAAATTTACATTTGGTTAAAGAAGCCAGTTTTTAAGAAATGAATGTGAAAAATCTGTTTCACTACTAGAATAAGTGTTTTCCATCAGTAGTGAATAATGGTGGCCGCTCACCCTACAGAAAAAATGTGGTATAAAAGCATCAAATTTACTTTGCTGCTCCAGCTGCACCTAAATATTTACAAGGCTATAGCCAGCAATCATCATCTCCGATTCTGTCTCCAAAGCTATTTGTAAATTAGCATTCCAAGCCATTGCCATGAAGTGACATTGCTTTCTCAGTGCCTGGGTTCAAGTCCCACCTGCTCCACGTGTGCCATAACATTTCTGAGCTGGATGATGAGAAGAATACATAGCACCCTGATAGGGGCGTTGTTATGGCATGATGGCATTCTCCATACATCTGAGCTAGGAGGCCTGGGTTCAATTTCCATCTGCTCCAGAGATGTGTCATAACATTCCTGAAAAGGTTAGTTAGAAAATATCAAACAAAAATCTGGAATTAAAAGAACTAATCTTAGTTATGGTGATGTTGACATCTGTTACTCTTTAATGTAAAAAGTGGAGACCCAACAGGAGGGGCTTTTATGGCACAGTGGTAGAGTCCCTGCCTCTGAGCCAGAAGGCCTGGGTTTGAGTCCCATCTTCTCTTGAGGTGTGTCTTAATATCTCTGAACAGGTTGATTAGAAAATGTCTCGAGCCCTGATAGGAAGGTTTTGTGTTGCAGTAGTAGAGTTCCTACTTGGGAGTCAGGAGGCCTGGGTTCAAGTCTTACCTGCTCCAGACGTGTGTAAGAATATCTTGGAGCAGGCTGTATAAAATTATGTAGAGTCATTTTAGCTAATAATACTGAAATGCATTTAGCAGATTAGATCATGTTGAACTACTTACATTGATGTAATCTTTTTCTTCGCTTTCAAAAAAAGAAATCAAAGCCACTCCTGGAGATATTCTGGTTCTCCAACAGTGTTTAGTTTTCATGGTAGGTACTCACTTCACATTAATCTGAATGTGCAGTGCCATTTAGCTGTTATCAATTACAGTTCTAATTTGAGGTTAATAGACCTTTAAATTTAAAGGGAGTGAGACATCTTAGTCTTCTGCTTTTATGGAGGCTTCAAAACATGAGATATATAAAACATTTGTCAATTGCTTGAAATCTGGGACTTGATTAATTGAAAAGTTTATCCTATTTACTGTAACAATATACCAACAGATAAAGTAATTTTTGTATGTCCTTTTCCTTGATTCTAAAGAAACTGTGCAATAATCATGAAGATGTTATGAACTAATCACATATACTTATTTTCTTGCAATGCTGTGCCCTCGTTAGTATTGGAGAGCATGATCAGCTGTAAATTGTTTGGACTGTAACTGATGTTCCACACAATATTTGTAAATCATTCTTTAAAATATTCGAGTAATTTAGTACTGGAATATTGCGCAGTCAGTTGCAAGTTTTCTTTGAATTTCTACAATTGGACTTTCTTTCCTTCCTTCCACAGAACCAAAATAGTCCAATCTAAAGTCAGGGCTGATATTCCCTAACCAGGATGTGACTGATTGCTCATGACCTTGTGACAACTTTTAATGTGGTTATGTTCTCTCTGACCTCTTTGTGCAAACAGCACATCTCCAGAAATATCTTCTCTTGCACTTAACTTGTGAAAGTGTAAAATTTGTAGCCTGGTCTATGCTAAATGTATTTCAATATTATTGTCTAACATGGTAATTTGAATATTGCCCTACAGGTCCTCCTTAAATATTTTCCTGATAGGGAATATTATACGTACTTGATTCTGCACAGTGAAACATTGACTGAAAAATATCAAGACTGTCTGGTTGAAATTTGTACAAGTTCAAAATAGAGATGAACTGAGAGTTCAGTGCATATTCATGAAGTGAGGCAGAACTGTGCACTGTTTCTTCAGTCACCTGTAAAGAATCAATCTATGGTTTGTAAAATCCGTGGAAGTTTGAGTTTAACATTTGGCTGCTTGCAAAATCAGTGATGCAGGAAGTACTCTGCTCATTAATCCAACTGATCTGTTCGGCATGCCAGTTATAAAAGCAGTCAAATTTTTGCCTCAGTTCACATTTCAGCTTAGAATTGTGATCTTACAGGTCTGATTATTTGGATGAGAGCGCCAACTACTTAATTTACTACATTTACTTTCCAAGATTTTTCCATTGAAGTGTAGCTACACTTGAAAATAATTGATCTGCACATTTTTGGAATGAGACATGTCATGGAAGCTATCCAAGATAATTTTCTGTGTCCTTTAGTTCAGTGTCTTTTGTGCCATAATTTGTCAGAAGTTCAAATGTCCAATGGACATTAGGCAATGATATATCTAGCACTTTGGTGCATATTGGGACTAACTGTGTATCTTCATAACCAATACGATTAAAGGATTGAAAACAAAACAGGAATAACTGAAAAGTAGGATGAATTAGAACCAAATTGGGTGGAGAGAGAAATAATGAGAGTTAAAGGAAAAATGATTGAAACTGAGAGAAGAAAAAGATAAAATAGTTACCTTTGACAGTCTTAAAATCTTGAACAATTTATTACTTGATGGGATGAGACTGCTCAGTTTAATTTGTTCACATTTTTGGTCAAACAAGATTGATGCTATATCGACAATTCTAACTTTTAAAAAGATACTTTCACTTTTAATGGCCAGATTTCATGTTTGACCGATTTAAGTGGATTATTTATGTGAAAATCCATCAATTCCTTAAATATAACCAGAGGGCTAAGGGCAAGATTTTGTTCATGCAGAGTGTGCTCCAGATATTCATACCTTTCTCGTATCTTAATCCTTGAACTTTTTTAACAGTGTATTCGGTTGTGAATTCCTTGTGGATTTCATGGAGATGCGATAAGCATTATAAGTTTGGAAACATTTCCGTTCTTGTGGAAGTATGCCTTTATGTAGTAGTTTGAACATGAATGTCCAAAGGCATGCAGTCAGTTAAAAGTTGACACTGTGTTGAAGCAAGAGATATTAATATGGGTGACTCAAAACTAGCTAAGGCTTTGATTTCAAGGATGGTCTTAAATGAGGAGAGGGATATGTTTAAGTTTAAGCAGGGCATTCTGCTGCTCAGGAATTGAAAGAATGGTTTGGAAAAGGGGGAGGGGACAGAGAAGAAGCAGAAGCAACCTTGTAGTCACTTACATATTCCTTCCTATACTCACTGTCACAAATGCCTTACTGATATACCATCAGACCTGAAAAAATTACGTACATTCGTAGTCTTTGCACCATATAGATGCATATCTGTAAAATTGGATAGAATTCTTAGAATCATAACAGAGAGGAAACAAGCCACACTGATCCTCTGAAGAGCATCCCGCCTAGACCCACCCCCCTACCCTTTCCCTGTGACCCTGTATTTCCCATGGTCAATCCATCTCACTTGCACATCTTGAGTCTTTGGGAGGAAACTGGACCACTGAGAGGTAACCCCCACAGGCACGGGGAGAATATGCAAATTCTACACGGATAATCACTGAGGGAGGAATCAAACTCGGGTCTCTGAGGCTGTGAACCAGCAATGCTAACTGCTGAGCCACCATTCTGCCCGGATGTTTAGAGAATTTTCAAATGTGTAAGAGATTTACATAATGTTATTTCCTTTGAAACTCGATAGAGTTTTATGTGCTGAACTTTAAGATTCCTAAGGACTAGTTTGTGGTTTACTTTTAGTAAAGATACCCTAAGGAGACTTATGTCACATGCAAGTGTCCATTCAGAACTTCACTTGTTTGGGTATAATAATCACCTGCCCTCAATGCATCCCTTTTCCCACATGTACGCAACAGATGATTGAATCAAAATTCTTCAGCCGACCATGTAAAGTACCATGGGTCAATGACGTGTTTATTATATTTGTAGCTCATTGTTGATATACAACTTCTTCACTGACTCTTTGGCCACCTCATGATGGCATTTGCGAAGAAAGTTTGTTTTGTGAAAACTATCTGTGACAGCCAAAACTCGATGATGAGTGATCTTTTATTTTCAAGGTAGTAGTGATTTACCGCTGATATCAAATCTAACAGTACATGGATAGAAAGATAACATTGAAGTGTTTGGAAAGAAGTGAGTTTGGAAAGAAAGAGAAGGCGAGAGTCCTGAAGTCAGATGCAGTATTACAATATGGGGGCATTCAATGAAAAGACTGAGGTAATTATATTTTTGTAATTGTTGTTCAAGTGGATACTCAATTATTGCCAACAGTTACAAATGTTATTTTGTTCTGTTATGTGTATCTTGTTTATAAATAGTCAGTGAATCAAAAAAGGGGTTGCACATGTTACGTAGAGAGCCCTGAGTTTTTGTATCTCTGGATCTAACTGATAATTGAGTTACATAAATAAAAAAAGTCCATAATTAAAATTTTAGCATTGGTATTTTCATTAAGTTTTGAAAAGTTTCCTTCTGTCAGTGATAATGATAATTCATTGACAGAAGTGGCTGGTAGTTAATGAGCTTAAGGTGTAAAGGGTTTTAATTAGCAACAATTGAGATGGTCAATAAACTGCTGTGCTTCTGTGGGTTATTCTCGTAACTATTTCTGCTAATTTGTCTCTGCCATCAGCAATCATTACTGGATATTTTCAAGATAAAAGATGTTGATGCAATAAAACTTGATTTGAACGATAAATAGGACAACACATTTTGAATCTTCATTTTGTGATTTTATTATTGAGTCACTATTTTGGCCTCAAGAGCAAACTTTACTTGGCACCCTTTTGACAAAATATGCTTAATGTGTTGTTAGGATGCCCATGATGATATTGGAGTAAATTGTAATCAGTAACATGATATTCATATATAAATTTCATGTTGGAAACCGCTTTTGCTGTTTGTGTTATGAGGGCTCCCACTACTTATCAGGGATGCATCTGTGAAAATTGGATTCAGTCATTATACACTATAGGCATAACAGCTAAAGAATTTCCTCCTTGCTCTTTAATGCTTCATCCAGCATGCCACAATTTCCAAACTCTTCTGGACAGAGAAGTTGTTGGTGAAAAGCTTTCTAAGTGTAATGGTGACTGCTTATGAATAGATAATGTGGAAATGTCAACTTCACAAGAAAAATAAACATAATATTTATTTGGCTTCATGTGTGCTCCCTGCATCTGTTATTCTTGCAAATTTGATGTTTCCATACATTTTCACCCAGCACATTTAGTCACCATTGGTCGTGTACTGACATCTTTTCCACTTCTTCTGCTGAAGATGCTGAAAATTGGGAATCTGAGAAGCCTGTTACAGAGGAAAAGGAAATAATCAAATTTTGGGCATTTTATCAGCCATAATATTACATTAAAGGTCTTCGTTCAATACAATACTTTGTATGTTGCATTCAGGTAATGAAAGCTGGGATAGGAAAGATGTATTGAAATTACCATTGTAAAAGAGTAAGTATCAAGGGGTTTAATATCTTGAACAGTGGATTATTCCCCGGGCCCAGAGAACACATCTCTGACTGTTTAAAGGAAAGAGTTAGAAGTCAGGTGACTTCACCTGATGTTGGAGCAGTGCTTCGAAAGCTTGTGATTTCAAATAAACTTGTTGGACTATAACCTGGTATAATTCCTGACCTTATCCACCTTAGTCTAACACTGGCATCACATCATTGTTAAAGGAAGCAAGAGAACAAATATTGAATATTCTGACCACCAATTTCTAGCCCTCTGGTTGTAAGCATGGTGCCAGAGAACTGGAAGACAGCTAAGATTGTTCAATGAAGAGATAGTTGGAGTAATTACAGCCCCCAGTCTGCATAAACAGAGTTGGGAGAGAATTATGGAATGAAATTATGAGGGTCAACATAAATCTTCATCTTGGAAGGCATAGATTAATCAAAATCGGCAGAATTTAAGAGAAGGTGGTGTCAGACTAACATGATGGAATTTTTAGCAGATTATGAGGAGAATTGATGTGAGGCTAATAGATTTGATGGAGTTTTTATGGACTTTATCAATGAATTTGATAAGTCCTTCCATGGCACTTCAGAAAGAGAAGTAAACACCCATGGCATCCGAGGCAAAATGTGAAGTTCGATCCAAAATTAGCTCAGACAAAAAAAAGCGCAGGGTAATGGTTCAAACACAAAGTTGCTGGAGAAGCTCAGCACGCCTGGCAGCATCTGTGAGGGAGAAAACAGAGTTACTGTTTCGAGTCTGGTGACCCTTCCTCAGGACTGATGGCGGGGAAAAAGTCAGTTTATATGCAGAAAATAGGGAGGTAGGTGGGATAGGGAGTAAACAACAGGATAGAGCCTAAACATTGGGGAAACGAAGCATAGACTTGGCAACTGCTTCACAGAACATCTACGTTCTGCTCGCAGAAAAGACCCTGAGCTACCTGTTGCCTGCCACTTCAACGCACCACCCTCCTCCCTGGCCAACATCTCTGTCTCTGGCTTGCTGCAGTGTTCCAGTGAAATCCAACACAAGCTGGAGGAACAACACCTCATTTTCTGCTTGGGGACCCTACAGCCCTCCGGATTCGATATTGACTTCAATAATTTTAGGCCCTAAACTCTCCCATGTCCCAGTCCCCCCACCCCACACACCAGGCCTTGTTACCACATAGCCTGCCATTGGACACCCCCCGTTGTTCGTCACTAACAGTCCCCACTAACAACTATTCACCCTCCCAGCCTGAGCGTTAGCAACTCCTTTGTCTGTCCAACTGTCTTTCTCTCTCTTTGGGCTACCCCACCCACCTCCCTATTTTCTGATTTAACTGATGTTTTCCCAGCCACCACCAGTTCTGAGGAAGGGTCGCTGGACCCGAAACATTAACTGTTTTTTCCTTCACAGATGCTGCCAGACCTACTGAGCTTCTCCAGCAACTTTGTTTTGGTTCCTGATTTACAGCGTCTGCAGTTCTTTCGGTTTTTTATTGCAGGGTAGTGGTTGATTGGTGGTTTTGTGACTGGAGAACTATTTACATTGGTGATTCTTTTTGTGGGAGGTATTGATGATTTGCATTTTAATATAGGGGATTAAAAAGTGGCTGTGGGGTTAAGAATGAAGTAGAAAGCTGTTATATGGGTGAAAAAAATGGTAATGTGATTCTGTCCAGAGAAATGTGAGAGTGCATTTGTGGAAAATGAATGCAATGCAATACACAATAAATATTTGGCTACTGTAGTATAGAGAAATAGCCATACTGGGGTGTATGTCCACAAATGGTGCCTAAAGGTAGCTGGGCAGGCAGATAAGATGGTCAGGAAGACCGGAGCGATATTTCTCTCCATTAGTTGAGCATGGATGTTCTGTTGACTGTTCCAACATTAGTTGAAACTCCTGAAACTGGTTAGATTGCAACGACACTCATGATGCAGTTCTAGTCAGTGCTGCAGGACAGAGGTGTTTGTACTTGATACAGAAGAAATTTATGAAATGGTTGTCTGGTCTGCAAAGTTTTAGTTATGAGGAAATATTGAATCAGCTGAGATTGTTTGCTTTGGGACAAAGGCTGAGAGAAGACTGAATTAAATGTACCAAATTATGTGGGGCCTTGATAAAAATGGGAGACCCAACACCCCTTGTTTAAAGGATCCAAAGCCAGCATGTATAGATTTAAAGTAAGAGGTAGGCAGTTCAGAAAGGATTAGAGAGAGATACCTTCGTCCGAGAGGGTGATGAAGATATGAAATTCTCTGCTGGAAAGAGTGGCAAGATTCCTCAAAACTATTAATTAAAACCTTGGATAAGCACATGAAGTGGCATAATGTACAAGACTATAGAACAAGAGCTGAATGGTTTCGTGTTGCCCACCACAGACAGTTTAGGCTGACTGGTTGCCTCCTATTCTGTAAATTTATGAATTTACAGGAATGGAAATCAGAAAGGCTGTTGTAAAACAAAAAGGACCATGACCTCATTGATATCAGTAACTGAGTATAACACATACAGCACTCCAACCCATGCCAAACTTCGAGAGGTCGAGAAAGTGAAATGGATTTTATGAAAGTGAAAATTTAATTAAATATAAATGAATGAGCTACCATAGTTGTTGCTACGTGAAGTCAGCAATTTTGAGATTAACGTTAATGTCATCTCTTTTGGCTTACGTGCCTGCTCATATTGGGATGTTTTGAGTGGTGTCAGTTGTGTTGAATATTTTGTGCAGGATATTATATTTTATCTATGCATATGTAATTTTGATCGTGAATGTGGTGTGTGTACATATATTTTGTTAGTGCATTTAGTTTATGTACATTATTCATATGCATTGTTGTGCTGATGACACAGCTTAAAATTACATGTTCTTTTGCCCTTCGTTTTTTGAGATGGAATTAATAAGGAACCTCAAACTTTGTTCATTTTTCATTAACTTTATGGTAAGAAACTAGTTAGATATCTGTCATTTGATAGAATAGGATTCAAATTTAGAGCAATCATGCTGCAACAATAATGATATAAAAATGGGCAAGAGCATATTTTAGGATGGGGGTGGGGGAAGGTTCAAAAATCCTGCTGCCAAGATTAGAGCTGAATGTAGCAGCGTAATCAAATGGACCTAGTGCCTTGGTATGTGTTCTGCAATTTGAACTAAAAATGTTGGTATAAAAGCCCCTTAAACAAACTAAGGTTTAAAGGTATTTTTCTGGTTATGTTGCCTTTAACGAAAGTTAGAAGAGGGCCTTTGAGTACGTATCAGTTCAACTTTGATTTTGGTGTGTACCAGATCTGCAGAATCACATGTTATATAATCCTCTGTTGAACTTACCATCCAAATTCATTAATTCTCCAAAAAGAGATCAACTGCCTTAAAGTGTTAGTGTTATAAGATATCATTTGCATAATGCTTAACTTGTTTTTGCCACTATAAACTAATTAATTATCAATAAATTTACTGTTTTTTGAGTGAAATTGGCTGCATGGCATGTTTTGTCATACTCAGTTGAACATGCTGTGAGGGAAAGTGTCTTAGTTTTATACAACCATATTTTTAGAATTTGGATTTCAAAGTAATAGTGTATACGTTTTTGTGAAGGATTCGAAAAATAACTCATCAGTCAGTCAGCCTTTCTAGAACCATGTCTTAATCCAGACTGTAACGAGCGCAGGGTCCACTGGGGTGTTAATGGAAGATGGTTAGTACTGTGTTGAGTTTATGACCAGGTGTGTACACGAGGGCCATTAGCATTTTAGGTTACCATAATCAAGATTGATTTTGGCTTAAGAAACCCAGGGAGTAGAAGTTTTTAAGCTGTTTAGAGCTGGGGTGTCTCTTTTTCTCCTAGGAAGGAATAAAGAAAAGATCAGGAAATAAGTTACCTTATTAGAAAGTCAATTTGAGTAGCTTCCAGACTTGGAATGATTTTTGAGAAAGTATAGGCTTGCTATTTTGTCAGTATTTCTGTTCCAAGAATTCACAGTTGATAGGAAATAACTGGGAAGCATCAATTCAGTAAAAGTTGCACATTTGATACAGAATGGTCACCTCTGTTGATCTGACACTGTAAAGTGATGTTCAGGAATAGATGAGACTTTGTGTTTTAAAATCTTTCAAACTGTGGTCTTTTGGCAGCCTCGTTTGTCAATATTGTTTTTCAGTTTCTGTAATAAACTTCTGTTTTATTGTTGAAACAAATCTGCAGCCTTGTGTTTTAATGTTTCAGTAAATGACAATCCATCTTATATTTAAGAAAAGATCTATCAAGTCAGTTTTCATTCTGGGATCTGACTTGTCCAATAGTAACAACAGCTGAGATCATAATACACAGTAGTGAGAGTTCTACATCAATTACAATGATAAAGCTACCAAAGTTTATGTAAACTATTGTGTTAAACATTTTGGATTTATGACATATTTCTTGAGTGCTGCAGTGAAGACCGCTCCTCTTTCCATAAAATCTAAGAGTGACTTAAAATACCTAATATCTTGTTCAATATCCAGACAATCGGCCACACTTGGAGTGTTGCATACAGTTCTGGTCGCCGCATTATAGGAAGGATGTGGAAGCATTGGAAAGGGCGCAGAGGAGATTTACCAGGATGTTGCCTGGTATGGAGGGAAGGTCTTATGGGGAAAGGCTGAGGGTCTTGAGGCTGTTTTCGTTAGAGCGAAGAAGGTTAAGAGGTGACTTAATAGAGACATACAAGATGATCAGAGGATTAGATAGGGTGGACAGCGAGAGCCTTTTTCCTCGGATGGTGATGGCTCGCACGAGGGGACATAGCTTTAAATTGAGGGGTGATAGATGGAGGTCAGATGTCAGAGGTAGGTTCTTTACTCAGAGTAGTAAGGGCGTGGAATGCCCTGCCTGCAACAGTAGTAGACTCGCCAACTTTAAGGGCATTTAAATGGTCATTGGATAAACATATGGATGATAATGGAATAGTGTAGGTTAGATGGGCTTCAGATTGGTTTCACAGGTCGGCGCAACATCGAGGGCCGAAGGGCCTGTACTGCGCTGTAATGTTCTATGTTCTGTAATGCATTATAAAAGCCTTTGTTCTTGGAATTGACTAAATTGTCATAACTCCTCGTGCAATTATTCATAACTCACATCACACATCATACTGTTGTGCATCTTTAGATCTGGAAGTTCTTTTTTCCTCAGCCTTTTGATGCTGACTATTATGCTTTAGCAGCTACAAAAGGTATGGTTACCGGACAAGTCTGATCCTGACGGGAACCTGGCTGGATTGATTTTTTTTTTTTCTTTTAATTTTTGTTTGTGATCTTTTACGAAAACTTAAGTGGACAGTCTTTCATTATTTGTTTTAACAATAAAATAAAACCAAAATTTATTAGAACAGAAATGAAGATAAACAAGCAACAAAACACTCTTCCCTTAAAATGCAGTTTTAAATGCACAGAAATAACCCATGCACTCTTGATTGATAGAACAGATACAGCAAAATGAGTCCAGCTCATTTCCAAGGGAGAGGAATGTTCTTTTTAATACTTTGTGAACTTGAAGTAATTAAAACTTTAACTCATCTGCTTGAACTGTAGTTAACTCTTCGTTAATTATTATTGAGGCTTTCATTCAGTGTTATACTATCGATGCAGTTTCTTTTTGAAAAAAATCTTCTAAAACATAACTTCATTTCTTTCAATCGACTGTATCCCAACACTCTGCTTTGGGTTTAATAAGGATTTCTTCAAACATAACTTTATTACCTACACTTTGAACTACTTTTTTGGGGATTTGCTCTGTCGAAATAGTTCTGAGCACCTTGTAGTTTGAGCATATTTCTCCCTCAAATGACTGTCAGCACAGACTGAAAATGGAAACCTGATGCTGGAAAATTTTAACCCTACACCCTTTGGGTAACTCCCCAGCAATGTTATGTCACTTCTTCCTTCTTGTAATTATGAGTTTTGTGGTTTTTAAACATGTAATAACTCCAAAACACACAGATCAGCCAGATGCTTAACTTCAAATTCCAGGACCCCAAACTTGCAGTAAATGATATTGAAATATAAATATATAAATCTGTTTCATCGCACTGAAATCATTTATTTCAAGATTTCTCTTCCAAGAAGTCTGTAAGAATTGCTGCTTCCTAATTGTTTACATGGCGTTATGGCATTTGCATCTATGGCAACCATATTTAAATAATCTGATTTGTTGGAATTCTTGTTGTGTAAGCAAAGTTCTATCATGCATTCCTGCGCGATATCTTGTTGAAGATTCACATCTGTATTCTGTTGTTTTTGTACGGTCAGTTATTGATATTAGTGTAATGCAGTGGTTTTCAGCTCATATGCTGCAACAAGGTGAGATGTATGCCACAAATTTTTCAGGAAGCAGGACCACTTCACCTGAGTGAGGCAATGTCCATGTTTTAATCTTGTCAGAGCTTTGCTGTCTATTATTGCAGACAGTATCTGCTGATAGTTCAATTGACTGCACAAGCTTTCAATACCACACACGTGGTATGTAACAAAAATGTGTGCGCTGTGGAATTATTTGTCTCATTGAAATGTACTTTGACTATGATGTAGATGATCTTAGCTCAGAAAGTTACAAGGTAGAATCAGTATGTGCAGAGATTCAGAATAGCAAGGAGCAGAAAAAACTGATGGGAGTTGTTTACAGACTGCCCTAATGACAATTATACTGAAGGGCAAAGTGTTGAACAGAAAATTTTTGGAACTTCTAAAAACAAAGTCAGTGCCATAGTTTTGGGGGCTTTTAATGGACATTTCAATTGGATCAATCAAATAGACAAAGATGGTTTGGAAGATGAGTTTGAGGGACGCTTTTGTGACAGTTTGTTGGAGTAATATGTTGTGGAATGAAATGGGGGTAAAGCTATTTCAGACGTGTTTTTGCAAACGAGTTAATGTCACAGTAAAAGATCCTTTGGTAAATAGTGATTATAATGCAATTGAATTGGTAGAGAAGGAAGCCATTCAGCCCATCATGTCTGTATTGGCTGTCCAAATGGCTAAATCACCTAGTGCCATTCTCCTACTATATTCCTGTAACCTTGCTGGTTCTTCCTTGTCACATAGTTATCTAAGTCCCCCATTGAACCTGCCTGCACCACAGTCTCAGGCCATCTGTTCCAGATCCTAATCACTCACTGTGTGATTTTTTTTTTTCCTGTCTCCTATCACTTTTTTTTCCTCTTTTTACCAGTTCATTTAAACCTGAGCAGGCTCATTGACGCGTTCATGAGAGGGAATGTTCTCTGTCCATGCGCCTTATTCAAAATCATGCTAAGTATGAACACACAGAGGAGATTTCTCCAAGACGAACACTTCGAACTTCTTCAGTCTGTCCTCAACTGGAACTCCTCATCTCTGCGCCATTATTGTAAACCTCTTCTGGATTCTGTTCAAACCCTTCACAACCATCAGAAAGTGTGTCCCACAACTATACACGAAACCACAGCTGAGGCTGAATTTGTCTCTTCTATTTGTTCAACATAATCTCCTTGCTGTTGTACTTATGTCCCTATTAATAATGCCTAAGATATGCTTGATTTAATAATTGTGCTCTCCACTTGTCTGACTATCTTTAGTAAGTCATGGTCATATTCACCCAGTTCACGTTGCTCCTGTACCCGTCAAGAGATGTACCTTTTTTTGCTATCTTTCCACCAAAATGTATCACCCCTCACTCCTCTGCTTTGAGCTCCATCTGTCAGCTGCACCAGCTTGTTAAAATCTCTTTGTTCTATACTATCCTTCGCACAATTTACAATTCTTGCAAGTTTCATCAGCAAATTTTGAAATTGTCTGGTGCGCTAAGGTCTAGATCATTCATCTATGGCAGGAAAAGTAATCTGCGGTAACATTAAACAATTGCAGTAAGTTCATAACATATGATTTTCCCTTCAGCAATCCATGCCGTGTGTCCTGAATTAACCTGCATTTGGGCAAGTGACTATTAATTTTGTCCTGTTTGCTTCTAAAATTTTCCAACCACTGCAATTAAACTGTTGCTTAGTTTATTTTGCACCCTTTACTGAGCAAGAGTGTAGTGTTTACAATTCCTGAAACCTTTGGCCCCATTCCTGAGTCTAAGGGACATGTGAAACTAATTGCTGGTGCCTCAACAATTTCCATTCGTAAATCCCTCAATGTCCTTAGATGTATCTAATCCAGTTCTAGTGCCATGCCATGTCAAAATTCAAGTTTGGACACGCAATCCAATACCACCTCATGAATTTGAAATCTTTTTAGTGATTTGAATTTCCTGTTTCACCATGGCCCAGGTAGCATCATCCTCCTTGGTAAAGATGGGGGCAAAGTATTCATTTAATGCTTCAGACATGCCTCTGCCTCCAGCCTCCATGTGTAAACCACTTTGCTTTTTGACCATTCTCTGATTGTTCTATGTTCAGCTCTGCTCTCCATTGTGTTTTTTTTAACCAGATAGTGGGTGTGCTGTCTTTAATTTACAAAAATTGGCTGCTTGGATAACTTGAATCTATTTTGATGGCTTTGTGGAAAACTGTGTGCAACAAGCTTCTTGATGGTCTTAAAAGAGATAATAGGAAGTGATATCAGTAAGATGAGCATCACTTAAGATAATGGGGTATCAATCAAGCAAGCTTTTTCTTTTCTGGGTGATGTCAAGTTTCCTAAGTGCTGATGGTCATCAGAGGAAATGAGAATATTCTATCACACTCCTGCCTTCCGCTTTGTAGATGTTGGCTGTGCTTTAATGTATTGGGGCAAAATTTTTTGGCGAAGAGTTCTCAGCCTTTAACCTGATCTTGTCGTCAGTGTTTTATATTGAACCTAGTTATTTAGGTAGTCTCATTATTGATAGTGTTTTCGTGTGTTTGGGTGGCTTGTACAAAGTCTCTGGTGTTCAGACATTTCCTATAGCTCAGGATGTGATAGAAAACTTAATTTATATACAGACATACTGCTAGCTGCACCATGCTTTTGCAACTCATTGGGTTTTGGGATTAAACCTGAATTTTTTTTTTGACCTTGATGCAGCTGCTCAGGTATTTGATGAAGGTATTGGGGTTTCACCTTTGTCATGTAGCATTGTAAATCAAGCAAAATGTCATATTTTCAAAGATTTTTAGATACCGTTTTGTCATTTTGACGTTGATTTAAGATTGTGAACCTTGAACTTTTCCCAGATCCTTTAATGATACATCCTAATGCAGTCATTAGCAGAGTTAGCTCTACTTTCTCAATTGTTTTCCATGTGCTGTAGCTCAGCGAGGTCCTATATTGAATTTCATCCTCCAAATGTGTGGCAGAGACCCATTTCTTGTGAAGCTGAGATGTAATGTGCTAGAAATTGATACGACCGTTTTCATTGGGAAGTGAATTACCTTGTTTGGAGTTATCCACAGGTGGCTTACGATAAAATTTAGATACATACGGCCTTTCTTGTAGGGTTTTGTCACCAGGGTTGGATTAAATCATTTCTCCGAGCTCAAGAATTTTATCTTTTGCATGATGGGCAAATTGATGGTTGAGCAGGTGAAAAATAATATGTGGGTTTGTTAAGATTTTTTTGATCTAGGTTTGAAAGATTACTAACTTCATGTTTGCCATTGTATTTTGTGCAAAGGTTAGCATATTCAACTGTGAGTTGTTCAGTGGGTATATGTGTACTTTTTAAGAGGATGAAATTTCCATTGTCCTTCCACCTCTTCTCCCAATTTCATGTTATACCAAGAAGTCACAGATAACCTGCATAATGTCCACCAGTGATGCTTTAAAGTTTGCAAGAGCAAGTTGGAGATTTTATTCTTGTTTCCTCCTTCTCTCCCAATGAAAAATGCCTGTCCACTATGGTGGAAGCTTCACCATCTCCCATTTGTCTACAACACCAATATCTAGGGGGTTTTGACATTAATTCCTTGCTTTCCTGGCAGTAATTGGTTTCAATTGTCACTTTGTTCTTTGCTTCCCTTGATTTGAAATCTCTATTCCAATTAAGACAAACTTGCACTAGGGGTCTGCAGTAGATTTTGAAGACGGATGACTGTGCTATAATTATTCACTCCGTGAGTGGTAGGTCTTCTGTGGCTTCATTTCCAAGGAATGTTTCTATCAGGAAATTATATTTTTGATTCATATAAAATTAATTGTAAAGCTTTGCGCGTGAACGTTTTGTTAATTTCAACTTGGCAAATGTGCTTTTCAGCAGCATGCAAGAATAAACTTTGTTTGAGAAGGGATTTGATTTGCAAATGATTACACTTAGCATTGATCCCCTTTTATCATCCTTGGATCGTGTGGTTAAGCTGCCTGCCGTAACACAAGGTGTGTCTATTGTAAAAAATTTATAAAGTAGATCATTGACTTTCATGTAGTACTTCAGCATTGCCATAACCAGGTGAGGAGGGTGAAACTGCTCCCTTTTATAAACTCTCTTGTTTGGCCACACAAAGATTTTTAATTTTTTCTGGCACGAAGTTATATAACCTTTTGAGTCATAGAGTTGTACAGCATAGAAGCAGACTCTTCGATCCAACTTGTACATGCTGACCAGATATCTTAATTAACCTAGCCCCATTTTCCAGCATTTGGCCCATATTCCTGTAAACCCTTTCTATTCATGTACCCATCTAAATGCCTTTTAAATGTTGAAATTGTACCAGCCTCCACCACATCCTCTGGCAGCTAACTCCATACCTGCACCAGCTCTGTGTGAAAATGTTGCCCGTTAGGTCCCTTTTAAATCTTTCCCCTCTCACCTTAAACCTATGCCCTCTTGTTTTGGTCCCCCCTATCCTGGGATAAATACCTTGGCTGCTCGCCCTATCCACGCCACCCATGATTTTATAAACCTCGGTAAGGTCACCCCTTCAGCCTCCAGGGAAAGTTGTCACAGTCTATTCAGCCTCTCCCTATAGCTCAAACCCTCTAAACCCGGCAATATCCTTGTAAATCTTTTCTGAACCTTTCTAGTTTTGCAACATCTTTCCTGTAGCTGGGAGACCAGAATTGAATATAGTATTTCCAAAATGGCCTAACTAATGTTCTGTACAACTGCAACATGACATCCTAACTGCTGTACTCAATGCACTGACCAATAAAGGCAAGCATACCAAACGCCCTCTTTACTAACCTGTCAACCTGCGACTCCACCTTCAAGGGACTATGAACTGCTGCACTCCGAGGCCTCTTTATTTGGTAGGACCCTACCATTAAGTTTATAAGTCCTGCCCTGATTTGTGTTATCAAAATGCAACACGTCACATTCATAGAAATTAAGCTCCATCTGCCACTGTTTGAGCCCAACTGATGAAGGTCCTGTTGTATCCTGACATAACCTCCTTCGCTGTCCACCACACCACCAATTTTGGTGTCACCTGCAAACTTACTAACCGTTCCTCATATGTTCACATCCAAATCATTTCCTTAAATGACAAAATGCAGTGAACCCAGCACCAATCCTTGCAGCACACTGCTAGTCACAGGCCTCAAAGCAAACCTCCACCACCACCCTCTGTCTCCTACTTTGAAGCCAATTTTTTGTCGAGATGTGTAGTTCTCCCTGGATTCCATGTGATCTAACCTTGCTAACCAGTCCACCATGCACAATCTTGTTGGGCGCCTTGTTGAAGTTGTGTCATATGGAACCTTGTTGAATGCCTTGCTGAAGTATTGAAATGGATCAGAACTGCAAAGCCATTTTTTTCACTTGTTCATGGGATGTTGATATCACTAGCTGAGGCTGACTTGATTGCTCATCCTAATTGTGCAGAGAGTATTTAAGAGTCAACCACATTGTTGGAGTCAGATGTTGGCCAGACCAGCTAAGAGATTCCTTCCCTAAAAGACATTAGTGAGTGAAATGAAGAGGAATTTTATTATCTACTAACCTTGTTGTTTCACTTTTCCTTAGCTGTCAGCTAGCATCTCGAATTTCTAACCCTCTGTCATGGTTTCTTCAAGACCATAAGGTCTGCCTTTTGCTTTTCCACCAACTGCTGAACACCCAACTTCCCTTCCAAGCCAGCTCTACCACACTGCCAGCTGTCTTGTGAACTCAAGATTGGACAGACCGGAAACATTGTCTTCAGTTCTGACCCCTTTCCACTGGCTGCATTGCTGTTTTTTTTTTCTTTATTCATTGACGGGATGAGGGCGTCACTGACCAGGCAGCATTTATTGCCCATCCGTAATTGCCCAGAGGGCAGTTCAGAGTCAGTCACATTGCTCTGGGTCTGGAGTCAGATGTAGGTCAGACTAGGTAAGGATGGCAGTTTCCTTCCCTAAAGGACATTAGTGAACCAGATGGGTTTTTCTGATAATTCTCAATGGATTCATGGTCATCATTAGATTCTTGATTCCAGATATTTTTAATTGAATTCAAATTCCACTATCTGCCATGGCGGGATTCGAACCCAGGTCCCCAACACATTATCTGCGTCTCTGGATTAACAGTCCAGCGATAACACCACTCGGCCATAGCCTCCCCTTTGTTAATTGTCTGAGGCTGAACCAGACTGTACTGCAACTTTGCCCCCGAAATGAGCTTCAAACCAGCAATCTGCTCCATCACTACAACCTGAAATCATCCAAGTCTTTCCTTGAAACTTAACTGGTTCTGTCTTTTGCTAGCCAATCTTTCATCTTCCACCCTTTTCCAATTAACCCCAACTCTGTTTACATGTTACAGCTGTGATGACCTGCCTGCACTGGCTTTTGTTGAACTAAAATCTTGATTTTGAAATTCCTGTAAGTTGTTTTCTAATTTTGTGTTGCCTTTGCCTGTCCCGACCTCTGTCGTCACATCCAGAATGCAGCCTTCCTGGGATATCTGTGCTCTCACTCGTTTAGCTCAGGAGTCTTACATTGCTTCCATTCTGCCATACTGCAGCAGTATCAATGTCTGTGGCTTCAGAAGCTGAGCCTTCATCCCTGGAATTCTTGCCATAAATCTACATCTGTATAAAGATGCTGCTTAAAACATAACCCTTTGACCCAGCTGTTGGTTACCTCCCTTAATGTCATGTGAGATGATGTCAAATTTTGTGCTTTAATACTCATGTGAATTGAGATGTTTTACTGTGATAAAAGGTGCTGTATAAATGCAGGTTGTGATTGGATGTGCTAGGTCACTAATTTAGATATCCATGTTTTTCTTGACTGATTCAACAGCTTTAATGTAGTTTTGAAATATTCTTTCATCAGTTTTGTACATATAGTTTTGTAGAGCATAGTAATAACAACATGAATTACACACAAAGCTGCCATAAAAATGTTGTGATTTTGAAAGTAAATATTCCATGCTGAAAGTGACTATTTCAATTGATCATTGACTTGACGCAAGAAAACTTTTCTTTGTATAAGCAACTTTTTAAAAAAAAAAATGTTATTGGAAATAAGTAGGACATAAGGCTATCAAATTCAGCATAAGCCAATAAGTGAATGCCTGAGCAACATCTCCATTCACTTTATGGTTTAAAATGATGTACGTTAATTTAGTTTATGCAAAAACACTTGTGTTTTCATAAAGCTGCTACAGTTGATTGTGCTGTCAGCCAAAAAACTCAACT
Source organism: Rhincodon typus (assembly GCF_021869965.1). Lineage (NCBI taxonomy): Eukaryota > Metazoa > Chordata > Chondrichthyes > Orectolobiformes > Rhincodontidae > Rhincodon > Rhincodon typus. The sequence continues at coordinate 19,720,516 of NC_063353.1, read as the reverse complement.
TTATAACATAAATTTAACTTGTTTCCTCTTCTATTCTCTGTGGGTTACTGCAAACAAAAAACCTCAAACAAATGGAATTCAGATAAACGAGCATCTTATGGCAATGAAGTCACACAAATGTAAATATTTTCTGTCTCGTATGATGTACTGTTTACAAATGAAAAATGATTCTGGACTAAGAGAATATGCCTTTGGTTTGAATAAGATGTGCATTTTCCACTCTATCTTTAAGCTGTTAATAGTTTTGTTTAAAGAAAAATGTTGACATTTGTGGAATGCTATTTGTTTCTATCCATGTGGACTTATCTATGGCAAGCACATGTGCAAAATGTCTCCTGCAACATTTCGCTGAACTTGGTTATGAGGAAATAAAAACAGAAAATGCAGGCAAAACTCAGCAGGCCCGACAGCATCTGTGGAGAGAGAAAGAGTTGACATTCAAGTTGATGACCTTTCATAAGAGCTGTTCTGATGAAAGGTTCTTAGCTGAAACGTTAACTCTTTCTCAACATATGTTGCTGGACGAATTGAGTATTTCTAGCATTTTTATTTTTATTTTGAATTTGCACTCCTTTGCTTTGTGTATGAGAAAATTGTATGACATGTCATTGGGCTTTTCATATGTATGGCAGAGATGATGACTGTTTCTCATAATTTCCTCACTGAAGTGTTTTGTAACCTAGGGGTGTGTGCAAAATGCTGTTTAAGATTGGAGAACAAATACTAAATTTAATCCATAGACCAGAAAGGTACGTTATCATCTATAATTTGGTTACATTGAAGTCAGTGTTTTCATTCTTAAATTAAATTATGTTGAAGCTTAAACCTTTCTTTAGTCGCCCATTTAATAAAGATTTTCCAGAATTGCAGTTTGCTTTTGAAAGCAGCAGTTCTTTCATGCTGAGCAATAAGGAGTTCTATCACCTTGGATAGTTTCATTCAACTTATTCTTTTCACTGAATATGTAAGGAATCCCAGTTTCATCAGTCACATGTCATGATCAAGCATATTGGCAAGTGAAGAATTTTAAATTAGTTATGCAAGCATTAACATTTTTGTTGAGATTAAATTTGCAGGTGGATGTTCTGACATGAGATTGCTATTTTGTCTGTAAGCAAGGGCACAGAATATTGCTGTACATCCCTTTGCTCACAGAATATTGCAAAATAGATGGAGTTTGCTCTTCACTTGAGAAGGAATGAGTATTTCTGCAGTGTGGAGAACACTGAAGACATGGATTAATAGCTTTCACAGCAAGCACCTCGGTGTAAAAAGCAAAATGTCCAAATAGAATTATTATTTTTCACTAATCCAGAATATTTTCTGATCATTGCTGCTATTTCATCAGTGCAAATTCCAGTGCTATTTGTTGAATTGCTTTCTGCTGAAATCATTAAATCATCTGATATTTCAAAAATGTTGCCTGAATTTGCTGCCGTTTGCACAAATCCAGCTTTTTACTGAGGAAGGGTCACCGGACCCAAAACGTTAACTCTGTTTTCTCCTCCACAGATGCTGCCAGACCTGCTGAGCTTTTCCAGCAACTTTGTTTTTGTTCCAGCTTTTTACTCCTTTGTTCCATGTATACCATAAGTGGGCGAGTGAGTTTGACAATTTGGACACGCTTGCAAATTCTTTAAGTTGTACAGCAGCCGTTGCCACATAGTTGATAAATCCATGACAAAACTGTCTTCTGGCATTAAATAAATCCGTTGTTTTGACAGTATTAGTTGACATTGGTATATTTTTCTGGTTTTCAGAGCAGATGTTCGCCATGCAGCTCTTGAGTCTGCTCTGCCATTCAAAGAGATCATTGGCTGATGTATTAATCCTCAATTCCACATTTCTACCTTTTCCCCATAACCCTTCAGTCCCTTAGTAAATAAAAATCTTTCTCAGCCTTGTATATACTTAATGACACAGGCTCAACAGCTCTCTTTTGTAAAGAATTACATTGATTCACAACTCTGAGAGAAGTAGTTCCTCCTTATTTCTCTTCAATGTACAACCTCTTATTAGGCAATAATGACCTTTGGACCTAGACTCTCCCACAAAGGAAGACGACCTTGCAGCATCCACCCTTTTAAGACCGTAAGAATTTTGTATGTTTCAAATAAGGTCACCTGTCAGTCTTCTGTATTAAAATATATGGAGGGCATGGTTTGTATCTTTGCAGATAACGCCAAGATTGATGGTATAGTGGACAGTGAAGAAGGTTATCTAAGATTACAAAGAGATCTTGATCAGATGGGTCAATGGGCTGAAGAATGGCAAATAGTTTAATTTGGATAAATGAGCGGTATTAATTTTGATAAAACAAAGAAAGACAAGACATGCAATTAAAAGTAGGGCCTTGGACAGTGTTGTAGAACTGGGAGACCTAGGGCTTCAGATACATAATTCTTTGATGTTTGCATCACATGTAGGGTGATTAAGAAGGCATTTAACATGGTTGCCTTCATTGCTCAGACCTTTGAATATAGGCGTTGGGACATTATGTTGAGGTTGTACGGGACATTGGTGCGGCCTCGTCTGGAGTATTGTGTCCAGTTCTAGTCGCCCTGTAAAAGGAAAGATTTTATTAAGTTGGAGAGGGTTCAGAAGAGATTTACCACAATGTTGCCAGGAATGGAGGGTTTTGAGTTATAAGGAGAGGCTGGACAGGCTGTGACATTTTTCACTGGAGCATAGGAAGTTAAGAGGTGACCTTATAGAGGTTTACAAAATAATGGGAGGTAATGATAAGGTGAATGGCAATTGTCTTTTTCCTAGGGTGGAAAGACAAGGGGACATATTTTTAAGGTCAGAGGAGAGAGAATTAAAAAAGAAATGAGGCAGTTTTTTTTTTTTTTACACGGTGTTTCATGTGTGGAATAAAGTTCCAGAGGAAGTGATGGATGCAGCTACAGTTACAACGTTTAAGACATTTAGATAAGTACAAGAATAGGAAATGTTTGGAGGGATATGGGCCAAATGCAGGCAGGTAGGACTAATTTAGTTTGGGATTACGGTTGGCATGGACTGGTTGGACAGAAGGATCTGTTTCCATGCTGTATGACTCTATCACTTTATGTACAGGCCCAGTCCACTCAACCTTTTCTAATAAGACAGTCCTTCCATATCTGATATCAGCCTGATGAACCTTCCCTGGATTGCCTCCAATACCAGTATGCCTTTCCTTGGATATGAGGCCCAAAACTGTTCGTCCATATTCTAGCTATTGTCTGACTAGTGCCTTCTATAGTTTCAGCAAAATCTTCCTATTTTTATACTTTATTCCCTTTGAAATAACGGCCAACCCCCCAGGTTGTGCTCAGGGTTTCACTGGAAACTAATTTAAGATCATCAGTTTTTGCATGAGCTAGAAGCTACGTTTGAAACTACTCAAGACCCTGTTTTATATAGGCAAAAGGAATTAGTCTTTTGCGCCTTCTTCAAGTAAAGTAGCTGGTGGAGACAGGCAAATACTGCTGCATCCCTGTGGCATCATTCTGATCAAACAGAATCAATCTGCTTAGTCTGTAAATTAAGATTGGTTAATTGTTCTTGCTGCATCTCCATGCAAGTTGTGGCCCAACTTGTCAAAAACTATTTCTCGTTCCGTATAAAACAGTGGTTATTTTTCTCGAGTCTGTTTATTTTTCTTTATTTGTTCACGGGATGTGGACGTTGCTGACCAGGTAGCATTTATTGTCCATCCCTAATTGCCCAGAGGGCAGGTAAGAGTCAACCACATTGTGGGTCTGGAGTCACATGTAGGCCAGACCAGGTAAGGATGGCTGTTTCCTTCTCTAAAGGTCATTAGTCAATCAGGTGGGTTTTTCTGACAATTAGTGATAGTTTCATGGTCATCATTACATTACTAATTCCACATTTTGTTTTTATCAGATTTAAATTCCACCATCTGCCATGGTGAGATTCGAACTTTGGGTCCCCAGAACATTACCTGGGTCTCTGGATTCGCAGTCCAGCGATAATACCACTCAGCCACGGCCTCCTCTTATTACATCCCAATGTTGTAAATTGGGATCCCTTTCAAACTGAATTTTCCTCATTTGCTGTGTAGCCTGAGACTTAGTTTCTGTTGTAATGACAGTTAAATGAACTGCTGCAAATGTCTAGTAGTTGAAAACAAAGGAACGGTCATAAGAATCAGTGAGCCCATAATTATCATCAAGGATTTATTGAGTGCCACACAATTCTATGTTCTGTGTCCTTTTGGGAAAAGAAGTAGTCCTTAGAATAGTAAATTAACCATCAGGTGAAGGCAGGCAACGGGACAGCAGTCATCCTGGCATTGTGAGTAGCCTCTCATGGTCATTGGCTGAGAGGATTTAGACTGATCATTGACGTAGCATAGATTACCAGCCCCTAAAGTAAGGGACATCAACAGAGGAAAAGAAAAATAAAGGAATGATCGGGGGGAGTGAGCCACCATCTTGGGAGAAGGTAACAGTTCCCCTAATCAAAGAGAGGGAAGACAAAGACTGTTACCACCAAAGAATGTAAGGCATCAGAGATGAATATGGTACCACTACTCCGCTATTGTACAGAATGGCTGAACGGATCTGTAAAATGTTCACTTCTTTCTGAGGTCATATGTTTCTTTTGTTTGTCTAGTTGAGTTGTGCGTTATATCAAAACCACTGCTGCTTTAAAAAAAGTTGATAGCTTTATGAAAATGGGTTAGAAATGGTTAACTGCCTGTAACTGTGATCATGAACCTCTAAAATCAACACTAGTTCTAATGAGTGCAAGAGAAAAGCTTTAATGTCTGCTTTCCTTTTAGCAATGTTGAAGCATTTATTTA
>NC_063353.1:19699696-19715206 GCF_021869965.1 Rhincodon typus | reverse complement strand
ATGTAATGGAACCGACACGGGAACAAGCTATCCTAGATCTGGTCCTGTGTTATGAGACAGGAATAATTAATGACCTCATAGTTAGGGATCCTCTTGGAAGGAGTGATCACAGTATGGTTGAATTTAGAATACAGATGGAGACTGTGAAGATAAAATCCAATACCAGGGTCCTGTGCTTGAACAAGGGGAACTACAATAGAATGAGGGAGGACTTGGCTAAAGTAAACTGGAAACAAAGATTTTATGGTGGGACAGTTGACGAGCAGTGGAGGACTTTCAAAGCAATCTTTCAAAGTGCTCAGCAAAAGTATATTCCAATGAAAAGGAAGGACTGTAAGAAAAGGGGTAATCTGCCATGGGTGTCTAAAGAAATAAGGGAGGCTATCAAATTGAAAGAGAAGGCATACAAAGTGGCCAAAAACAGCATGAAACTAGGAGATTGGGAAAACTTTAAAGATCAACAGAAAGCCACAAAAACAGCTATAAGGGAAAGTGAGATAGAACATGAGAAAAAAACTAGCACAGAATATAAAGACAGATAGGAAAAGTTTCTATAAATATATAAAACGAAAGAGTGGCTGAAGTAAACGTTGGCCCTTTAGAGCATGAGAAGGGGAATTTAGTTATGGGATATGATGAAATGGCCGAGGCATTGAACAGGTATTTTGTATCGGTCTTCACAGTGGAGGACACTAATAACATGCCAGTAATTGACAAAGAGATGAAGGTAGGTGAGGACCTGGAAACAATCATAATTACGGAAGAGGTAGTGTTGGGCAAGCTAATGGAGCTAAGGATTGATAAGTCTCCTGGCCCTGATGGAATGCATCCCAGGGTACTAAAAGAGATGGCGGGAGAAATAGCAGGTGCACTGGCGGTAATTTTCCAAAATTCGCTGGACTCTGGGGCAGTCCCAGCAGATTGGAAAACAGCAAATGTGACGCCACTGTTTAAAAAGGGAAGTAGACAAAAGGTGGGGAATTATAGACCGGTTAGCTTACCCTCTGCAGTGGGGAAGATGCTGAAGTCTATTATCAAGGAAGAAATAGCAAGGCATCTTGATAGAAATTGTCCCGTTGGGCAGACGCAGCATGGGTTCATGAAGGGCAGGTCATGTTTGACAAATCTTTTGGAATTCTACGAAGACATTACGAGCGAGGTGGACAATGGGGACCCAGTGGATGTGGTGTACCTAGACTTCCAAAAGGCCTTTGACAAGGTGCCGCACAAGAGGCTACTGCATAAGATAAGAATGCACAGCATTAAGGGTAAAGTATTAGTATGGATAGAGGATTGGTTGACTAACAGGAAGCAAAGAGTGGGGATAAATGAGTGCTATTCTAGCTGGCAGTCAGTGACTAGTGGTGTGCCTCAGGGATCGGTGTTGGGACCGCAATTATTTACAATTTATATAGATGATTTGGAGTTAGGGACCACGTGTAGGGTGTCAAAGTTTGCAGATGACACTAAGATGAGTGGCAAAGCAAAGTGTGCAGAGGACCGTGAAACTTTGCAGAGGAACATAGATACATTGAATGAGTGGGCAAAGGTCTGGCAGACGGAATACAATGTAAATAAATGTGAAGTCATACATTTTGGTAGGAGTAATAGTAAAAAGGATTATTATTTGAATGGTAAAAAGTTGCAGCATGCTGCTATGCAGAGGGACCTGGGTGTCCTTGTGCATGAATCACAGAAGGTAGGTCTGCAGGTACAACAAGTAATTAGGAAGGCAAATGGAATTTTGTCCTTCATCCCTAAAGGGATTGAAATAAAAAGCAGAGAGGTTATGTTGCAGCTGTAGAAGGTGCTGGTGAGGCCACACCTGGAGTACCGCGTGCAGTTTTGGTCTCCTTACTTGAGAAAGGATGTATTGGCACTGGAGGGGGTGCAAAGGAGGTTCACTAGATTGATTCCGGAGTTGAGGGGGTTGGCTTATGAGGAGAGACTGAGTAGATTGGGATTATATTCATTGGAATTCAGAAGATTGAGGGGGGATCTTATAGAAACATATAAAATTATGAAGGGAACAGATAAGATAGAAGTAGAGAGGATGTTTCCACTGGCAGGTGAAGCTAGGACAAGAGGGCATAGCCTCAAGATTAGAGGGAGCAGATTTAGGACTGAAGTGAGAAGGAATTTCTTCACCCAGAGGGTTGTTAATCTATGGAATTCCTTGCCCAGTGAAGTAGTTGACACTACTTCAGTAAGTGCTTTTTAAAAAAAAAGGTAGATTTTTTTTGAACAATAAAGGAATTAAGGGATACGGTGAGAATGTGGGTAAGTGGATCAGAGTCCACGAAAGGATCAGCCATGATCTTATTGAATGGCGGAGCAGGCTCGAAGGGCCAGACGGGCTACTCCTGCTCCTAGTTCTTACGTTCTTATGTTCTTATCTTATGGAGATAAAAAAATTTGTCTCATCAATCCATTCAGAGATCTTACTACACCCCTGGAACAGGTGAGACTTGATCCCAGGACTCCTAGTTTAAAGGTAAGAAAACTGCCATCGTGCCACAAAAACCAGTTGGACAGGCTAGGTGTGTATGTAATTGGGTTTAGAAGAGCAAGAGGTAACTTGATTGAAACATGGATGATCCTGAGTGATTTTGACAAGGAAGATGCAGAATGAATGTCGGAGAACACAGAACCAGGAGTCATTGCTTCAAAATCAGGGGTCACGCATTTAAAACAGAGCTGAAGCTTTCTTTTCTCCTTTCAAAAGGATCACAAATCTTTGGGATTATCTTCCTGGAAAAGTGGCAGAAGCAGGCATTCTGAATATTTTTAATGACAGAGATAGATACATTTCTGGTAAGCAGGAAGATATAATGTCATTAGAGGTCGGTAGGAATGCAAATTTGGGATAACAATCAGACCAGCCATGATTTTATTGAACAGTGGAGCAGGTTAAATGTGGGATAAATGACCCACTCCTGCTCCAAGTTAGTTTGTTCTGGATCAAATAAAGAAGGATGGCAACTTATCAGCCAGTGCAAATACAAAGGGCCATGTCTCCCTTCCGCGTTTTAAGTTTCAATGATTCACAAGTTCTACTCCAAACACAACAAATTCTGAAAACACAGTAAAATTAGTACATTTCAACATAAATTTAATCAGCATTAAGATTTTAAAAAATGAGTCATACAAATTAAATAATTTTACAAGTATACTCTCAGATTGAAAACAGATGAAATTTTAGTTTTCTCACCCCAGAATTAACATGAAGCTGTCTTGGAAGGTTTAGATGCGCATAAGCACCTAAGAGTGGTAATTAACATCTAATTAGTTATTTGTTCACAAGCAATGAATTTGTCATCTGTAAAAATAGCTACAAATACCTGTAGTGCATTTGATTACCGTTTTAAGAATCAACTGCTGGACCAAAGCTGCCACGCAAACCACTTTGAAAAGAAAGCGTTGGAATTATCTCACCTATAACTAATTAACTCTGACCAAATACAATCAGGACATAAATAACGGTTATTTGGAAATCTGTTTCCTTTCCAAGCTATCAGTGCAGAAATACCAAGTCAATGGCTGCTTTCAGTGAACAGCAGCCATCACATAAGATTTTCTTACCTTTCCTATTGCTTTGATTTAATTCCACTTTATGTTCCCTGCATTGGTAATCTTGGCTGAATGGATAAAGCCTACATTTTAAGAGAGGTTCATTCTCTGAAAGGAGGCATCAAATGATAAGCCCACTCTGAACTAGTCAATTAGATAATAGGATTCCTGCACATTACCTAGCCTCACAGTACCTCGTTACCTCACCTTAGTTGACACTTACCTAAATCAGTGTTTGGACCTGCCAGAAGCTGTCTGAATTTTTCTAGTCGAAACATTTCTCTTTCTGTCATCAAAGGAGCATCAGAGGTATTCTGGTCTGTAATTCTTGCTACCAATGGAATTGTTGATCCAGAAGGAACAGACTGCGGTCTCTGAAGAGGAGTCTTCTCAAAATTATCTAAACCTGTAAATTACACACACTAGATTATAACCACAGAATTACTGTATTTGAAATGTTACAAATAAATCAACACAACATGAAATTGACTCAAACAAGATTTCAACACTCCATTGTTCTTTGCATCAAAATGGAAACATTTACAGTCACACAATCGAATATTAAGAATGGCACGCAACAGCATTTTTCATCAGCATTGAGACTTTCAGGGACAGACTACACACATGCTGTTGTTCAACTCAAATTATTCAGATGGTATTACTAGTGTCAATTAGTGCATGTTATGACACCATCACACCCAGTTAGAATGGCAATGATGGGAGAACTAACATTTCAATCAGACTGCTCCGCTTAATATACTGATTTAATACATGCAACTTGCATGCATCTGCCTTCTACTTAACGTGCTATACGAGACAAACTATTCTTTTAATGGGCAGAAATTACTATATTTTCTGTTTCTCATCAACACATTGTAAATAATCTGTAAGTATGCTGTCTGCATTCAAATACATGTTCCAAGTGCTGCAGGAAGTCCTCCTCCTCCAATTCACTGACAGTGGCATGAAGACACTGCTCAATGAAATAACGTGACCTGGATATTTGCACGGCAAACATATCTAGACAGGAAGTACTCTACCTTTTTCTGTTACTCTGGTATTATTTTCCCACATTTTGAAGATATTTGTGTCAACACGATCACAGATAATATGTTTAGATAAATTGTGTAGGACAATGCCATTTCAGGACAAATGCATCAAATTTCTAAATTCAATGATTGTACCATGATAAACTGTATTAACAAAATTTTGCACAAGGCCAGAGAAAATACTAGAATGCCGAACAGATCAGAGTGTGAAACATTTTTCCAACTGTACCTTTTATATTTTAGTCACACTTTAAATTAAAGCAAACAAAAGGGAAATCACAGAATGGCAATGATACCTTGCATTTATTCAAGTGATTGATTTGAGTAATGAACAGATTTTGTACTGCAACCCTAGAAAATTACTTTAAAAGTTCAGAAAAAAATTCAAGGTTGCTATTTCTCACAACCAGGTGCACTTAAAACTACATAATTCTCAAAAGTATATGATATTGTTTTGCAGCTAAATGAAGTACAATTAAAAAATCACTACTTTCAGGTAACGATTAAGGCCATCTCTCTCCACTTTGCTTGTTTTCAAACCATACATATTGATGGCGACTACCTCAGCACTTAATGTTGCTGAATCCAATACAGGAGGCCAGCGCGACCTCTGCCTCCCAACAGCAGCATTTTCCACGAGACACAACGTAAATGCAACAATTGTCACACCTCTCTGTGCTAATACACCAGAAATCAAGTTTTGCTATTCCCACAGCTGACACAGAAGCTAAAAAATTTTTATCGAAGTGCGCAAAATCCGAAATTTACTTCTCAGATGGACCCAGGCTAACAGAAAACACCGACCATGTTTCGGTACTCAACAAGAACCACAATTTATTACAAATAAGTAAATTCTAACCACAGGTCACTGACTCTGAATTGCTGGCATCCTGATCTACCAGTTAAAATTCTAACTCCTTTCTAAAACTTCTTGTACACACATATATTCAAAGACTAATAGATATTGGTATTATGAGTAAAGGGAAAGAAAACAAAAATCACTTTGGCTGCAGTCCACAGGGTTAATTGAAATGATAATTTTGTTTTGCTTTCATCAAGAAACTTCAACTGATTAGAAAAAGTCAGCAAGCATTTATAACAGGTCGATCACATCACATAACAAATGAAACAAAGGATTTTGATATTCTTCAAATTTCCATAAGACATGAGCATCACTGGCAAGGCCAGCATTTATTGCTCATCCCTGGCTGCCCTTGAGAAGGCAGCAGTGAGTTGCTTTCCTAGACTGAAGCAGTCCATGTTGTACTGCCACACTCAGTGCTGCTGGAAACAACCTCAAAGAATTTTGACCCAGCAACGAGGTAACAGATATATTTCCAAGTCAGAATAGAGAGACTTGGTAGGGTTGTAAATGGTGCCTTCCACCTGGTGCTCATTCTTCCGAATGTAACCCTCACATACTTTTGACGTGCAGTCAAAGAAATCTTCACAAGTTGCTACAGTGCATTAGATGATGCATACAGCTTCCAGTATTCTGTTTAGCAGAATTAATGGTTAAAGTCAAAAAGGGGACATCAATTAAATAAGCTGATTGGTCCAAGATGGTGTTCAGCCTCGAGTGCTGCTGAAGTTGTACTCATTCTGGCTAATGGAGAGCATGATGTCAGATTCCTAACTTTGGAAGGGAGAACACAAGAACAGGGTATCATTTGAATGGAGAAAAAATGCAACTGAAAGCTGTAACACAAAGGAGCTGGGGGCTACTTGTGCACAAAACAGTTAGAACACAGGTGCAGCAAATAAACAGGAAGATTAATGGAATGCTCATCCATATTTCATGGGGGTCAAGTATAAGAGTAGGGAAGCCTTACTGAAACCGGACAGGTTGCTGATGATAGCATATCTGGAGTACTGTGAGCAGTATTAGCTCGCTTATTAAAGGAAAGGTATCATTTCATTGGAGGCAGTTCAGAGAAGGTTCACAAGGATGATTCCTGGTATGGAGGGATTGTCCTATGGACAAAGACTAAACAGGGTAGGACTCTACTCATTGGAAATTACAAGAAGAGGAGATGACCTCATTGAAAATTACAGGATTGAGAGACTTGCCAGGGTAAAATCAGGTGATGAATTCTTTGCCCCAGGATATCCAACATCTGAACTGTTGCCATATTATTTACCTAACTGTTCCAGTTAAGTTTTTGGCCAATGCCATTCCTCAATGTTGATAATGGAAGAATTCCGCAACAGTAATGCTATTAAATGTTGTCATAAATGATCATTACCTGACATTTACATGGCACAAATGTTACTTACCACTTATTCACTCAAGCCTGAATGTCACCCAAGTCATCGCTGCAACTGGTCATGGGCTGCTTTCTTGAGGATAATATTTGAGGAAGTAATTGAAGTAGTAGACACAGAAAGGCCTGTGAACATTTTAGAAGGCATACACTAACATTCTACACAAGAGATGGTTTGCTAAAATTGAAGTTTATAGGACTGACAACTAATTATTGACCTGATTAGAACATTGCTGAGATGGTAGAGAGATAATGGTAATGTAATCAAATTGGGAGGAACTGACTGCTGACAGCCCGCAAGGGCTTATGCTCTTATTTATTAATGACTTAGCTTGCACAATAGGAAGCCACATACGCAGGTTTGTGAATGTACTGTAGATTTGCAGAACAGCACAGGTGTATAAAACTACAAGATTTTTAGTTTTTTTCCCCATTTGCTTAATCTGTCAGGTGGATTTCAGTCCAAGTTAACAAGGTCATCCAAAATGCAGAAAATGAGGAAGAGTTTTGCAGTCTCTGTACACTGATCACTCTAGGACGAAAATTATAAACAGGCAAATGGAATGTCACCCTTTCTAAATAGATGGATAGAATTACAAGAAAAGACTTTGCTGCACCTATACCAAGTCCTGAGTAACAGAAGTACTGTTGACAGTACAATAAGCAACAATTCACTAGAATACTACCAAAGCTCCAAGAGTTAAATTGAGAAGAGATTTTACATTAACTAGGCAGATAGTTCTCATAAGTTAAGGTATGATTTAATCAACGATTTAGAATTTTGAATGGAAACAAGGGGACAAAGAAAACATCTTTCACCAATGGATAAAGATTTGAGGATACACAAGCATATTCTTAAATTATGAGCCAGACCAGTCGGGATACACATTAGAAAACACAACTCAAAGGATGGTATAAATATGTAATTCTTGACCACAATAAGCAGCAGATACCAGGTCAATTAATTTCAAATCGGAGTTCAATCGATGTTTGCTATCAGAAGATACAGGGCATAGAGAGTCTAAAAAACATGGATAACTTTAGGGTAGAAATAATCCATATCCTTATTGAATGACAGAAGTGGCCAAAATTGATTCCTATTAAATCGCTGAATAACATAGTTTGGAAGGGGGTTCTTGGTTCATCAAGTCTGTGCTGACTCCAAGGAACAATCCAGTCAGTCCCATTATTCAGCATCCAACTCATTACCCAACCTATATCTCTGTAATTTTTATTCCAGGTTCTTATCCAAATCTCTTGTCAACAGCAGCAACAGATCTTTACAAGGTACTCCTGCTCCATATACAGTCTGAAGTAACGCACACTGTATCACCTGTGTTTGCCTCTCTTTCCAAAAGATAACCAAAAAGGCATGGTAAAAACAAAGCACAAGTTCAAACCAATTCAAAATCAAATAAACTCAGACAAGATAATTAAAATTGCGATCTGATACAAGGACCCATGTACACGCAAACGGTTTTAAACCTGTACAAACATATTCCATGTAGCATTCACACAATCACAGGAGGAAGAAATTTGAACTTGAGAAAGAATAGTGTGCTTGTTGATTGCATAATGCAGCATCATCGGGTTGGGTTATTAAATATTTGAAAGTACGCACAAAATTATCACAAATAAATGTATATGCAATAAAAATAGATGTAAAAAGCACTTAAATTTAGAAGTATTTCAAGATTTGTTCAAACATTTGAATTGTGCACATTTTTACATCAACTTTAGAAGATGAGTCACAATTTAGTTTACAAATTAGTTTACAAAGAACCAAGGAAATTCAAGCTATAATGATTGCAAATATCTGAGACAATAAAGGAAAAGGGCAATAATAGAAGTAAATCACATGATCTCACAGATCATTACTACTAGACCTAAAACGTGAAATAGGATGTGAAACTTCAGAAAATCAGAAGCTAATCAATACTTTCGTGTTAAATTTGTGGATTTTAAGCATTGCTGGGACTAAGGTGGTGTGATATTATAAACTTCAGAACTTTAACAACTGTTCCTAGATTAAAAGAACAAACATACACAAACCTTTACACGGAAAGAAGCAGCAATAAACAAATAATAATTGGAATAAATTATTAAAGGACCAGCACAAGCTTATACAGGAATTGAAAGCAATTAGCCATGCCTAGGAGGAGTCGGCAAAGTGACACGAACAAAGCTATTTTGACATCTGCTTGATCAATGGCTGCCTTCTGCCATAAGGACAACGTACTGTCCTACAGAAAAATTTAGGGAGTTAATCACAGGAAAGCTGCATTTTCAAACAGACAGCTAACGCCAAATGTAACAAGGAAAAGAGGAGGTACTTCTGATAAGAAGACAAGCTGCAAACCAAGAGTTCCGGAGGAGTAATCAATAATTTGGATGAAAGAATCTGTAATTTCAATACTGTCACCCCAGAGATCTGAAGGACAAAAAAGACTCTATTAAGATCCAACACCAGAACTCTTCTTCAACAGAATTTCAAAGAACAACACTGCACAAAGATCAAATCCTGGACACACAGAGAGAGAGAGAGAGAGAGACACAGACATTGTTGGTTGGAATCACAGTTAACTTCCACCATTCACTGGATAGTAGCAAAGTTCAGTTGTGTCTTAACTTGCTTACTTGAGGGTTTTTTTTTTGGTTGCTACACACAATTAAGTTTAAATTATTGTTTCAGTACTAGATTTTCTGTGAGATTTCTTCATAAAGTAGCTGAATTCAAGGTAGCTTACCATGATTTACCCACAACAGTGGACCTTAGTTGCTTTCCAAAATCTAATATTGTTGGCATTTCACTTTTAAATGTTTATGTGCAATATTACTACTTAAATTCTAAAATTCATCCAGACTTTAAGTAGAGATATACAAGCTCTAATTGAGAGCAGCTAAAGTTATTTAAAGAGGAAATCAGTTTTTTTTTGGTTAGGTGCCAGGGGCTGAACTACTTACAACTAACAAACTGAAACAGGTCAGTCCAACTTTGAACAGAATGGTGGATGTTGGGTAAGCAATGACAGAGAGGAAGTTGATGTTCCTTTGCTTTCGCTAGCTATCAAAGCAAGATGTTTGTTTAGTATCTGATAACCAGTTATGGTATATTCTATTTTTAAAGCTTTAAAATAGTATAGAACAGGTGTCAAGATTAAATATGTTTAAAAAAAATTTGTAATTAGCACATTAAGGAATTTCGGATATGAAACAGCTGTAGTATGAACATGGAACTGTGCAACACAGGAATAGGCCATTCAGCCCAACATGTCCGTACTGACCATTATGCCATTCTAAACTAATCTCATCTGCCTGCACATGTCCCTCTATTCCCCACCTGTTCATGTGTCTGTCCAAATGCCTCTTCAACACTGCTATCGTACCTGCCTCTACCACCTCCCCTGGCAGCTCATTCTAGGCACCCAGTAGCCTCTACATGAGAAACTTGCTTTACACATGCCCTTTGAACTCCACCCACCCCACCCCCTTAAACCTATGCTCATAATATTTGACATTTCCACCTTGGGAAAAAGACTGACTCTCGACCTATCCGTCCCTCTCATAACTTTATATACTTCTATCAGTCATCCCTCAGCCTCCAACGCTCTAGCAAAATCAATCCAAGTTTGACCGACCTCCACTTATTGATAAACACACTCCAATCCAGGCAACATCCTGCTAACCCTTTTTCGCACACTTTCCAAAGCCTCCACATCCTTCTTGTAGTGTGGCGACCTGAACAGCATAAAATACTCCAAATGTGGCCTAACTAAAGTTTTATGCTGCTGCAACATCACTTCCCAACTTTTAGACTCAATGTCCCAACCAATAAAGGCAAAAACGCCATGTCTTCTTTACCGTACAATCCACTTGTACAGCTATGTTCATGGAGCTATGGACTTGGATCCCAAGTTGCCTCTGTATATAAATACTCCAAAGGATTCTGCCATTTAGTCTTGTATTTGACCTCCCAAAATGCATCACCTCATACATGTCCAGATTAAACTCCATTTGCCATTTCTCCAGTCAGCTTTCCAACCAATCTACATCCTGCTGCATCCCTGACAACCTTCTCATTATCCACAACTATAGCAATTTTTGTTTTGTCTGAAAACTTACCAAATCAGAACACCTACATTTTCATCCAAATTGTTTATATATATTACCAGAGGTCCCAGCACTGATCCTTGCAAAACACCACTCGTCAGCCTACCAACTCACTGTGGTCTCACGTGACTTAATCTACTGGACCAGTCTTCCATGAAGGACCTTGTCAAATATAGACAGCCCTGCCCTCAATCAATGTCACCTCCTCAAAAACTATATCAAATTTATAGGGTCACAGAGCATGGAAACAGACTCTTCGGTCCGACCAGCCCATGCCGACCATAATCCCAAACTAAACTAGTCCCACCTGCCTGCACTCAGCATATATCTGACCAAACACTTTTTATTCATGTACTTATTTAAACGCTGTAGCTGTACCTGCATCCACCACTTCCTCTGGAGATCCATTCATTTCACACACACTGTGAAAAAGCTGCTTCTCATGTCTTTAAATCTTTCTCCTCTCACCTTAAAAATATGCTCCCTGGTCTTGAAATCCCCCACTCGAGGGAAAAGACACCTGCTATTCATCCTACCTTTATCCCTCATTATTTTATAAACCCCCAATAAGGTCACCTCTCAACCTCCTACACTCCAGCAAAAAAAGTCACAGCCTATCCACCTTCTCCTTATAACTCAAACCCTCCATTCCTGGTAAATCTCTTCTGAACCCTCTCCAGCTTAATAATATTCCTTCTATAACAGGGCCACCAGAACTGGTCACAGTACTCCAGAACAGGCCTCACCAGTGTCCTGTACAACCTCAATGAAATGTCCAAACTCCTACATTCAAAGGTCTGAGCAATGAAGGCAAGCATGCTAAATGCCTTAACTACCATCTACCTATGATGCAAGCTTCATAGAATTGTGTACCTGAACCCCTAGGCCTCTCTGTTCTACAACACTGCCCAAGGCCCTACTTTTAATTGTAGAAATCTTGTCTTTGTTTCTTTTTCCAAAATGTAATACCTCACATTTATCCAAATTAAACTCCATCTGCCAATCTTCAGTCTATTGACCCAATTGATCAAGATTTCTTCTTCGTAATCTTTGATAACCACCTTCACCATCCACTATATCACCAATTTTGGTGTCATCCGCAAACTTACTAACCATGCTTTCTACATTCTCATCTAACTCATTTATATAAATGACCAACAAAAATGAACCAGCATCGATCCCTGTGGAACAGGTCTCCCAGTCCAAAAAACAACCCTCCACCATCACACTGTCTCCTGTTCATAAGCTAATTTTGATTCCAAATTGGCCAGCTCATCCTGAATCCCATGTGATCTCGCCTAACTAATTTGAGAGACAAGACCTCCCCATGTAAAGCCATGTTTATTAAGACACCCAAAACCACCTCCTTAATATTGACATGGCCTAGAATATCAATATACCCCTTCCTAAACTTACCATCATCCATGTCCTTCTTCTTGGTGAATACTGATACCAAGTACCATTAAGGGCCTTATCCACTTCCTATGGCTCCATATATAAATTCCCTCCTTTGTCCTCGAGTGGACCTATCTTTCCCTAGCTACCCCTGTATGAAATGCCTTTGGATTCTCCTTAATTCTACTTGCCAAGAACATTGTGACCCCTTTCAGCCCTCCTAACTCCTTGTTTAAGTTCTTTCCTGCTTTCTTTATATTCCTCAAGGGTCTTGTCCATGTACAATCTCCTCAATGCCAGTATGATCCACAGCAAACACGTCCGCAGTGAGCATTTGCAGCTTCGGCACGGACTTTGAACTGAGGCCAAACTATACACATTGCCACACATTATGACAGATTGCAGTTCCCTGAATATTCTGTGCAAGAAGCCAGTCACATCACTTACAATAGGGAGTTCTGATGTGATTAGCGGTCAGGGACAGGGGAGTGTGACTGCGGCTAAAGTGGCAAGGGAACCTGCAGGCCAGGACTATAAGAGCTTCAGTGTCTGCAATTGTCCAACATATCTGAAGTTCATTCAGCCTGTTTGGATGACAGTAAGCAAGCGCTGCAGGGTAGATGAGATAATTGATCATGGCACTGTGGTACTGAAAACCATTCGAATGGAGAAGGAATTTAGAGATCACAGCAGACAGCACAGACAGGAGGATTGACTATATTACCTGAAGGCACAGATCTAGAGTCCTGAAGACTTTGTCGCTGGTGCCAGCAGAAGACATCTGCTCATGGACAGAGAGGAATTTATAGTGGGAGGGAAGGATCCAGTCAGCATGGTCCCTGATAGTACCAATGACATAGGCAGGACCAAAAAATGGTTCAGCATAGTCAGCATAAGGAGCTAAAAGCAATATAAAAAAAAACAGAACCCCAAAAGGTGATAATCTCTAGATTATTACCTGAGCTACTTGCAAACAATGTAGGAAAAATCAGATAAGGGAGATCAATGCATGGCTCAAAGACTGGTGTGATACAAGTAGGTTCAGGTTCATGGAGTTCTGACATACTCGTACTCCAGGAAGTGGGGCCTGCTCCATTCGAACAGTCTACACTTTACCGGGCTGATGTTCGAGGATTTAAACTAAATTGTAAGGGCATGGGATCAAATTTAGGAAGATATAGTATATCCAAGAACAGATAAACAAAGTATGACAGAAAAGCATGAATAGTTTGGAAAATGATAAACACCATGACTAGAAAGGATAGACAGTAGAAATCTAATAGTAAATCAACAGATAAAGCCAGAGATTAAGAACAAAAGTAAAAGCTCTGCACATAATATTCAAAATAAATAGATGAATTGGTAGCACAAACAGAAACAAACAAGTATGATCTGATAAACACTATAGAGACATGGTGCAGGATAACAAAGACTGAGACCTAAAATTGAAGGGCAAAGACATTTTAGGAAGGAAAAGAAGCTAGGAAAAAATGGAGGAATGCCATTCTTTAGCTGCATAGAGAAGGATGGTTTAAGGTTAGAAAACCAGGCTTGAGAAACAGTTCAGGTGGAAATGCGAAATTATAAAGGCAGGAAGTCACTTAAGGGAGAGGTATACACACTTCCCAGTCTCACAATAGGATGGAATAAAGCAAAGAAAGAATGGGAGCTTGTCGGGGAGGAATTTCCATCCGCATGTAGACTGAAGTAATCAAATGAGCAAAGGTAGCCTGGATGTGATTACAGAATGTTCTTGGGCTAATTTGTTAGAACAGCACATTGCAGAACCAATCAGACAGCAGGCTATACCCGACCTGGTAATGTGCAATGAGATATAATTAATCAATAATTTCAATGAGGGAACAACTTGGTAGCAATGACCATAGTATGATTGAATTTTGCAATCAGTTTGAGGGACAGATGGGTGGGTCCAAGACAAACATTTCATACTTAATGAAGGACAATTATGAGGACACAAAATCAGAATTAACTAAAGTGAACTGGCAAATTTGGTTGAGGAATAGCTCAAGATAGATACAGTGGCAGACATTTAAGGGGATATTTCAGAATCCACAGAATAAATACGTTCCAACAAGAAAAATTCCAAAAGGGATGGAGACACACCTCTGTGGTTAATTAAGGAGATTGAAGATAGCATGAATCTTAAAGATATAATTTGTGCAAAAACAGGTGGTATAGCAGAAGACTGGACAGAATATATTGAACAACAAAAGAGGAAAAAATTAGAATGTGAGAGAAAGTTAGCCAGAAATAGAAAAATAGACTGCAAGGGTTTGTATAAATATTTAGAAAAATGAAGTGTCAACAAAATAAACATATGGTCTACAGAAAGCCTGTGTGAAGAATTATTCATGGAGAATAAGGAGATGATGGATGAATGAACAGGTATTTCACATCAGTCTTCAATATGAAGAATACAAAGTAACATACCATAGGTATCTGCAAATTAGAGAAGGGAAGGGATGAAAGAATTCAGGAAAACAACAATCATCAGGGCAGTGGTATCAGCAAATTATTGGAGTTGCAGGCTGACATGTCGTGGATCCGAAAGACTGACATTCAAGAATCTTAAAAAAAATTAAATATTGATATGGCTGATGCATTGTTTTAATTTCCCAAATTTTCGAAGATTCGGGGACAGTCCTGTTCGATTGGAAAAGTCAATTTAACTCCTTTATTCAAATAGGAAGCTAGAAAGCTGGAAACGCCAGGCCATTAAGCTTAACATTTATCATGAGATGAAGCGGTCAGTGATTTTTAAAGATGCTATCACACAAGTCATCTGGAAAGCTGGAAATCAGGCAGAATCAACTTAGTTTTGTGGAAGGGAAATCCTTTAAACCAATTTCTTGGACTTCTCAGAGGAAGCAAAGGGAAACTAGCAGATGTACTGTACTTTCAATTTCTAACCGCATTTGTTAAAGTGTTACATCAAAGGTTAACATGGAAATTAAAATCTTTTCTGTAGAGGGTAACAAATTGACACCGATAGAGGAAATCGGATAGCCAACAGGAAACAGAGCATATAAGCAAACAGTTTGCTGGTTAGCAAGGTTTAACAAGTAGTGGCTTTAACAAGTAGTGGCTTTAACAAGTAGTGG
>NC_063353.1:19663347-19699686 GCF_021869965.1 Rhincodon typus | reverse complement strand
TTAACAAGTAGTGGCTTTAACAAGTAGTGGCTTTAACAAGTAGTGGCACGACCTCGAAGTTTCACAACTTACATAAATAACTTGGATGAGGGGACTGAAGGTAGGGTTGTTATGTTTATTGACAACACAACAATTGGTAGAAAGTAAGTTATAAAGAGCACATAAGGAAGCTAGAAAAGGGATAGAGACAGGTTAAGTGAATGGGCAAAGATATGGCAAATGGAATATCACGTGAAAATATAAAACTACCTATTTTAGCATTAAGAACAAAAAGAAGCATTTTATCTAAATGATGAGATGATAGAGCTCTGAGATGCAGAAGGATTTGGGTATTTAGTGCATGCACTGCAGAAGGTAAGTGTGTTCAGCAGGTAATTAGGAAAGCTAACAATGTCGTTTACTGTGAAGGGAATTAAACGCAAAAGTAGGAGGTTATAGTTCAGTTATACAAGATGTTGGTGTGACTACATCTGGAATACGTTGTACACTATTGGTCTCCTTCTTTACGAAAAAGCTGTAATTATATTGTAAGCAATTCAGAGAAGGTTTCTTAGGCCAGTACTTGGAATGGGTAGACTTTCTTAGGAGGAAAGTTTGGACAGGTTAAGCATGTATTCACTGGAGTTTAAAAGAGTAAGTGACTTAATTGAAACATAAGACCTTGGCACTTTGACAAGATTGACAAGACACATATGCAAAGGATGTGGGATTCTCTTATGGGGAGAATCTAGAAATATGGGCTCACTGCTTTAAAAAAGATGTTACCTATTTAAGACAGAGGAGGAGAAATACATTCTTCGTCAAAGATGAAGTGTCTTTGGAACTCTTTCCCTCAAATATTTTCAAGGCAGACAGAGGTAGATTCTTGTCAAGCAAAGGAGTAAAAGGTTATTGGGGAAGTAGAATTTGGTGTAACCAACTGAACCATGATCTTATTGGATGGCATAACAAATGCCAAGTGGCCGACTCCTGCTCCAAACTCCTCTGTTCCTAAATTCCCATAAATTATTTTATATCCAAGTAAAAGCAAGCCTAATTAGGAATCAAATCCACAATCTTGCAAACAAGACTTACCATCAGCAAATGAACTAGAATGGAACTTTATCAATTATAAAACATTCAGTTCAATTACTAAATCACACAAATCAAAAGAATTTCACCAGATTAGCAACTGGCTGGACGGTCACACAATTTGTGCGCTACTGAATTTCTGCCAATTACAGTATTTCAGCCAAATGTTAATACGAATGTAAAAGAGATTTTTTTTATATAAAAAAAACATTGCTGCACCCAAAATTCTTCAATTCAGCATTTTTCCACAAGGTCAAGAGGAAGAACAACACCCTGCTCAGTCCTGGAGAGTTTCAATCTGAATGCCAAAGTAGCAGAGAAGTGTCAACATAAATAAAATAGGATTTTATAGCTCAAATTACCTGATATATTAAGTTCAACTGCACTGGTAGGTTTTACAATGTCAGTTTTATTGTCTGCTTGTTCCAAATGGTCTAATTGAGCAGGTAATGTCTCTATTTGCTTGTCCTGCTGCTTCTGTTCTTGCAGTTTACTGTGAATCTGAAGTACTTTATTTGCTGTTTCCATCACAACATCTGTGTTCAGATTCTGAGCAGCCATTGCTAAGAGTTCATCATCATCATCACCAACATCCCAGGCGTCGCTTGTATTACTCTCAAACTCTTGGAAAGTCGTAATTTTCTTTGTCCTCATTGATAGAGATTGCGGCTTTGAATTTGCTTTGAGTAAGCTGTTGGCCAAAGAATTAATACTGCATCAATGTTTCTCATTAATATTTAGTATGTCTTCAGATAACAATAAGATTAATAGCCTTTGGTTACTCTGTTATGTTTTGGATTTCCAGTTCCTTTTTCTAACTCCAGATCAACACTGGAGAAATACTTAGTGAGTTATTGAATATTATTGAAATGTATTGTTATTTTTGATCAGAGTTGTCAGAATCTTATTTATCATTTAAAACTGTCCTTCAACATGATTTACCCATCAATGGTCAAAATTTCTCAAATTATACTTGCATACAAAGTCAACTTTCTGGTATCTCAGATAGACCAGGATCAATTTTAAAATTCCAGTGTAATTCTCAGCTCTCTTAACATTTTGTTCACCCAGCTGGGTATTGTCATAAAGCACAAAGTATTATAAAACCAAAATGTGCAAATACAGACCTTGCAAAAGGTGAAAATAATAGCCTTCTGGTGCCAACCAATGATTGGAACAAATTTCAACAGTGAGTCAAATATTGAATGCACTTTAACAGCATTTGCTGCAAGTTGAAACTTGATTTGATCAGCCTATTAGCTCATTGCTGATACCATCGCCAATGATCTAGATTCCACACACCCAGCCCTTCAAACGGATCAATGTACTGAGAAGCATTTTAACGATAAGATAAACCAAAAGCCCTGAACTCAATTTATCCCAAGCTTGGAAAATAATTCTCTTACCCTCCAGGTTATATGTAGAACTTACTCACAACGTATAATGAATGTTGAATAGGGATTTGTTTTCTAACTTGAAAGTCAGATACGTGTAATTAAACATTTGCAAAGGCAGGTTAAAACATGATGCCTCTTCACTGTGACCACAATGAAAGTTTTGTCCAAGATTGGACAATTAAAATGCTGGTGGTTGAATGAAGTGAGTGGAGTTTTTAAATCAAAAGATTACATGTATTCTACCAGTTTCTTCAGGCCCCTTTGAGTCCTGGGAAGAAACTCTGCAGAAAATTCGCAGCAATGGAAGCGATAAGGTGCTAAGAAAAACTAGAAATCCTCAGCCAAATTATATTTTCTTGTTCCATGATTTTTAGTTGTCTTACTTTGAAAAGATGAAGAATTGTGTGGAAAATACAGAAGTCACAAAACAATACAAAAAGCTTCACCATAGTTGGGTTAAGTGTGGCTGTATTGAATGTTATTCACTTAAAATACACATTAATGAACAGATTTCAAATATGATCAATGCTTCCTGTTGGTCCAATCTTAACGCTTCCCACAGCCAGCCAATATTTACTGTATCGCCACAAAAAGACAGACAATTACAATATTTAATAAATTATACCTATGCTTAATTTAGCAATCAACTTATGTTCACACTTTTCAGTTTTGACAAAATAAAAATGTAAGCGACACTTCAGTTTCTCCATACTGAACTGACCAATCATGGCTGAAGTCCAGTCTATTCACAACGACATTCCCCTTGTTCAAAAATCCTTATAGCCTCCTTCAGTTGCTTATATATCCATTTGTCATCCAAAGCCTATCTGTCAGAAACACTGTGAAACATTCAGAAACAATTCTCAGGTGCCTCTAAGATCAAAGAGGAACTTGCTGACAAAATTTACTCTCCTTCAAAATCAATCAATCTAGCTGAGCAGATCCCAAAGTCAGCACCAAATGCTTAGAAATGTATTCCCCAGCAATAATACTCTGATCTTGATGAACTCAAAATACCTTGAGTTATACCAATGGAATAATTTTCACACTTACTTTGCATGTAACAGAGGATCATATGGTGGATGTTGAGCTCCATATACATGTTGTATACTGCAAACAAAAGCACAAATCAGTAACAATACACAAATGTGTCACAAAAATCAAATTTTGCACTATTCAAGTAAATGGCTGCACCGTAATGCGAAGAAATATGGAAAACATGAGATTTTTAACGTGTTTTAATAGGTTATTAACTTGCTCCTAAGATTCGTGAGCTACTTACAAAACGCCATTTATTGCCACATGAATTGAAGATGGTTCAGGATTTCTGTATTTTCACATTCTTTGAATTCTTTGGTATTTTCCTTTCCTCTCTCCTTTCTCCTCACACCACCAACCCTTCCTCAAGCAAGCATTCCTTTATTTTATTAATCCCCTCACCAATCATCCACCTACAACCTGTTTGAAGATTTAATCTAGCTAAATGGATTTTGTACAGGCACCAATATCGCCACCACCACCCCCCCGCTAAACTGCACAGCAACCCAAATGCTTGATGCATGCAAAGCATAAATCAGCCCTGTTGCATTACTGTGTCTGCAAATGTACAAAAAAATGAAAGCCTTCACATTTAATTTAGTCAGCTGTGCGCAAGAACAAAAAAAAGGGGTACAGAGACTGGCCCACACTTCCCTCCTCCAAATGCATGCTCTCTTTCCTGTCATTCTGCCAGCTTCATGCACGCACTTTCCCATCTCCTGCATCCAATATGTTTACATGCTTGTTAGTTTACCAACCCAGCCAAGACTCTTCATCAGACTGTGATATATCAAGACTTTTTGCAAATTACAAAAAAAAGGTAAAGTCGCATGGTTCAATTTCTGAAAGAGCCCAAGATATGCACCCACCGCAAACTTTTAAATCAAGATACACTTAATCCAAGGGAATCATATATTCTGTGGAAAAAATAATTTAAGCAAATTCACCTGCACACCCCACACCATCCTGCACCACACACTTTTGGATTAGGTGTGGTTCTACATGTCAAACAAAGGTGTGATAAAAACATAATTTACTCCTGTTGTGGGCATGATTAATCTTATATAAACAATGAAACAGTGCGTAAAGAAGTCCCTTCACCAAGGTCAGCAAGCCTTGCCCTTATTAGCTATGCACACACATGTAATTTCCAGCACGCTTCTGTCAATAACAATAAAGGTTAAACATTCTAGTGCTGCTCAACATGGCCTGATAAAGGGACGATACCGGATATTCCGATTCCAAGTTGATTAATACTATGCATAAACCCTTGACTGCCCTTTTCAGAGTAAAACAGTCACAGACAACATGATCAATCACATAAATTCAAACATTACACCCCTAATTACTGGTTAAACACTTCAGTTGAAGAAATGTTATTACTATGCCTCTTTTACAGAGCGCGAGATCAGTTAAGAATGGCAGCAGGATTGTCATACCCTATGGTCAATGTGGGCTAGCTAAGTGAATTTCAATTGCCTATTTGTAAACAACTTCTGCTTCTACCCACTTTACAAATGATGCCTGGCACCGTGTCACAGATAATATGCTTACTGTCAATTATTTCAGAATAATTTCTATGACCAAACTATAATATACTCATCCTTAAATACTTTTTAATTATACATGTATATTCTCTTTATCATGTTCCATTTCTGATATGTTTACCAGAGTTAGCAGAATACAGATATAAGCCTTTATTATAATCTACTATGGAGATACTATAGTTCCCACAAAGCAAAAAGCCAATTATTACATAGCTTGTAATATTAATTATCAAGAATTCTAGAGCTCCTTGGTTATCCAGAAGCAGAGGGTTAAGCTAAAGGAGAAATTTGCAGCTGATGACAATATCATAAAAGTTCTGATCCTGCAGTCCATTTGCTGCAAGCAGACTCAGGATGCCATTAGGATGACATACCAGTATTTGATTCAATGGTAGCCATGATGTGGAGGTGCTGGTGTTGGACTGGGATGGATGAAGTCAGAAGTCACATGACACCAGGTTATAATCCAACTGGTTTATTTGAAATTATAAGGTTTCAGAGCGCTGCTCCCTTGTCAGCTGAACTGTCACCTGACAAAGAGGCAGCAGTCCAAAAACTATGATTTCAAATAAATCTGCTGGACTATAACCTGGTGTCATATGACCTCTGCATTTGACACAGTAACAATGGAAGAAAGGTGATACAGTTCGAAGTCACCATTGGTTTGGAGCGCAACTTGTAGGTGGCGGTGCTCCTATGGATCTTCTGTCCTTGCCCTTCCATACGGTAGTGGTAACGAGTTTAGAAGGTGCTATATAAGGATCTCTTGGTAAATTTCTACAGTGCATCTTGTATTAGTACTCACTGCTGCTACTGAGCATCAGTGGTGCAGGGAGTAGATGTGGTGTCGATCAGGCAGGCTACTCGATCCTGAATGTTGTCTAGCTTCTTAAATGTTGTTGCAGCTGCTCTCGTCCAAGTGGGGACAATTCCATTACACTTCTGACTTGTGCCTTGTAGATACTGGACAGGATCTAGGGAGTCAGGCAGTGTGTTACTCACTGCAGGATTGCCAGCCCCTGGCTTGCTCTTGCAGCCCCAATATTCATATGACTCATCCAATTCAGCACCTGGTCAATGGTAACCACCAGGATGTTGACAGTGGGAGATTCAGTGACAGTTAGGTTATTGAACATCAAGTGCGATGGTTAGATCTTCTTTTATTGGAGACTGTCATTGCATGACATTTGTGTGGCACGAATGTGGCTTGCCACTTGTCAGCGAATCCTAGATATTGTCAAGGTCTTCCAGTTACATTAAGGGTAGGGCAGATCAGAGGTGTACAATTTGTGTGTGGAGGCATAAAATGTGGGCAAGATTTTTAGTAGGTACTTTATCTGCATCATCCCTCACCTTGGAAAGGACAATCTAGTTCAAGAGTGTGAAATATTAGATAAAGTAATCAAAATGAGAAGGGAAGCACTGGAGGGACTAACCTCCAGGGCTGGAGGAATTGTATCCCAGGCTGTTAAACAGAAACCAGCAAGGAAATGGTGGATATTCCAAAGATCATTTTCCAATCTTCACTAGATACAGTGAAGATCTCTGGGATAGGAAGTACGCAAATTTTGTACTATTATTCAAAATATATTCTGGGGGTAGGCCAAATGATTGTGCGTTAGTCCATCTGACCACAGGCAAATTGCAAGAATCAATACTGAGAGATTGTGATTAACTGTGATTTAGAAAGGCACAGATTAATCAGGAATACTCCGCGTGATTTCGTTAAGGGAAGGTCACGTCTTACTAACTTCATTGAATGTTCTAAGGAAATAACAAGGCGGACTGATAAGGGTGATACAGTAAATGTAATTTACATGAATTTTACTAAGGCATTTGACAAGGTTCCCTATGACAGACTGGTCAGGAAAATTAAAGCCCAGAAGACACAAGGAAATGTGGCATATTGAATGCAAAATTTGCTCAGGTGATAAGAAACAAAGGGTCATGGTTGACAGATATTGTTCTTTTGGGAAAGGTAAACAAACCAAGTGAAACATAAACAGGAGGATATTTAGCAAGGTCGAGGAAGTGAGACACCTTCGAGTACATGTCAATAAGTCCCATGAAGGTGGCAGGATGGGCAGGTAAGCGGTAAATAACGCATGTGGACACTGTCCTTCACTGGTCAAGATATTGAATACAAAAATGGGGATGTATTGCTGAAACTATACAAAACATTGGTTAGGTCACACCTGGAGTCTTACGTACAATTCTAGTCACTACATTACAGGCAGGACATAATTGTTCTTCAGAAAATAAGAGACTCACAAGAACATTGCCAGGGCGTGAAAACTGCAACTATGAGAAAAACTGGAAAGGCCATGATGTCGTCCTTAAAACAGACAAGGCTGAGAGGTTACTCACTGGAGGTGTCCAAAATAATGAAGAGTTTGGATTAGAGCATATAGGAAAGACTGGTTTTCTCTAGTCAAAAGACCAATTGCCACAGGCCACAGATTTGAGATGATTGATAGGATTAGATGAGACATGAAGAAAAAATGTTTCACTCGGAGGGTGGTGGGCCTCTGGAATGTCAGCCTCTGGAATGTCTGGTTTGATGGTTGAGGCAGAAACCCTGAATTCATTTAAAAGTAACTTGGATCTATGTCTGAAACAACGCAACCTATAGGCTATGGTTCAGATGTTGTAAAATGGGATTAGAATGGGCAAAGATCTGTAGCTCGGGTTGTGGCTAAGGTTGTTAACTTGCTCGCCGAGCTGGCTTGTTTTTGTTCAGATGTTTTGTCACCATGATAGGTGACATCATCAGTGGAGCCTCTGATCAAGCGATATTATTCTACTCCGCTTAGAATTTATCCTATCCGGTCGTTATGGCGAGTACTTTCATTTCTGGTTTTGATCTGAATGGGTTTACACGAGGTCCAATTCTATATGTTTGTTGATTGAAGTATGGGTGGAGAACCATGCCCTAGGAATTCCCGTGCATGCCTATGTTTGGCTTGGGCTACTACAGTTACTGTGTTCCAGTGGAATTGAGGATTATCCAATTAACCATGATCTCAATGAATGGCACAACCACATATAATCACTACACAATCCAAAAACAATGCGCAAGACAGTCTATGCAAATAATAATTTAGTCTGATGCAATACAAAGATGCAGACAGATTTACAAACTTGACACCGTGGACCATAATTCAAGTACAACCAAATTTCTACATGCATTGGTGAGCATCATTATTATTCACATGCAAATTTTCTTGGATTAAATTTTTTGAAGATGGCATGTTTTACTGCTACAAGAACTGATTTTTGGACTCAACAGTAGAAAAATTGATGCATATAAAAGAATAGACAGTAATGGGAAAAGCAAAAGTTTAAGTTACATTCACAATTGAGCTACAAGTTGTAAAAGGTCAGTATGAAGCTGCATTGCATAATGTATTCCTGTGCTTCAGATTCCCAAGGCGCCCATGTTCGATTAATGGTTTGTATCAGGTTAGTCGACCTTTTTAAACAGCAGCACAAACGTAACATTTAATCTCACTGCTCAGAGCAAAATGAGAAAATTAATATTCAGTAACCCTCTACTGTGGACACAAGTGAGCACAAAAATCAGATGAGCCACTCTGTTTCATAATCAACTATTAATTTCAGACTTGTACTCAGAATGGTAGCATCAATGAGGCAGTATAAATCACTGATACCCTCCAAACCATACCCAGAACTGAAGTACCTTGGCACTAGAAATCCTGAAAACCAAATCTAACTGCAAGTAGTTTTGTCATATTTCTTAAAATAACAGGACAAAAAAATACTTTATAGTTAGGCCAATAGCTTGGTCCCCATACTTATGTTTTATTAGAAATGCTTCCTCCATGCAGAAATTTGTGGGAGCTCATATTTAATGAAACAGACAGACCACAACTTCATTAGTATTTCCAGTTCACATTCCCAATTCTTGTCATAAACCAGCTTATGCAGCATTTTACTCTTACACTAACTTTATGGAATTAGCCATCCTGACTCCAAGTATATCAGCTTGTCAATGGAGCCATGTGCAAGGATGTAATTAAAAGAATCAAAATATTGCAAGTTAAAATACAAACTAATATATTACATCAGAACTGAGATTCCATCAAGTATACTCATTTTCTCCAATTTACACATGCAATCTTTGAACTAAGTTGGCAGACATGGTTACAACAGAATCAAAGCAAAAACCTCAAATCCCAAAAATCTCATTTCAAAATACAAATATTTGTTGTTTATACATAAAAGAAACAGGTATTGCTAGATTGATTTAAAAAAGCATGTATTTGACATTTAGGGACATTTGTAGGCCATTCAGTTCCTCTAGCTGACACAGCCCCTCAATTAGAACATGACTGATCAATACTTGGTTTCCATTTGTCTGCAGAGTGTAAAAGAACAAGCACAGTGGCAATTAGTTTTGAATGGATCATCAAAAGATGAAGAAAAGGAAACACAGCAACAGAGACTTCACGTTCCTCTCAAAAGGCATATCCATAGAATCCCTACAGTGTGGTTACAGTCCCTTCGACCCAACAAGTCCATACCAAGCCTCAGAAAATTTCACCCAGACCCATCCCCCTATAATCCACCTAATCTACATCCCCGAACACTAGGGGCAATTTAGTATGGCCAATCCACCTAGCCTGCACATCTTTGGATTGTGGGAGGAAACCGTAGCACCCAGAGGAAACCCATGCAGACACGGGGAGAATGTGCAAACTCCACACAGACAGTCGCTCAAGGGTGGAATCAAACCTGGGCCCCTGGTGCTGTGAGGGAGCAGTGCTAACTGCTGAGCCACCATGCCACCCTAAGTATGCAAAAACTGCTGTTTATGGCATGCTTCAAATCAGGTGCTCAGGCCTACTGGCAGAGTGAGGGTCATGCCAGACCAGGCTTCAGAAGGATTTGGACAGGTTAGGAGAGTGGGCAAAGAAGTGGCAGATGGAGTACAACGTGGGAAAGTGTGAGGTCATGCACTTTGGTAAGAATAAAACCACGGTCTACTTTCGAAATGGGGAGAAAATTCAGAAGTCTGAAAATCAAAGAGACTTGGGATTTCTAGTCCAGGATTCTCTCAAGGCAAACTTGCAGGTTGAGTCAGTAGTCAGGAAGGCAAATGCAATGTTGGCATTTATTTTGAGAGGACTTGAATATAAAAGCAGGGACGTACTGAGGCTTTATAAGGTTCTGGTCAGGCCACATTTGGAGTGTTGTGTGCAGTTTTGGACCCCATATCTCAGGAAGGATATACTGGCCCTGGAACAGGTTCAGAGAAGGTTCATGAGAATGGTCCCAGAAATGGAAAGCTGAACATGAGGAATGTTTGACGACTCTGGGACTATACCCGTTGGAGTTTAGAAGGATGAGGGGGGATCTGATTGAACCTTTCAGAATACTGAATGGCCTGGACAAATGGATGTTAGGAAGATGCTTCCATTGTTAGGAGAGTCTAGGACCCGAGGGCACAGCCTTAGAGTAAAGGGAAGACCTTTTAGAACGGAGATAAGGAGAAACTTCTTCAGCCAGAGAGTGGTGAATCTATGGAATTCACTGCCACTGAAGGCTGTGGAGGCCAGGTCATTGAGTACATTTAAGACTGAGATAGATAGGTTCTTGATTATCAAGGGGATCAAGGGTGATGTGGAGAAAGCAGGAGAATGGGGTTGAGGAACTTATCAGCCATGACTGAATGGCGGAGCAGACTCAATGGGCCGAATAGCCTAATTTCTGCTCCTCTGTCTTATGGTCTTATGGAAGTTACCTCTGGAGTATTGAATACTTCTAGGCCAGCCTTCCACATTCTACCCTGACATTTTTGGCTATCAAAAACTTTGCTGCCCATGTCCCAAATCACACCAACCCCAGATCATCTATTATCCTTGTGCAAATTTACCTATGCTGGCTCCCAGGTAAGCAACAGTTTGATATCCTGCTATTGCTTCTTCCTTCCTCGCTTCTCATCACTTTCAGGGATCCAAAGATATCTGTAGTGCTCCAATTCTGGCCTCTTCATGATCCCAATTTTAACGAGTTGACATTTTGATGTGCCTTCACTTGCCAAGACTCTCCATTCTGAAGCTCTTTCCTTAATCCTCCAAGCCTCTGAATTGCTTTTTCTTCTTATAAGTCATTCCTAATAAGTGTCTCTTTGACAAGCTCTTAATCACTGCTCGAATTCCTTCCTAACAAATTTTGCTTGTCATGCTCCTGTAAAGTGTCTCAGAACATTTTACAATATCGAAGGTATAATATAAATTCAAACCATTGTTGATCATAATGGAAAGCATTAAATCGAAAGGCAATCCAACCTCTTTCAATCAATGTAAGGTAATAGTTTCAAGCCATGCAGTCATATACACCTGAAGCTCAGAACTTCTGATTTCTTTCAAATCAGGACTTAGCCTTTCTTAGACAGTAACAATTAGTGGCTTATGAAACACAGACAGCCACAAGAATAAATACAAGTAAAACTAAATCATAATGTTTTAAAACAGAAGAAAACAACAACTTTTTTCCAAAAACGAAGCTCAACCTGCAGTTGATATTAACAGCATTACAAACAACTTAAACAGCCAGAGTGCACCTCATTGGTGAGCTTGAGCTCCAAGCTTTTCAATCACTGCCCAAAGATGCAGTCACATACTCCTGCCCACCTAACTGAGGCCATTATTTTTAAAAGAAAAAAAACAGCAGACTGCCACGTGCAGTGCCTGACTTGGGCGCATCTCATGTCTTGGAGCCTGACTTCAGTACATCGTCGTTCAAATGGTCTTAAATGTTTGGACGAGCAGGGGAGCATCACTACACCACACACCCCAGACTGGCAGAGCGGCCCTTTTCTAGGAGCTCATCCTCTACGACCGAGTACTGAGTTTCACAAGGGATGCGCGTGTTGCCGTGACGGAAGGGGTCACTGGCCCAGCCAGCCAGCTGAATCAACCCGAGGGATCAATGGGGTGACAGATGCTGCGGTCAAATTACCCTCACAGCCTCCTCCTGTAATTCGTGAAGGCTCAAGGTCAGCAGTTTACCAATGTGTTAACCACATGGAAAAGAAACAAACAAAACAAACAATGTATGGAAAATTACTGACAAACATAAATATGGATGAGAAACAAGACTACTGTGAAAGACACAGTACTGGATCTGGCTTTATAAAAAAAGAGAGAGAGAAATGAAAAGAAAGACAGACAGACATTGCGCTAAAGTACAGAAGAGCGCAAACAAGGAGATTGACTTACAAAATAGCAAAACCAACAAGAAAACCAGAGACCGATCCTCAAAAGGTACCAACACCTGAACTATGAGCATTCCTGAATAAATAAGAGAGGTGATTGATTGTTCAAAGTTTGGCATTGAAGATATGCATTCTGATTTATGGGGCACTGGCCCCAGTGCTAGAAGACAGCAGCAACACCGTTCACCAAAAACATGCCTTGGCAAATCTTATTATTACATCTCTACAGGCAGCTGTAACCTACATAGCTGGGGGAAATTCACATATGGCAAGATTTGGAAAATTTAAGAGAAAGGACAAGGCACTAACACAGTATCATGATATGGTGAATGATAACCGAAGTGTTGTAAGTAGTCAAAAATCTTACTAACACAAGGGTGTACCAGCACATATGGTCAGAGTCTAGAAAATGGTAAAAACACCAAGTTAAGAACTCTTTATGTGAATGTATGCAGCACTTATAAAAATGAGGATGAATTAACAGCATGAATAGAAATAAATGCATCTGATAGGCATTACAGAGATATGGTTACAAGCTTACCAAGGCTGGGACCTGAATATTCAAGACTGTCTGACATTTTGGAAGGACAAAATCAAGGAAATTGACCCTGAACTTGTTTAACAAGGATCACTCTTGCATTTGTGGTTCAATGTCTGGCATTTGACACATGGGGGTTTAATCACAAGAAATGTATGAGTGACTTGCTGTGTTTAACATTCCTTGATCTAAGGGATGTCTGTTGGCAGATCTGGCTCAGGCAAGTTGCTATAGGTAGGGACTCAGGTGGAAGGCAGGCAGTAGGTGGTTTGAACAAATTATGTAGAATTCTAAGTGAGATAGACACACAGACAATTTAGCCAGCTTGTTGACTTTCAGCTGTACATAGGTGGATCAGAGATCAATGTGTGCAAGGACAAGATACCACGACTGAGGTTGAATGATGGTTCCAGTTATCATGCACATTGTTGCTTTCAATTGAGTATCTACAAGATGTGTGCATGAAGACCTACGTCAGACACGTGCAAAATACTATACTGTAGATTTTAATAGGGTAAGTGCTGAGGGTCTAATTGTTGTGGCAATTAGCACCCTACATAGATCCAGTAAGTTTGGTTAATAGGACATTTCCGGTTTTGAGCTTTGCTGCTGTTTCTTTAGACATTCCCAGGAGGACAAAATCATACCTATCTCGAATCACTCCCAAGTATACTGGCCTTGGGATCACATTTTAGTCTCTCACAACCTATATATATCTGCAATTATTTTACAGCACTGGCATTGTGGAGGTACACTAAATATAGTTTTAGAGGGTTTCAAAGTGAGATGTTATGTGCTTTTCTAAGCCATAAACATTAGAAAGTCTTCATTAAGGGTTTGGTGCAGAAGCAAGGAATTTCAGTGGCACATTAGATGTCATCAGCTGAGACAGACTACCAAGACATGGCTGTTGGCAAATCATTTATATATGTGTTGAACAATATTAGGGCTAGCATCGAGCCCTGTAATAGTCAGCTGGCCAGTCTTTTCATGCACATCGCCCTTGTCCAAGGCGAATTCTAAATCATCTGTTACAAAAGATTGTTTCAGCAATTGTCCCAACCCATGTTGGAAGCATACTGGACAGCTTTAAGGACAAGCCACCACGCCACACTATCCCAGTAGCACCATACTTGTCTTCAGATTATCTTGCAAGCCATTTTTGATATCAATGATAAGTGCCAGAATTTGATCACATGCCACGACCAATACAGAAACCTGCTTGGTCAACATTAAAAATGCTCTCTACTTAACATATGCATTGTAGGATAAGACACTCAAAAGATCATAAAGTCTGCAGAAAGTAGTAAAATTGGTCAATAGCTGGCCACCTGAGAGATTTTTTCCAGTTTTGGAGTTGCAAAGATTTTTGTCATGTCATACATTTGAGAGTGTTTGAGTTGTTGATGCACAAGTAGGGTCCAAGTTGTGTGGAGAATTCAGTACGGTGTAGTCATGTGCCATTACTTTACCACATGTCAGGTCGCTTAAAACTTTCTCCAGTTCAGTCATGTCAAAGTGATCAGGGCTACCATATTCTGTATCCTTTTAGCATTAGTTTTCAGCTTCTCAGAGATGACACACTTTTTTTAAACGCCTGAAGTTCCTCACTACTGGAGCAAATGACTAGCAACTTAGTTCAGAGCATCTGATGGGAAATTTAGTCCAGGTGATCTTTGGACTGCTCATGATGATAAATCAGGCCCCAGCACTTTCAACTTTCACACCACCAGCACAAAGACAGTTAATTTCCATTTCCACGACGTCACCCATCTCTGCTCAACCTCAAATCATTGACTTAACTATTCATGTGCATTCCAGGTCAGCCTCCAAAATTCTACATTCCATTAACTTTACCAAGTAACATTCTGTTTCCGGCTGATATCAGGCCCATAAGTACCAACCCTGAGCTTGCTGACCTCGAATGGCTGCCAGTCGGGTAACACCACTACTTAACATTTTCATCTTTGATTTCAAATTCTTCCATTGCCTCACCCCTGCCTATCCCATATGTTCTTGAAACTTATAACCCACCACAATATCTTTGTTTTGTCAGCTACAGTCTTGAAGATCCCCGATTATTTTCCAAGTACTTAGCTCATAATGTTCTAAAATCCCTCCTTGTGCCTCTTCACTTTTCTTTCCTTCTTTCTACTCCTTAAAAAACCTAGCCCTGATCAAGCTTTTGGCCATTTGTCCTATTGTCTCAGATTTACTTTAGCGTGAAATGTCAATGCTCCTGTGTGACACCGACTGACAACTTACTTCAACTTGAAGTAAGCAAAGTAACTTGAATTCAATACATGGCTCCTAAAGTTTCATGGAAGCATCTTCAGACCTCATAAAAACAAAAAAAAACTTGAACAGGCCACCTCTATACTTATCTTTGGTAACTATAATTGCACATTGTTGATCCATATCCACAATGGAAGATGCATAACAAATTGCACAAAATAAAGAACTGCGACGGTACTGATTGAATCTTGTTAACTAGCCCTGTAATCTCCATGACTTACATATCCAAGTAACTTGTTCTACATTTGTCTCTTGTTGTCGAACGCTCGCTATTGAAGTACTCCCTTTAAAGTTATGGACAGTGGTAAGCTTAATGTTGTCTTTCGGTTTTGAAGAGTCATGGAAAACAAAACACAGGAAACACTTTGCCAGATAATTTAATATTTGCTTAGTGTTAAAACTTAAAAAGTTTAGGGACTTCACAATTTGGTCATTTTAAAACGTCGGCTATTTTGTGATCACTCTGGGATGTCGCCCTGTTTCGTGAGTCTGACTGTCTATCACACGCCTCCCTCCCGTTCGGCCCGAGCCAATATCAACAAGCGGCACGGGGGTCAGAGGGGTAACCGAATAGACGCGTCACGAACCTGCCTGGGACCTTGGAAACATTCCGCTTCCAGAACTGCTTCTTCCCCCCTTCACTGGACATTTTCCAGCCAAGCGCGCCCCGCCTTACACCAAACGTCGGGCACAAATCACAGCCGGGGGTAACCGCAAGCGGTTCGGTTTACAGTACTTCCCCATACGACAGCTTCCCAGTCACAACCAGAGCGACGCCATGTTGCCGACCAACAAACATCTTTCCTATTGGTTTGAATCTCCGAAGTAACGGTCACACCAATCAGAGGCGGCGTTCCGTCGATGTCCTCCGGACGGTCGATGGCGTCACAAAACGGCTGTGCTCTCAGTGACGTCACGGGGATTTCACAGTGAGGAAGATGTTCGTCTGCTGTGTTGCTGTCCATTTGTCTGCACATCCCAGCATCCAGAATTTATAATTAAGCAATCATTCAAAATTCTTGCAAGCTTGAAGAAAAGCACTTGGAAAAAAGGCAAAAGGAGGTAACTGGACTGGACCAAAACTCTGCAAGTCACTAGTGAAACCATACCTGCAATACTGTGAACAGGTTTAGCTCGCCTTTTCTCAGGAAAGATATACCAGCATTAGAGGCAGTGCACAGAAGGTTCACTAGGCTGATCCTAGGCATGTAGGGATTGTCTTATGAGGAGACGTTGAATAGATAGACCTGTACTCTTTGGAGTTTAGAAGAATGAGAGGCAATTGTATTGAATCATACAAGATTCTTAGCGGGCTTGACAGAGTAAATGCAGAAAGGTTGTTTCCTCGAGTGTAAGATTCTAAGACCAGAGGGCAGAATCTTATTGTCAGAGATTGCACATTGAAGACAGAAATGAGGAAAAAAAGAATTTCTTCCCTCAGAGAGTAGTGAATCTGCGGAATTCTTTACTGGAGAGGACCATTGAGGTGGGGTCATTAAGTAATTCAAGGCCAAGATAAATAGAGTTTTAATCAGTAAGGGAATCAAGGGCAAAAGGAGGAAAGTGGAGTTGAGGATTATCAGATCAGCCATGATCTTATAGAATCGTGAAGCAGACTTAATGGACCAAATGGCCTAGTTCTGCTCCTATTTCTTATGGTCTAAGTCTCTGTCCTAGTGTAAGATGGGCAACCTGAAAGTCCTTATGCCATGCAGTGACCAATGAAGCTGAAAAATCAAGAAGGAAAATCTAGTAAAGCTAGGAAATACTGGTTTGATCCGTCTTGTCGATGTTTAGCTTCAACTGTTCGGGCACATTATAATACATGGCTGAGCGGGGGGATCTTGAATGTGGCCATCTGGCCGAGAGACAGGGACACTATTAATGGACTCAGAGATTAAAAAACAGTTTTAAAAATACTGTCATACTTGGAAATAAACATACTCTTCATACTCTGCTGGAGCATTGTTCTAAGGTATACAAAACAAGTCGGACCAGTATGCATCATTCACAGGTTTTACCGTTTCATCTTTCTTGGCAACAAGACCCTCCTGACCCATCTTATGTACTTTAAAATGGATGTCCAATTTGACCTGTGTGTTAATTCCCAAGTATTATTGCCTTTTTACTGCTTTTTCCCCCTAGGATGTGCGGAATTTGAAAAACTGTAGCCATGTGTTTAGGCATTCATTGAATGTTTTGAATACACAAAGCTAAATGACAGTGCTAGTAAACAGGAGGAGTCCATCTGTGCTGTTTAAAATTTTTCTCAAAGTATTGTCCCAAGTGTAACTTCCATATCAGAAACAAATCAAAATGTGAGGAATGTCTCAGCCTCAGATGAAATGTCAATGAAATAAGACACTGGGAGAAGAGTGAGTGTGGAATACTTGTATGTTGACACTGTTTAATCTAGGCTGAGTAGTAATGAGTTAAAATAATACATGACTAGGAGCACTGAAGTAGGGAAACTTTAGCTTTATGAAACAGTATATATTGCTGTAACTGCCACCTGCCTTTCCCTTGTCTGAGAAGTCACGTAGGATAGATAGTAGAAAGCTAGGGCTCGCAGCATCTGTACACTCTTATCTTCACTGCATTCTGCTTTAATTAATGTATGTCTGGTTGCCTAAGTAATGATCTTGCCTTGCTAAAACACAGTACACTTGCAGTTTGTTTTAACTTGTTTGTACCACTGTATAAATTTTGCTTCTTTTTTGTGCTTTTCAGAGTCTGTGGACCTGACCTTTTGTCAGCATTGATTCTCCGTGATATCACGAATAAAATCTCTTTGTCTCGAAGTCTGGGCCTTTGGTGCATGATTTAATCTAATCTCTTCGACAGTGAGATCTCAATGTAAGGGGCATCAAGGGAAATCCACAGGTACATTTTGAATTCTTAAGTAACATAAGTACATGAAAATTTCCTATGTTGTTTATGCTTTATCAGTTTATGCTTAATCAATTAATTTGTTTCTGATATGGAAGTTTAAAAACTGCATCGCCAATAATGCAGATTCCAAGCTCAAATTCTGGAATATAACATGAGTCCTAAAGCCTCTGACTCAAACACAAGAACTATCAACTCAGCCAAAATTTATGTTTGATATCAAAAGTAACTGAATAGTAGCATCAGCTAAAAAGATGACAGATGTATGATATATATTCTGTAGATTATAAATTGCAGTCAAATGTTATTGTTTCTTCAGTGTGAATAAATTGTCCAGTGTCCTGCAGAAATAATTGATAGGACTAGTGTGAATTTTGCATCATACTGACAGTTACAATACCATTGCTTAAGGATAGTCCAGAATGGAGGCCAATAACATAGGAAATACTAAGGGGCAAAAAACATTAATGGGTGTGGTATGTAGACCCACCAAACTATAGTGATGATGTTAGGAATGGCATGAACCAGGAAATCAGAAATGCATGCGATAAAGGAACATCTGTAGTTCTGGGTGACTTTAATCTGCGTTAAGTTTGGACGAATCAAATTGATCACAGTACGTCAAGAAGGAATTCATGGATTGTATATGGGAGGGTTTTTTGGACAAATACATTGAGGAGCCAACTAGTAAACAGGCCATTTAGGGTATTATACAATGAGAAAGGAATAATTGGCAATGTAGTTGAGAGAAACTTGTTGAGGATCAGCAACCATAATATAATTGAATTTTTCATCAAGATGGAGAGTGAGATAGTTAATGCTGAGAATAGGGTCCTGAATCTTAATAGGGGAAACTACAATGGTATGAGATGTGAGTTGGCTGTGCTGACTTGGGAAATGTTACTGAA
The DNA here is from genome assembly GCF_021869965.1 of Rhincodon typus. NCBI lineage: Eukaryota > Metazoa > Chordata > Chondrichthyes > Orectolobiformes > Rhincodontidae > Rhincodon > Rhincodon typus. Next base: position 19,680,763 of record NC_063353.1, on the reverse strand, counting down.
AGGAACAACAGTAGATATGCAATGGCAAACATTCCAAGAGCAAATGAATGAATATCATATATTGTTTATTCCTGTGTGGCGCATGAGTGCAAAGAGAACAGTGGACAAACCATGGCTTATGAGGAAAGTTAGAGAGTGTATTAGGTGCAAAAGAGAGGCATACAAATTGCGAAGAAAAATCAATAGACCTGATGTTTGGCAATGGTTTAGAATTCATCACGGAGGACCCAGGGATCCATATAAAAGGAAAAATAGAGTATGAGAGTAAGCTTGTGGGTAACATAAGAACTGACTTTAAAAGGTATGTACAGAGAAAAAGACTGGTGAAAACTAATGTAGGTCCCTTAAAGTCAGAAATGAGGGAATTTATAAAGGGAAACAAAGAAATGGCTAACAGACTAAATTCAGACTTTGCTTCTGTCTTCACAAAGGAGGACATGAGTAATGTCCCAGAAATGCTGGGGAATAAAGGATTTATTGAGATGCAGGAACTGAAACAAATCTGTCTTACCAGAGAAATGGTGTTGGAGAAATTGTTGGGATTGAAGGCTGATAAATCCCCAGTGCCTGATAATCTACATCCCAGATAATTTAAGGAAGTGGCCCTAGACATAGTAGATGCACTGGTGTCATCTTCCAAGATTCTTTAACTCTCGAACAATTCCTACAGAAAGGAGGAAAGTTAATGTAACCCACTGTTTAAAAAGGGAGGCAGAAAAAAAAAGTGAACTACAGACCATTGGGTCTGACATTGGTATGGGGAAGTTGCTTGAGCAAGGATTTTATAGCAGAGCACTTGGAAAACAGTGGTAGAATCAAACACAGTTGGCATGAATTTACAAAAGGGAAATGATGCTGCCTGGCCTGCTGTGTTCATCCAGCTCTACACCTTGTTATCTCAGTAGGAATAACTGGGTCTTTTTGAATGCAGGTAGTGACTAGTGGGGTACCACAGGAATCGGTGCCAGTTATTCACAAGATATGTTCATGACTTAGATGAAGGAACTAAATGTAATATCTCAGAATTTGCAAATGACATAAAGCCGGGTAGAAGGGTGAGTTGTGAGAAGGATGCAGAGATGTTGCAGTCTGATTTGGACAGGCTGAGTGACCAGGCAAATACATAGCAGATGCAGTATGATGTGGATAAATGTGAGGTTATCCACTCTCGAAAGCAAAAATAAGAAGAATCATTTGAATGGCTGTACATTGTGAGAGGGGAACGTTCAACAAGACCCGGGTACCCTCTTGCACCAGTAGGTGTGCGGGTGCAGCAGGCAGTAAAGAAGGCAAACTGTTGTCTTCTGTAGGGAGAGAATTGTAGTTCAGGAATAAGAATGTCTTGCTGCAGTTATACAGGGCATTGGTAAGACCATACCTGGAATATTGTGTACAGTCCCCTTATGTGAGGAAAGATATTTCTTCCGGCAAGATGGCGGCAGGGTAAGTCGCTCCATTTAGAGCTCCACTCTGCTCACCAGCTCTCTTTCTTTCTTTGTCCTTCCTGTTTTTTCTCTCTTCTTCTCTCTCCCTCTGTAGTAATTCTATACTCCCCCCACTTAACTACCTTCCTAAGGAGTCGGGAAGGAGCCGGGCTGCAACCAGGAACCATGTGGCAGGAGCCGAACGCGCGGGTTGTGTCCTGCAGTGTCAGCGGATCGAGCATGGGCTGGAGCGACAGCAGCGGATCAAGAGTGGACCAGCGAGAGCAGGCCGGTGAGGCAGCCCAGAGCAGGATGCTGGCAGTCGCATAGCAAGGGCTGGAAAGCACTGAGCAGGACTCTGGCAGAGGCATGGCGAGGGCTGGAAAGCACTGAGCAGGACTCTGGCGGAGGCATGGCGAGGGCTGGAAAGCACTGAGCAGGATTCTGGTGGAGGCATGGCAAGGGCTGGAAAGCACTGAGCAGGACTCTGGCAGAGACGTGGCGAGGGCTGGAAAGCCCTGAGCAGGACTCTGGCAGAGACGTGGCAAGGGCTGGAAAGCCCTGAGTAGGACTGCAGCAGTGGAGAGGAAAGTTGGACTCTGTTAAGTTTTTTTTCTTATCTCATTCTAAGTTAATGTGAATAGCGCCATTTATCTACGGCAAAGGTACACATTTTTCACTGTATTTTTACATTGAATACACGTGACAATAAATGACTCAATATTCTTGCTATAAAGGTAGTGCAGCAAAGGTTTAACAAATATATTCCTAGAATGGCAACACTGACGTATCAGGAGAGATTGAGTCGGTTAGGATTGTATTAATTGAGTTTAGAAAAATGGGGCGATCTCAAAGAAACTTATAAAATCCTAACAGGACTAGACAGGTTAGATGCAGGAATGATGTTCCCAATGGTTGGAAGTCCAGAATCAGGGATCATATTTTATAGATAAGGGTTAAACCTTAAGATGGAAATGAAAAGAAACTTCTTCAGCCAGAGAAGCCTGTGGTGAGCCTGTGGAATACACTACCACAGAAAGTGGTTGAGGCCAAAACATTACGTGCTGTCAAGAAGGAGGTAGATATAGTTCTTGTGAATATAGGGATCAAGGGATATGTGGGGAGGGCAGGATTAGGGTATTGAGCTCAACAATCAGCCATGATCATATTGAATGGCAGAGCAGGTTCAAGGAATCGAATGGCCTATTCCTACTCCTGTCTTCTATGAAACATGAATGTCAGTAGTCCTGGGCACTGAAGCATTACCAAACCGCAGCTAGAACTTCAAAGAAAACATCTGATTACCCCTGCTCAACTGTTTCAGGATATGGAAGTTGTTACAGTGACTGAGATTTTCTTTGTTTTACCTGGACTTTAGATGTCTTGCATTTGGCGGAAATAAAATGTTTCTCATCTAATCAGAAACTCCAAAACTATTTAAAAGCAGTAGAAATTCCTTGTATTTGGCATCAAAACTGATACTCACAGAGTGTGCCACAACGTCCACATTATAGACATTCCAGAGGTCCAGAAAACTCAGTCAGCCACAGTTAACCCTACAAAGCAAGTTACATCTGAGGCTTCTATCTTTATTCACATATGTAAAAGGCCATTTCATTTCTTCGGAGCAGGTTGGCTGCCTGTCCCTCATTCTATCTCAGTAAAAATGAGAGCTTGGCACCTGGGAGCCAATTTCCTGACATATTTTGAATTTTTCCATGTTTAACTGCTACTCCCCCTGCCCTGTCCCCAAGTTCCACTTGCTCACGCAAGATTCCATGACAGGAATCCCTCTGTATCCTATCTGCCCATGCTATTTCATTGGATACATGGAATGTTGTTTGTTCCAGCATTGCTCAGGCCATCTCCCATATTTACTACATTGATTATTGTGTCATTGCCACATCCTGCTCTTGCCTTTCCTTCATAATTTCTCAATTTCCAGTTCTGAAGTTCAGCTATCTACCAGTGCCTGCTACTACATGCCTGCAATTCCCATAGATGCCTTGATTATACTTCCTCCTACGCCACTTCCTGTAAGGGCTCTATTTCATTTACTCCAGTTTCTCCATTTCCTTATACCAGTTTGACAATGTCACCTTGCATTGCGTTTCCTCTTTCACTCCATGAAAATTCCTTTTGACAGGGCCACCAACTGTACCTATCCCAATTACCACATTTCCATTTTCACCCATTCTCTTCCCTATTCAAATCATTTTCAAGTTTCCCTTGTCTTCCATGCCACCAGCATCCATATTGAGAGGATCATCCTCTGCCATATGTTAATAGGTCCAGCAGGTTTTGTCATCTTCACTTGGCCAGGTTTTCCATGATTCCATCCTCTCTGTTATACTGTTACAATTGGCACCTGGATCCATTATCACCTCTGTCTGCATTTCACAATCATAGTTTTTTGCAATTTAATCACTGCTGCCCTCCACTATAGCACAAACCTCTTTGTTTGGATCAGGGCAGAAATCCTGCAGTGAATCATTCACTTTCTGAATCAACAAAGCGAATCAACCATCTACATTGCACAAGTCAGGACTATGGTGGAATAGTCCCTACTTGCCTAGAGTGCAGCTTCAACAATATTCAAGAAGCTTGACAACATCCACAATAAAACATCCTGCCTGATTGGCACCACATTCACAAATATTCAGTCCCTGCACCCCTGATGTTCAGCCACAGCATTGTGTTCTATCCATAAGATGTTTTGCAGAAATTCACCTAGGCTTGCTTAGACGGCACCTTCCAAACCCACGAGCACTTACATCTAGAAGGACAAGGGCAGCAAATACTTGGGAACACCACCACCTGCAAATTCCCATCCAAGCCACTCACCATCATGACTTTGAAATATACCACTGTTTCTTCACTGTCACTGGGTCAAAATCCTGGAATTCCCTCCCTAATGGTATTATGGGACTACATTTACAGCACATGGACGACAGCGATTCAAGAAGGCAACTGACCATCACCTTGTTAATCTAACTAGGGATAGGCAATAAATGCTTGCCTAGCCAGCAAAGATCACATCCCATGAGTGAATTAAAAAGAACCTGCCAAGTGGTTCCTGCATTTTCTGTTTTTATTTCCAACTTACATAATACTGTTATTGATCTATGTGAACACCGACAAACCAAAAAAGCTGTTTACCAAAGGACCCCAGCAAGAAAGCCAATGGTCAAGATTTCATTTTTTAACACTTCTATTGTAACAATAAACCCCAAAACAGCAGAGATTAGACATGAATTAACAGGCAAATTATAGCCAATGTTAAATTTCAGAAGTAGACATTAAATGACAAATGTCACAAATCTACGTTGCAATCTACTCACATATGTATCATCACTTTTAGCCCCAGAGTCCTTTAAAACATTGTGCTTATTACAAAGAACTCCAGTGCCTCTTCTTCCGGGATTTAACTTGATCCTCAGCTGACCGCAGCGTACAACCAATCAAGTTCCATGGCACTGACTTCATCAAAACAGCACATGTTTGCAGAAGCTCCTCAACTCTACTTATAACAGTCTCAATTGTGTAGAGCCTTCTTGTAACAGAAATAGCAGCTTTGCATTTACCTATTCTTACCTTATTCTCTGCACAGGCAAGTGTGACTAGTTTAGTTTGGGAAACTTGGTCGGCATGCACAAGTTGGACCGCAGGGTCTTTTTCCACGCTGTTTGGCTCTATCTTTTCTGCCTGCCTGTACTACATTACTGGAATGTCACCCTAGCTCAGGTGGCTGTATGTTCTTTTATCTGGTTTCAGTTTCCGTTGAAATTTTGGTGTCCGGTTTCAGTCTTGGTTTCCATAGGACTAGATGGTTCAGTTCCCCCTTTCAGTTAGGGTCTATCTCAAAAAAAGACAATTTTGAAACTATAGATTCCATCGTAATAAGCAGCATTTTGCTTTTGAAATATTGGAACAGATTTTCCACTGTCCAGACAGTCATTATGCCAGTGTAGACGGATGTTGTGCCTGAAGACTCTGCAGAATCCCCATCATAGCACACTCCAAAGGAATCGACTGGAAAATTGAATTTTCCACTTGGCAACTCCCCTAGATCTGGAGCCCTCCAAAAATCTCCATAAAAATTGGAGATGTCAGATGTTTCCAATGGATTTAAGTGAAATTGTTACTCAGGACTAATTACACTATTAAAGACATTGTTTCCCACCTACTTCCATCGTCCTTACCAGACTCAAAAAACCCCACTCCGCTATGGGACCTGACAATACTCCAGACCTAACCCAACTCTCAACACCACTCCACTCACCATCAGACATGACCCAACATCTCCGCCACCAAACCCGACCATCCATTCTCCTTCCCCTACATACCCAATCTAACACCCTCCCCCAACTACCCAATAGACTGAACATGTCTAACCTGAAATCCATCCTTCCAATTTCTCCGGTACATCCCAACCTATCCTAAATACTTGTCCAGCATCCTACCCACCTGGCAATCTACAACATTTCGCAGAACATCCTAGCCAGCTGGCACCCTATGCCATCCCAGCTGGTACCCTACACATCTAGCATCCTACTGCCCAGCACCCTATTTACCTGTCAATCTGCTTGGCTGTGTGAACCTTTAAATATCAGAATATGGCAGCAAACTGCTGTGAAAGGGGTGTGGTCTGCTTTCCTCTGACATTGTTGCACTGTGTAAGAACAGTCAAATTGGAAGTACAGCTCCCTTCTTCTGAGGGAGAGTTAAGTAGAACCTCCTGTCCGAAATGCAGAGTCCCCTTCTTTCTGCATGCAATTGCCACTCCATGGAAAATCAGGGCAGTTAGCTACCTGGTTTTAATCATGCACATTTGTTAAGATTGGATTTAAAACCCATGATGCCCTTTGACCTTTAATTACACTACACTTTTTTCAATTTATTTTAAGAAAATGTTGCAGGTCAGCTGTTGAAACAAACGTGTTTGTAGGCTGGATTTGTTTGTTCAGCGAAAATAGGTACAAGAGATGTTATCAGAACAAATCATTTCATTATGACCAAGTAACTTTTTTTTCACAGATGCACTAAATGACAGGAAATAGTCTAAGATTATGTTCAGAACTGAATCGACAATCAGTTTTGCACCACTACCCAAGACATACTTCTATCCTTGGAGATTTGTTACTTAAACAATTTAAAAATTATTGAATGAAATAAACAAAACAACAAAAAAAGTTTCAAAGCAAATACTATCGTGAAATGAAGAAAGTTACAAATAACCGAGTCAAAAATAAACTAGTCCTGTCACCAAATGCATTTAAATACAAATGTATGATTTAGCACGACACATCCACTTCAATAGCAGGAAGATTTTTTACCCTGGGACTAAAAGATACAAGAGAGCTCAACAGTCTAATGAGAATTGTCATGCGACAATAATGAAGCCTCCGAGAACTGCAAACATGACATAAGGTGTCATAAAGCTTATGGGTTTATTTACCTTGGGAAAAAGGGTCATTATCAAGCTCTGATGTGTAAGAAAGGTTCCACCTTTGCATATGGAAAAGTACAGTCTAATTTATTTGACAGGCTTTCTGACAGCATTTATACAGCAATCCCTACCTTGTTAAAATGCATTATGTTTACTGTTGTGCTTAAACAAATACAATAAGTAAGTTAGAAAGAATTCACAAAGGAGATTTTTAAAGGCACACTGAATTCAATGGATCACTGAATTGTGCACTGTAGCAAATGGAGTACCTAACCCTGGCTGACTCTTCAATGCAGTAGTAAGGGAGAGTGAGGATGTACCTTCTTTTTGCTGAAATATTAAACTATAGCTGGAAAAATAAGTGAGGGCAGGTGAAATAAAAAGGCAATTCACCCTTAATGCTAATGCCATGTTTTGTCTTGTTGATTTTTCTTAAGATCAATTGCTATCACTGAAACGCTGCACCACATCAGAACAATGCATAGTGTACTGCCTTGTAAACACTGAAGAATGTTTAAGAGCCATTACTAGAGTGGCACAACAAACTATTAGGTGCTGGAATGTTCTAAGCACTAACAATTGTGGCTCCTTCTTGAGGGATACTGAGAACAGGGAAGTTAGAATTCTGACTTTATGATACATTATTAAGCACTGTATCATTTACAAAGAAATACATCGTAATGTATTGCTTTATTTGATCCTATGAATGTTTGTTATGTTAAACTCATTAATCACCAAAGGACTTGTGACAAAGGACATATGAGAAGGATGGTATTAGCCCCAAGAATGGGCTTGATCCATCAATTTAGCTTCATGCAGTTCCAGTGCGCTTTTCATGCCAATGACTCCTAATGTGGCCTTTTCAAATGCACTCGTGCATTTAATATAATGGACCATTCCTGTTGTGTCACTAGTCTTTTGTTGTGCCAGGTGGATAGTTGAGTGAGTAAAAACATCAGAAGAGTACAAAATTACACTCCAAGTGACCGTTTTGCAGCCCATTCTGACTGTGACCATTTGAATTATGTAGCTAGAATTTGTTGGAAGATTTTCTTGGCTGAAATCCTTTTCTGATTTCAATGAATTAATAGTTTCAAGTAAGGGCTTCAATGTGTTATCAAAATGGGCATGTACGACAAGCATTCAAGGGACACTGTGTTAGCATGGGTATGCGAGGAAGGACTTTAAGATGTTCTATCTCATCATGAGCTTGGTGTAAAGCAATGACTCCTATCGTTTATGATTTGAAGCTGAAACTTCATGGAATTATCCAACTTAGTTATTCGAGTTATAATGTTGAGTGAATTTGATAGGGACCAACAAGAGATGGGCTCCAGTTTTTATTACAATGGACAGAAGTTGGTTTTCCTTAAGGTTCGATCCCTTGTTACAGTGCCACTCTACAGGCCAGTTTAATCATTTACTGGTTTATTTTAAGAGAGTAGACAGGTTAGGATTCCCAAGTCCCATCCCAAACCTGGAATTTTTCATCTTCACAGTAGGGTGGTCTGTGGTCCACTCGTGTATTTCCCAGAGGCACCGGGCCATTTAAATGACGACCTGCCTCCACTGAAATTGGATTTTGTCGTTCCTGGTATCTGGAACCCAGAGTGTAGAGATTAGGTCAGGTAATAGCAGTGCATTTCATTTGCATAACTAGGGTACTGTTTTAGAGAGCTGGATTACCAAAAGAAATATTCTTACAGCACATTGTGGTAATGAGGTGGGTGGTAGGGGGAGGTATCAGGAAGTCTATGGAGGGTGAGGCAAGGTGCTGTTATTAACTGTGCAGAAGATTGTGAGTAAAATGTACATAAATCTTTTGGAACTGTCAAAATTGTCAAAACCCGTCAGTAAGTGTCAACCACTGTCAACAAAAGTCAAGACCTGTTAAGAATTGTCTCAAAGTAAAAACAAATGTCAAGCTGTCAAAAAGTGTCAAAGTGATTTTTTTTGAATGAGAGTTCTTTTTTCAATAATTTTCATCTGAATTCTTTTCTGTTTGTTTCTCTCTTCCAGTTTCTCTCCTAACATCAGGACACTTCTGCAAAAGAAGAATCACTCTGAGAATGTGAGAAAAAAAATGCTGACCTCACAAAAAAGCTGTCAGGAAATCTGGAAAGTGTGCTGAAGAGTTTCACTAATATCGCTGGGATCCTTGGGCACATTTCATCTCACTATGGAGGGATTATTGTATTGAGTGAAAAAAATGCTTTGAAGAGGTTGGTTACCTTTTCCAATAGGCTCTCCTTCAGTTCATTGAACGCAATGACACCCAGCCAAAAGGGAATCGAACAGTAGACAAAGAATGCTGGAGATCACAGCGGGTCAGGCAGCATCCATTAAGAGAAAGCAAGCTGAACATTTCGAATCTATATGATTCTTCATCAGAACAAGTTTTTTTTTAAATGGGAGTGAGTAACTGAACTCTCATTTGCCCTTTCCAGCAACCATTACCCCAACATGTCAGCTGGGCCAAATTGTCTCCAAACTGTCTCCCATAGTAACTCAATTAATGCAGCCTGCAACCTGCCCTCAACAAGTTTGCATATCCAATAGTTATTGTTTGATTTGATTTGATTTATTGTCATCTCATGTACCTAAGTACAGTGAAAAGCTTTGTTTGCGAGTAGTACAAGCAGATCATAGTAAACAAGGACATACATATCACAGGGTGCTTGGACAGAATAAGGCATACAGGGTACATGGCACAGAAGGTACGTGAAGCAAGATCAACATTAGCAAGATTTACATTATTGCTAATTAAAGTTAACAAGCCACATGGATTAAGACTTTCCACAGCAGGAGCTGCAGGCTTCTTCTAATTGTCACCGAGATGATTATGACAAATCACCTAAATGATTATCTTGTTTTGCATTAAAGTAATTATCTTTATCACATTGACACCTTTGTATGCTATGTTGTTTTCAAAGCAGCTTCAGGATTTACATTACCAGAATGTAATTGATATGTCTGACTAGTTCTTCAACCAGGATGAACGGATTATAAAACAATGTAACAAAGGAGCTAAGTATGTTCCGTGAGCAGTGGTGTGAGAAACACAGCAAAATCACAGGCTGCAAGGTGGTTGTATGGCCCTTATTTCTCAAGTGTTTCCTGCATCCCACAGTTTCCTCATTTGATGCCAACTGCTACTGCAGCTCTTCTCCAATGTGAGATTTTTCTGTATAATGCTCCATCTGCCTCAAAGCATCTCTCATGCATTTTGTTGAAATGCAGCCACTGTTATTCTTGATAATTGAGGGCAGGATCAGGCTTCTGCAGCGATAACTTCTACAATCGAAACAGCAGTGTTCTCTGTCAAGGGTTACATCTGACCAGTTATTGGTGAAGTGCCAAAGGTGAATGGTAGACATTTAAATGAGGCAATGGAGAGGAGGCCGACCAATGAATTGCAAAGAAGGCACAAGTTGTAAATTGAGAAAAGACACATTGGCATTGTTAGTCCAAAAATTACATTCATCACCACTCATTTACGTTAAATATGAAACCATCAATAGGCATCATCCTTGCCTGACTTGTATTTGGATACTGGTATCCATCTTTGTTTCGCTTTAATGTTCGCAAGTTATTAGGACCACGAACGTGGAGAAGCATCACTAGGTTTGTTATAATGTTGACTCCTTTAGTACCTCACTTGATACAATTGATGCCATTTTAGCACAGCCTCACCCTCTTTGATGTGAGGCCATTCCAGTCTTCCAATTTGCAATCTTTCCCAGTGTTGCACTGCTGCCCGAGATCTGAAGCAGAGACCCACCACCCGAGTCATATATCACCAAACTGTCTGCCAGTGTGGTTGCTGCCACAACTGTCACTGGACAACATCCTCCTGGGATGATGCCACTGCCGGCAGGATGATCCTGGACACAACTGAGCTGTCCCTATCATCCCCATGTGGCCTGTCAGCCCAACTTCCCACAATCCACCAGGAGTCAGCAGGACTGAGCTCAGCAGCACAATCTCACCTTTCGAATACCCACAAGACACCGATATGAAAGCTCAGCAGTAGTCCCACTCCAAGGCAACATCTGAAACAGAGGGGCCTGTGTAGCCAAAGGGAGCACCCACACCAAACAGTAGACAAGCAGACACCCTATCACCAGGCAGCAGTCACAATGCAGCCAGTTACAAGTGATAGCCACATTCAGTATCTCACAGGCCAGTAAGTGAGAGCCACACAATGCAGACATCTCACAGTCAGCCATCGGGCTCTTCAGTATTTGCATCCAGTACAAAAAGTACTGTAAATAAAATGGTACAGTTTTGTTTTACTTCTTTAAAAGGTGTTTATCAGTTCTTTTGTTGACTAATGTTGAAATTTGGTCGTTTATAGCACAGGTAGTGGTGTTTTTCAACTTGGGGAGTAAAAGTAAACTGAAGCCTTCTTGTGGTACTGATAGTGTCCCTACTCCTGGATGGAGAGGCATAAGTTCAAGTCCCACCTGTTCCAGAGGTGTGCAATAACCTCTGTGTTGATTAGAGAAATATTTAAATTTAAAAATGTAAAGTTATTTTGTTCTCCAGAAGAAACCACGACAGAACCAAAGTCCAATTTTAACATTGATTCCCACAAATGTTTCACTTAAAGGGTCCTCACTTAGTCACAATTTTCAGAAATGCAACCCCAACTTTAAGTGAGGACAGCGATATATCTCAGATAACAAGGTGTAGAGCTGGATGAACACAGCAGGCCAGGCAGCACCAGAGGAGCAGGAAGGCTGACGTTTCCAGTCTGGACCCAGAAAGTTATTTCAGACTCCAGCATCGGCAGTTCGTACTATCTCTCAGCGATATAGCTCAGTTTCGGCCTCCAAAAATGGACAGCCTTGTTTATTCCACATGAGGCAAGAGAACATTGGCCCCACACTGCGTGCAGTTTGGGACAGTGTTAGGCAGTATTGGCTCCACCCCCCCCCGGCTGGGACGGTTTTAGCCCCGCCCTACCCCCCCCCCCCCCCCCCCCCCCCTCCCCCCCCCCCCCCAAGATTGTGCCGGTTTTAGCCCCGCCCTACCCTACCCCAAGATTGCGCCGGTTTTGGCCGCACCCTCAAAAGTGGTGTCATCTTAGTCCCGCCCCGCCCCCAGAACGGGGCAGTCTAGGCCCCGCCCCCATCGCTCGCCTAGGTTGGGACAGTGTAGATGGTAGCGCGCTCCGTCTGTTACGTGGTGACGGAAGCACGGTGGATGAGGGAACCGCGAGCAGGTCGGCGAAGAACAACAGGGAGGATCGGCGGCGTTCGGGGATGTCCGTTCCCTGACAGAGGAACCGAGCCGGTGCCCGCAACATCTCAACGATTGTTTGTGGCCGGCCATGGAGGGGCCGTTGCCGCCGCTGCTCCTTTCGCGTTTGTTAGTCAATAACCAGCCGTTCGAAGTCACCTTGACCGAGACCGTTTTTTCTTGGCAGCCGCTCCGTCCGAAGAACGCCTCGTCAGCCGGAACGGGTGAGTCAGGAACCGCCGTCTCGGTGTCGTGTGTTATTCACCCGCAAGGACAGAATGAGCAGCTAGTGGGTCTTTAGAAATTGAGGTGGGGGGCGGAGGTGGAATGCCTTTTACTTTGTGTCACCCCCTCTTTAACCTCCCTTCTCCCCGCCCCCCCCGTTAGTGAAACAGTCACCTGCTGGAGTCAGATCCAAGGTCAGAAAGTGGGTCTGGCTCTCTCCTGTACGCAGAGATCGCCCCTGTCATCGTGTGAAAACAACACCTTATGATAAAGCAGAACAAAGAACTGTCGATACTAAAAGATCTGAAAGGGGAGGGGGCGGGGAACAAGAAACCATTAGAGAAACTGAGCCGGTCTGGCAGCGATAGTGAACGTTTCCAGCCCGGTGACCTTCAGACAGAAGAGTCCAAAGAAGGATCACTGGACTCTAAAAGTTAGCTCCTCTTTCTCTCCACTTTATGATCAAGGTCTTTTAACTGTGCCCTGAAATCCGAGGGCTCCAAACCTGCCTGTTGGCTCCCACTTCAAACCCAACGTCAGGAGTTGCCTGCTTGTGTTGAAGTTCGCCACTTTAAGTTCCAAAGAAAAGTTGAATGGACTTTACTCAAAGGACTTTAGGCTTATTTCTTACCACCGTGCTCTTGTCGCGATTTTCTCCTTCTGACTTATTTCCTATGTTATAAACATACGTTAAATTGTAGTTCTACGAAAGAATTCGTACTTTTCTCAGTTACTCTAGAAATCTCAAAGCTCGTTAAATATTTTGCCGTATAATATTTTAAGTTCTTTCTTGGGCTGTGAGCGTCTATGCAAGGCAAGCTTTTGTTGTTCATCCTCAATAGCTCTTGAGAAAATGGTGGTTTTCAGTTCCTTTAGAATTACAGGAAATAATATTGTACTATGCAATTTGTTAAGTTGATCAGAAGATCAAGATTTGAATATGTTTTCTTGATAATAGTGTTGTGCATATTTAACCCAGCGTTGTTCTCTCAAACGCTTCAGTGGTGTTACCTTCACAGAAAACTAGGTAGCTAACTTTTGAGGTCTCCTTGATTGATTTTGAACCAAGCATTCCAAAAAAAAGTTAATCTGAAATCAGTACTTTAAGTAATTTGTGTTCATTTGATTAATAGATAATAAGATGTTCTGGCTTCACAGCAGAATGCTCTGCACAAAACAGAAGGCAAACCTTTATCTTTCTAGCTTTCTATATGACTTCGTGAAATTTGGTGTTTGAGAATTGGAAATGAGAACTCACATTGGAATCACTTTACTTAATAGATGAAATTAAATGCGCTCACTATTTCAGATTAACTGTTTGTTAAGTCAGCCATTCAGACCTGAAACATCAAGTTTGATGTTAGGCTGTGTATAGTTTAGAACAGGGTATTGTTATGATTGCACAAGCATCTCTGGATAAGCAATTTTCTTTCTTGCTTATTGTACAGCAACTCCAACAAGGAGGAAACGTGGATCTATGGATAAATGTTTTCAAATCAGCCTGTTCAGAGATGATATGACACACCTCTGGAGCAGGTGGGACTTGAACCTGGGTCTGCTGGCTCAGAGGTAGGGACATTATCAATGTGCCACTTGAGTCCTCATTGCATCTATAGATTTTTTTTTTGTAACCAGCCAGTTCAGAGATATTAATACACACCTCCGAGCAAATGGGACTTGAACCTGGGCCTTCAGGTCCAGGGAGAGGGTCACTGTCACTGTATTTGAAGGCTTGGGATCATCTATGGATTTTTCTAATCAACCTGTCCAGAAATGTCATTATGCACCTCTGGAGCAGGAGGAACTTGAACCCAGTCCTCAGGGCCCAAAGGTTTGCCATTACCAGTGCACCACTCGAGTCCTCATTGCATCTATGAATTTTTTTTTCTAATCAGCCTGTTTAGTAATGTTATTATGTACCTCTGGAGCAGGTGGGACTTGAACCCAGTTCTCTCAATTCAGAGATAGGAACACTATCAATTCACCACAAGAGGATCCCCATCTACGGATATTAAGTGGGACAGATATCTCCTTCAGTGAAATTCTCCAGCATTCCCTCCGTCCACTAACCCTTACTGTCAAGGCTTTGAATTAATAATTGTACTTGAGGAAAGCAGAAAATCTGTATCTAATGGGCCATAAAACATTAAAGCATTGAGTTTTGGTGGAATTCAATAAAAAGAACTGCAGTAAAAAGTTTGCCTAACAGCTTTGCACAGAGAGATCTAGGTGTTCAGGTCCATTGTACTCTGAAGGTGGCAACACAGGTCGATAGAGTGATCAAGAAGGCATACGGCATGCTTTCATTTATCGGAAGGGGTATTGAGTACAAGAGTTGGCACGTCATGTTCCAGTTGTATAGGACTTTGGTTTGACCACATTTGGAATACTGCGTACAGTTCTGATCGCCACATTACCAAAAGGATGTGGATGCTTTGGAGAGGGTGCAGAGGAGGTTCACCAGGATGTTGCCTGGTATGGAGGGCTCTAGTTACGAAGAGAGGTTGAGTAGATTAGGATTATTTACATTAGAAAGACGGAGGTTGAGGGGGGACCTGATTGAGGTCTACAAAATCATGAGAGGTATAGACAGGGTGGATAGCAAGAAGCTTTTTCCCAGAGTGGGGGACTCCATTACTAGGGGTCACAATTTCAAAGTGAGAGGGGAAAAGTTTAAGGGAGATATGCGTGGAAAGTTCTTTACGCAGCGGGTGGTGGGTGCCTGGAACGTGTTGCCAGCGGAGGTGGTAGAGGCGGGCATGATAGCGTCATTTAAGATGTATCTAGACAGATACATGAATGGGCAGGGAACAGAGGGATACAGATCCTTGGAAAACAGGCGACAGGTTTAGATAAAGGATCTGGATCGGCGCAAGCTTGGAGGGCCAAAAGGCATGTTCCTGTGCTGTAATTTTCTTTGTTCTTGTTCTTTGTTCTAACAGTGTGTAATCGCTGTCAATTGTCATAAACCTATCTGGTTCACTCACATCCTTTCGGTAAGCAAACCTGCAATCCTAACTAATCCCACCTGGCCTACATATGACTCCAGAACCGCAGCAATGTGGTTCACTGTTAACTGCCTTCTGGACAATTAGGGATGGCCTACTCAGCGATACCCACATCCCAAGAACCGAAAAAATTAACTAAAGGAGGAGAGTCTGACAAAGAAGTGGAGACATTTTCGGAATGAATTCCAAAGGATATGTCTTGGATAACTGAAGGCATAGCTAGCAACAGCAAGACCAAGAAAAGTGGGAATGACTAAGAGGCCGGAATTAGAAGAGTTGAGCTGGTCGGTGGCGACGGAGAAAGGGAGAAGAAGCAGAGGCATGGTGAATTGGCCTGGTGAAATTTGCAAATAAGAATGAGAATTTTCAATCTGAGATGTTGTTCAACCAAGAGCCAGTGTTCATCAGCAAATGCAGAGGTAATTGAAATTAGTGCATTGCTGGATACAAACTGTAGAGTTTTGAAAAAGTGCAAGTTTAGAGGCTGACCAGGACTTCATGGAATTGTCCAGCACTGAGGTAATTTGGATGCTCAAATCCTATGAAAAGATTAAAAAAAAATGGTAGGGGTTTTAGCAGGGGGTAAGATGAAATAGAGTTACAGAAAGGCAGTATGAAACGTTTTATTGTATGTTGGACTCATTTCTGTTTGTCAGATTATCTGGTTACGCTTGCCTGCAATTTCCGTTGTTCATTTCAAATATGATTCCACTGCTCTAAAAGATGGTTTCTTAAGTCCTGTGTGCCATGCTGTATGAATGTTTGTGTCTTCTATGGGTACTGTCTAAATCTTTAAAAGGTTTAGAATCCCTACAGTGTGGAAACAGGCCCTTTGGCCCAACAAGTCCACACTGAACTTCAGAGCATCCCACCCAGACCCACCTAATTTAGCCTGGCCAGTCCACCTAACCTGCACATCTTTGGACTGTGGGTGGAAACCGGAGCACCCAGAGGAAACCCACGCAGACACAGGGAGAATGTGCAAACTCCACACAGATAGTCGCCCAAGGCTGGAATTGAACCCGGGTCCCTGGCACTGTGAGGCAACAGTGCTAACCGCTGAGCCACTGTGCCGCCCCGAATCTGTAATGTAAATCTGTAATGTATTTGCTTCATTGCCTCGAGTTGTTTGGTTTTTCTTCTGTCAAAGAGCTTGGTTTTTGCTATTGTAGGATTAACACTTTGCATGCACATGCACACGAGTATAGAGAAAGCACAGCATTTTGATCAATTTAAAATGCAAAACAGCCCTATCACACAACAATTAATGCTGGTTGGCCATTATATTTCTGGCTTTGTTTGATTTTTGTCATTTTTCTTGTTCTGCTCTTTGTCTGTAAATCCTCTTGGCCTTCATTGATCTTTGATTCATTTTCCTCTGGCAAGTTTTACACTTGTGTAATGGGAAATACACATTTTTGGAGGAACACTAACAATTTTCACTTTGCTGTCTTTTTTTCATAAGTTTTTGATACTGATCAATCTGGATTAGTTGAGTACTATCATTGCAGTTCATCTTTTTCCATTTGACCTTGCTCACATACTCACAAGTTACAGACTCTGGGACCATCATGGAGACCATGTCATAGTAGCTTTGAAACTGAGCCTTTGTCTGTAGAAGACAATTTAAATATTACATGAAACAACCAAATGAATTTTTGTCTTGTAGTGTTTTTGAAGTTTCCACTACATGGTACAGTCTATTGAAATGAACGTCACAAACTTGTATGCAGACTTTGAAGAGTGCTAAAGGCATGATCCAGTCAGACTTTACTGAGTATCCAAGATGATGTCCCGGTAGTAGTTTGGTGTATTCTAACAAACATTCTGGAAGAAAGTGGTGATTAATACAGTAGAAAATTAAACTACATACAAATTAGGAGCAGAAGTAGGCCATTCAAGCCGACTCTGCCATTCAATAAGGTTGTGGCTAATTTACTTTTAACCTCCAGTTTGCATTTCTGTCTACTCCTGATAACCTATCATTCCTTTTTTTAATTAAAAATCCATCTACCTATGATAACAAGGTGTAGAGCTAGATGAACACAGCAGGCCAAGCAGCATCA
>NC_063353.1:19530887-19662947 GCF_021869965.1 Rhincodon typus | reverse complement strand
TTGTACAGGATGTTGGTAAAGCCTCTTCTGGAGTACTGTGTCCAGTTCTGTCTCCCTGTTACAGGAAGGATGTTATTAAGCTGGAGAGGGTTCTGAAGAGATTTACCAGGATGTTGTTGGGAATGGAAGGTTTGAGTTATAAGGAGAGGCTGAATAGACTGGGACTTCTTTCACTGGAGCGTAGGAGGTTGGGGGTGACCTTATTGAAGTTTATAAAATCATGAGGGGTATAAATAAGGTGAACGGCAGGTGGATTTTGCCTAAGGTGAGGGATTTCAAGACAAGGGGTGAGAGGAGAATGATTTTAAAAGAAGATCTGAGGGTAGTTTTTTTTACACTGTAGTTCGTGTGTGGAATGAACTTGCAGAGGTTACATTTACAACGTTTAAAAGACATTTAGATAAGTACGTGAGTAAGATGTATATGGGCCAAGTACAAGCAGGAGGGACTAGTTTTTTGTTTGGATTATGGTGGGCATGGACTGGTTGGACCGCAGGGTCTGCTTCCATGCTGTATAACTCTGTGACAGTCAATTCTTTGGAGAGAAAAAGCTTCTCCTCATCTCTGGGGGAAGCAGTAGTATAGTGATGTCACTGGACATGTAATTCAGAATCTCAATTAAACGTTTTAGGGCCATTGTGGGATTTGACTGAAATAAAAATCTGGAATTAAAAGCTAGCATCATGACAATGATGTAATTACTGTCAATTTGCAGTAAAAACCCCTCTGATTCACTAATATTCTTTAGAGAAAGAAATCTGCTAATCTTATCTGATTAAACCTACATGTAAATGTAAATCCACAGCAATATGGTTGACTCTTAACTGCCCACTGAAATAGCCGAGCAAGGTGATAAGTTCCAGGGCAATTAGGGATGGGCAATAAATGCTGGTTTAGCCAGCCAGTCCAGAGACACCCACATCACATGAAAGAATAGAAAAAGGTTCCCTTATTTTTAAAAATGACCCCTAGGTTTAGATTCTCCCCCATGAAACACCCTTTTAACATCTATACTGTCCAGAACCCTCAGGATCGAGGAAGTTTCGATCAAATCACCTCCTACTCTAATAAACTCCAACAGATATAGGCCAGAGCTTTACTTGAAAGATAACTTACTCATTACAGGTTGAGTCCAGTCAGCTTTCTCACAACAGCCTCCAACACATTTACATCCATCTTTGGAGAGACTGTCCTGTACACAGCTCCCAAGATGTGGTCTCACCAGTCTAACTTAAGCATGACCTCCGGACTTCCATATTCAATTCCTCTCAATGCACAAGAGCATTCAGTAAGTATTCCCAATTACTTATTATATCTGCATACTAATGTTTTGTAATTTGCACGCTTGGACACCTAAATCCCTCTGCAGCTTTGAGTATTGCAGTTTCTCAACATTGAGATAATAAGCTTCTTAGTAGTTATTCTTCGAGCTGTAATGGACAATTTCACATTTTTCCACATAACACTCTATTTGCCAGATCTGTGCCCACACTTAACAAATCTATCTGTATACTTTATAGCTTCCTTGTGTCTTCTTTACAACTTAAAATTTGTACTTACCTTTATGTAGTCAGCAAAATTAGCAACTTTCCCTTCAGTCCCTTCACCTGAATCATTTACATAAATTGTGTGAAGATTTAGGGCCCAGAACAAATCCCAGTGTTACACTGCTCACTAATTCTTGACAATGCTTAAAGATTATGTTTCTAAATTCCATGTGAAAGGATGAAACAGAGGTCAAATTCAAATTTTTAGAATTGTAGAAGATATTGGAACATCTAATTTCATTCCCTTTTGACATCAGGTTCACATCTGTGAGCTGCCTACAGCTAACAGAAGTAATAGCAAACCAATAAGAATTATTTCACTCTAAAAGAATCTATCACTAAGCCTAAAATTTATTTGGTTTCAACAATTTAAAGAAATTTGTCCTTGTTATTATACCCAAACCTGCTTTCATTTCACCTAGAAAAGACAGTAACTTTAGCTATATCGTACGTGCAGCTGTGTACAGTTCTGGTCGTCCTGCAACAAGAAACATACTATTAAATTGGAGAGGGTTCAGAAAAGATTTACCACTATGTTGCTGGGACTGGAGAGTTTCAGTTATAAGGATAGGCTGGGACTTTTTTTCACAGGAGCATGGGACGTTGAGGGGTGACCTCATTGAGGTTTACAAAATCATGAGGGGCATAGATAAGGTGAATAAGAGGAAGGCGATGGCCTCCTGGTATTATCACTGGATTGTTAATCCAGAGACCCAAGTAACGTTCTGGGGATCTGGGTTCAAATTCCGCCACGGCACATGGTGGAATTTGAATTCAATAAAATATCTGGAATTAAGAATTGATGACCATGAATGCATTGTTGAATGTCAGAATAACCCATCTGGTTCACTAATGCCCTTTAGGGAAGGAAACTGCCATCCTAACTTGGTCTGGCCTACATGTGACTCCACAGCAATCTGGCTGACTCTTAACTACCCTCTGGGCAATTAGGGATGGGCAATAAATGCTGCCTAGCCAGTGACGCCCTAATCCCGTTAACAAATTTTAAAAAAAAAAAAGATATTTTATCTAGGGTGGAGGAGTTCAAAACTATGGGACATATTTTTAAGGTGAGAGGAGAAATTTTCAAAAAGACCTGAGGGGCAACCTTTTCACACAGGTGATTCGTGTGTGGAATGAACTGCCAGAGGAAGTGGTGGATGCAGATACGCTTGTGACATTTAAAAGGCACTTGGATAGGTGCATGAATTGGAAAGGTTTGGAGGGATATGAGCCAAATGCAGGCAAATGGGACTAGTCTTGTTTGGGAAACTTGGTCGGCATGGACGAGTTGGACCGAAGGGTCTGATTCCGTGCTGGATGACTCTGACTCTATGACGTGTAAGTGGTAATCATGGATGCTCACACATGCACATTTGCCTAAGATTGTTTGCATTGACGGCACTTAGTTTTGGAAGGAAAAACTAAGCTGTCCAGTACACCCACTCTGTTTTCATTGTCACTTGCTCTAAGGATGATTTAAGAATAGAAAGGTTGAAGATAACTCGACATTGAATTTAGCTACAATTTTAAAACACTTCTCAAATTCCCTAAAGTTGAACAGTATCCACTAGATCATAGACCATTTAAAAAATAGGAACAGCAGTATGTTGTTCAGGCCCTCAAGCCTGCTCCATCATTCAATAGAATCATGGCTGATCTGACATTCTGCATATTCACTTTCACGTGTTTCCCCCATAACCCTTGATTCCCTGGTCAAGAATTTATCCATCTCAGCCATAAATGGACACAAGAACTCTGTCCCCACAGCTCTTTATGGCAGGGGGTTCCAAGATTTTCAACCCTCTGAAAGAAGATATTCCTCCTCCTATCAGAATTAAGGGACACCAATTTAAGACTGAGACGATGCCATCTGATCCTTGACTCTGCCATGAGGGGAAACATCCTCTCAGCGTTTGCCCTGTCAAACCCCTCAAGAATCCTGTATGTTTCTTTGAAATCACTTTTCATTCTTCTAAATTTTAATGAATAGAATCCCAAACTGTTTAAACTTTATTCATCAGACAGTCCTTTTCATACTGGGGATCATCCTAATGATCCTGAACTTTTTCCTGTACTGTTTCTATTAAAATAATACCTTTTGCAAATAAGGTGACCAAACTGTCCACAATACTCAAGATGTGGTCTCCCCACGTACAATTGCTGTGCGACTTCCCTAGTCTTACACTCCAACCCCCTTGAAATAAGGGCCAACATTCCATTAGTCTTCCTGATTACCTGCTGAACCTGAGTGCAAGCTTTCTATGTTTTGTGCACAAGTACCCCCAAGTCCCTTTGTGTTGCAGTTTTCTGCGGTATTTCTCCATTTAAATAATATTCTGTTCTTTTGTTCTTCCTTCCAAAACAAGCAACTTCACATTTTTCCACATCATACTGCATTTACCAACCTTTTGCCCACCTACTTAACGTATCAGTATCCCTCTCAAAATTTGCCTTTCCACCTATTTTTGTCATCCACGTTAATTTCATTGTTATTTAGTTAAATGATCACAATTTTAAATGATATTTAACATATTTTAAATGTGTTTTAAGTAATCAGTGTTTAATTTGATGTGAATATTTTTACAAATTGTACCCAAAACACAACTAACTGGATCTAAAAATCATAGTATAAAGTTTTGTAATGATTCCAGCATCAACATGGAGACAAACATCCAACTCTACTTTTCTGCATTTTTCTTTCCATTTCTATCTTTCCGAACACTTGCCTAACCAAGATACTAAACCAAGCAAAGAACAAGTCACACTTCTTTCAAACAATGTATAAAACCCTCCTGTGCACAAAAAAAAGATATAGGTGCAGGAGCAGACTGTACCATGAAGTCTGTCCTGCTGTTCACTGCAATCATTATTGATTTTAGGCTTCAACTCAATCTTCTTGCCTATTCCTGATATCACTAAGAAGTGCTCATCCAGAAAACTGATGCAGACATGATGGGTCAAAAGGCTTCTGTGCTGTAATATTTCTGCAATTTTGAGAGATCCCTTAATTCTCATGACAAACCTTAAATACAGTCAATGATGTAACAGCCACAAGCCGTATGACCCAGAGAATTCCAAAGATTCACAACCCTGAGTTGAGAGACTTCACCTCGTTGGTGACCTTAATGATCAGTCCCTTAACTTGAGGTTGCACTTCCATGTCTAGATTGCCAACCAGCAGCATGTCAAGTCCTTTCAGAATCTCCTATGTTAATCCATGGAATGTGTATGTTCACATTAAATAGGAGCATAATTTGTGTATGCTTAACCTTAGTTTTGAAGAATTTTGCCACTTCTTTTTCGGTTAATTTTATGACGTACAGTTGACTTCATGCACTGACCTGCATTTGTAAGCTTGTGCTAAGTCATGCAGTATACTTGTTTGCAGCTAACTGACGCTTAAGACTGTTTTGCTTTATTACCATAGTTATTACACATTGTGAAATATTGTCAAGGTGGCTGTGCCAAATATTGTAGTCTATTTTTAACTTCAATGGCATGTTGTGTTACGTAGAAAGGATTCAATGCCACAGCAACCTCTAGAGTTCCAATGTTGTACAAATAGTGTCATTTGAAAACAAATGCATACACATAATTAATTGGAGATTCACAGCCTTGTCCCGAGCTACCATTATTTTCTAATAGCCAGTAAATGCATAGCAGAAGAGCAGACTAATGATTTTACAGAAAGCCAAAGCATCAACTGGAAATGTCACTTCTGTTCCTCACTCTACTAGTGTCGTCAGATTTGTTGAGTATTTCGAGCAGTTTTTGCTTTGTCTTTTGTTTTTATTTCAGATCTGCAGTATCCACAGTGTTTTGATTATGTTTTGCTATTCCCTTGGAGTGCCCCACTTCCATCTCTGATACTGAAATCCCTATCATTGATAAGGTCTTTGAAACACAAAATAACAGTTGGGGAAGGAAGGAGAAATTTCTTCACACCGTTGTTAGGTTTAGATTACGCAGAATATGATAGGTCAAATGACATAGTAATTTTTAAAAGACAATGGAGTTATGTACTTGAAGGAGAGTCATTTTCAATGGGTATCGGGAAAAATTGAATTGTGGAACTAAATCCGATATTTTCACAAGAGTTGCCAAACTAGGTTAAATTATAAGATGCTGTGACTAGATACTCTGTAGTTGTCTTTATTGCTTAGTACAGGAGACATGATCAATAAGGCTGGTAACATTTTATGTTGCAGGTTACCAGGTAGTCAGAGTGCCATCTGAGGCAAATTGTTCTGAAGTGATATTTTGCATTTTTTCCACCCCATAAACAATAAACATTTTCTCCTGTACTGAAGGATGTACCTTTTAAATGAGCTCCCGAAAGGCAGAAATATGTCGTTTATAGCTCATTTTTAACCTCAAATCTTGATTTTATTTATGTTTTTTCTTCTGATTTCAACAGCTGTACTTTGAATCAAAATGTTGTGGCCAAATTGTAGAGTTAATTATAAAACTAACAATGAAATGAAGCTACTGTTCATTTTTTTGCTGTAGCCACTCCAGTCCAGAAACTCAAATATTTTGAGCGGACTCTTGCCAATGTGTATTTTAATTTTCCAATAATTTAAAATCCATGTCATAGGTAGGTCTGAAAAAGTTGCATTCAGTGTGGCAGTTTAATTTAAAATGTTGTCTGAATTATTAAACTGCAAGTGCAAGTTGCATTTTTTTGCATGAAATATGTGAAACTAACCTTGCTTGTCACTTTTGATTTTTGCGGTTAATATATTTCACTGTCAGGACATGAACAAGAATTAATGCAATTGTTTAATACATCATTATCTCTTATTAAGCTTAGTCACAGAGTGCTGATGCCTCTTAAAAAGAATTAACAAAAAAAAGTGAAATATTTATTTTCAAACAGGGAGGCTTTCTGTGCCTGTCTGTGATATCGTTGCTGTTTGTGAAACTGAAGAAGATGGAATAAGTAAAGAAAGTGGAAGGTGGCAGAAGATGCCTTCATTTTCAACTGAGCTGACTTTGCATGCATTTACAGGTACTGTTGTTCATATTTCAACCAGTACTTAGAAAAATTTCATTCATCTATGCATAATTCTGTCAGAATTTCAGTTTTTCTAAGTTTGCTCCTTTTTATTCTCGGTTAACAATTAGCTAGTCTTCTGATTTTGGTTTTCCTTTTCTTGTACTATACTTAGCATTATTGAAGGCAATCATAGCATCTCCATTGCTAACAACAGCTTAGTAAGCACCAGCCCTGGATCACATTAGGGGATTTCCTGCTCTGTTTTAGTTGCCAATCCATCTGGCATATTATTTAAACTTGAAATGGCTGCACACTATGAGCCTTATAATTTGTATGGTAGTTTTATTTATGTGATTAATTTTCTTCATTTCTCATTTAGTTATTTGCCCCCCACTCCTGAGAGATTTGCCACCAGCTGATACAGCAGTTAAAAGCACCTGTATGCCCAGTAATAACCCAGAGACCTTTTTAATCCATTTTGTAAATACTGTTTCCACCTACGTCACCTTTTTATGGCATAGTGCATTGGTACTGAATGTACGTAGTTCTGTTATAAATTTTCTTTAAATTTAGTTTTTATCTTTATAGATTTTGTGTGCAATATATTTGCTTTTCATACCTTGCAATAATGGTTATTTCGCTTGCTATTCTTCAGAGTAATGGACACAATTTTCAGTAATAGGTCACTGCTGTTTAGTTGTCTATTGTGATTTTAAGAAAATGGGCAGCTATCTAGATTGGAAGTCTGTGCAGGTGAATGGAATCTGACAAATTTTTGCTTGAGCTCTTAACCTTTAACCGTTGTTTTCTGTTTTGTGTTCATGGCATTTAAACATTATGTGAACAAGATTCTATGCAGAAATTACTGTCTTAATACAAGTAATCAAGTTGTGTTATCAGCCTCCAAATCATTTCATTTTCTACTTTAGGATGGGATTTATTTTCAATTTCCTCTTACCCCTCCATATCCAAACTTATTATGTATTCAATATTAACTACATTCATGTTGAATTTGCCATTTAGGCTCCAAGATCATATGAAAGATATCAGTGTATAATGTCCTTCAATCCATTCAATCATATTCTATCAGAATACCAATATTGTTGCTGTCCATTACTAGAACTGTCCATTAAAGAAGTGCACGCAAACTTCACTGTGCCTTCAATCGGTGATTCAACATTTGGTCATCCTCCTTTAGGAAAAAAACACACCTATTCATCCATTCTTGGGAGAGGAGTCTAATTTGATTGTTTCTGCACTGTCTTTATTTTAGGAAAGAGACAAAGATCAATGTTCTTAATCTTTCCCAATTGTATTCACAACACTCTTTGTATTAATTGGAAGCTCGTTCTGTGGATTTTATTAGGTTTAAAGGCATGTTTTATGACTAAATTTGTTGATGTGCAGTCTCACCAATTTACGTGGCCTTTGGTTTTTTTTGGATCTGATGAATCAAGCGTTGGATGTATTTAAAATAATTGTGCACAAACAACAAAATGCATATTTCTAAGACTACTGGAACATCATCCTCTGATTCATGTAGGGTCAGCAGATCTGAGTAATATTGCTGGCTTACACATTGCTCTTTGTGGACATCAAAGCTCGGGGCATACAAAGTTGGCGGCATGCCTAGAGCTCTTCTATTAGTAACTCAATACTAGTAAAATTTTAATTTCCAGGCATTGCTGAAGGGTCATAGACTCTGCACTAAAAATATTCAAAAGGAAGTTTCAAAATTCCTCAGACAACCTAAACTGCAAACTGTTTAAATTTAACACTGGGCTGAAGTGTACTGAGCTGATTATGAACTTCATGAGAGCTTCAAACTTCTTAAGCGAACCTTGTTCCAAGTTACATTGCCAAGCTAGCAAAAGTAATGTGCAAATATGATATCATTTCTGATCGGTGCGAATTATACCTGCCCTATTGTGCAACTTAGTCTTTCAATGTAAAATTAAGAACAATTAGCTTTGTTTCAACCAAACTTTCAAAAGCCATTTGTGTATATTTTTTCATAATGTAAACATTTCAGATAACGCATCAAATAAGTCAATTGATGAGTAATGGAAAAACATTTGGAAAAACAGCAAGTATACTTCAGGTTGGAAATGTAATAAATGTAACTAATTTGGATTATGATGTACTTTCTTAAATTTATTGTGACTATTGAGTAAACTTACATTTACCAAAATCTCAGAATATGAAATTAATGGCTTTGGAGCACAGTGTGGTATCACTCAACTTTTCTTTACATCTAAACTTATCACATACAATACCATTTTGAGAAAGCTGCCAACAAAACCCTGAATCTTCCATCAGTGTTAACATGATTGATTGTTGACATTACTTTGAAGTTCACAACGAAGAGCTGAAGAAAATGCCTTGTTTTCTATATTACAGTGCAAGCTTTTGGCCGACGAAGAAATGTAAAAAGTTCCTATAGGTTTCAGGTGTTCGTGACATTTTGTCGATACTATGGAGACTAATCACAAGGACATTTCTGAATACACAATGTAATTTGCAACCAGGCAGCTGGAATGCAATTAATTCTAAAACAACAATGACCTGAAACTCAAATCTTAGTTCATGAAATACTGAAACAATGACTCAATTTCAAAATAAAACATTATATCAGAGTTGCAGTGTTTCTTTAAAAAAAGGGAAAATTGTTATTCAACAATACTTTCAGAAATCTTTGGAAAGTGGTTGACAATGAATGGAGGTTATCCTCTTGGAAATGTGCCAGTCACTTGACTCCTTAGGTAAACAATGTAAAGTTGCATCAAGATCCAGAGAAACAAAATGATGGATTTAGGCTTCCCAGAATTTTAGGAAATTATGAAGCTTTCCTTGGGAGTTGTTTATTTGAAGAATTCTGTTTTAAAAGTAATTTTGAATGTGCACTTGTCATCATTAAGACTACAGTGATTCACATTTCTTGTTTGTAGAATGACAGGCATCTTCTAAGATTTGTAGATTTTGTAAGATAAAATGAACTCCGCTTTGAACTCAGCAATCACTCAAAATTCCTAGCCAAATAGATAAGTTGTGTAAATGCATTAAAGTTGTCTTCCACTTCTTTGAAGTACTATACATTATTTCATAATTATTTTGTTTTATCTTTAGTACATCATGTGCAGAGATCAAAAAGACACCATTGGGAGTGCAATGAAGTGACCTTTTACTGCAGTGACCACCTACTCTGTAACCAGTGGGTACAAGCACTTAAAGAACAGTTGGATTCACAAGGTACTGTATGTTTCGGTGAAGTAAAGATAGAACTGTCAAATATGTGGTATTTTTACAAGTCAGGGTCACCTGAGACACTGTTCCAGACAGATGACCTTTCTTTCTGCCTCTTCGAAACTATTTAAATCTAAAATACTATATTTTCATTGTAAACACAATGGCCTGGATCTTCCAGTCCCCAGATATTTCGAGACTGGATATACCCTGGAAAATGAGTCTGAACTATGCAGAAGTGCAGATCCACTGACCATGTAGAATTATCCAGGAAATTGAAAGGATGGACAATTAGCCAGCATACAGAATCCCCAGGGAAAGTCTCCAGCTCTTAGTTCAAATCAGAGACTTCTGAGGATTCCGGCTGGTTACCTGAACAGCTAGCCAGAAAAGTTTGAGAAATTAAAACCTTCCCACTGACACTGCACCTAAACACATGTACACACACACACTCATGCACACAGAAACATTCAGCACCCTAGCCAATTTGATTTTTAACCTCAGTTTTATACACCATTCACTGAATACTTTGTTGTGTTTTCATGTTTCATCTACAAATGAAATCCTGGAAATGTAATACTTGTAGTTTGGGGTTGCATCCTCACGATACCAGTGTGTAATTGTTTACAATTGAAAACTAATGGGTGAACTGTGGGTGGGAAAGTCACACCAATTTAAAATGTCTTTGGTGTTGGCTTGAATTGAAGTGAAACTTTTTTTCTTTAACTTAGGTAAATTGTGGAGCATTTAATTAACCATTCTGTGATAAATATCTGATGAATTGTCTTCTACATAATGCATTCTGCCCTGCACCCACACCTTAAATGTAGCACTGATTTGTAAAATTCAGGACAGCAAAGTTGGGTGTGATTGTATGTATAAAGACAAAAGCCATTCACTTCAAAAGTAATTTTGGAATAGTCATGAAATTAGGTTGTAGTAGTCGGAATAATATGGATTGTAATAACTTTGTAGGTTTGGTCCTTGAATTTGTGGGGTTTCAAATGGGTTTATTTTGCTTGTAATCTTAATTTGGTGCAGATCCTTTATTCTCTTCTTCTACAGCACTAAAACTTGAGATGGTGGCTTTTATGAATTTGTCAAGTTTCAGTTAACCAAGTGAATGGAATATAAGCCAGGAGGGTCTTCATATGAATTTCTGATTCCTTAATCCATTTAGTTATCTGAAAAAGGATAAATGATGATTGTTGCCTGATGGACTGATGTTCAAAATGTGTTATTTATAGCATGTGTTCCCAGTACAGAGGCAGTAATTGTCCATTTCCTTTTCAGTTATTTGGAGATTTTGTTGGATCCATTGTAAAAATGTCATGTAGGTAATAAACATGTTGGCCTGTGCAACATTGCTTTTGTCAGACTTTGCAAGAGATCTTAGAGTCTCGATTTGGGTAAAATATGCAAATTACATTCTGATGCAGTGTTGTCTGTATTTTCACTATATGGGAAAATTGCATACATCACACAGGGAGTATCTAATGTTATTTGATATAGTCCAGGTGTGGGGTTTTAATTCTGTGTCTCTTATTTCATGTGAGTCTAGTGTTTTCAGCTGTTGCACCACTGATCTACAGGAACGGAAGACTAAAATACAAAGGCATGATTAGAACTGGATGAGTGGTGTGCACTGCACTGCACTGCTATTTGGTGGAATAGGCTCTTTCTGTCCTGGACACTTAACACTGTAACTGTAGCTGCAATAAGCCTGACTGGCTTATTAGCCAGGCCCTTCTTCCACCTCCCTTTACCTAGCTCTATGTGTTCAGTAGTAATAAGTAGGAGCTAAAATCGCCCAATGACTGATGGGAGGGAGTCATTAGGCAGACTGTTGCTCACTTAGGAGGAGGCACTCATGGAACAGCTGCAACTCGAGGAAGGGTGAAAACAGGAGTTGTTTGTAGGGGAAGAGATGGGTGAAGGAGCAGTGTTCGCATTGGGGGTGGAACCAGCAAGAATGAAGAGGAAACAAGACCATGTGGGGGAGTCAAGTGGGAAATAAGTGGTGGAGAAGGTGGAGAGAATGAGTCATTCTGCAGGGAGCAAGGAAAGTATTGAGTGAGTTGGGATGAAGGATATGAGTGAGGGTCTGAGTGTGAAGGGAGAACGTGAATAAGTTGGGACTTTGGAAGAAGGGAGAGCATGTGTGGATGAGTGGGAATGGGGGAGAAAGGGGGTGAGTGGTTGAAAAGTCCCAACCTGAAACATCAACTTTGCTCCTCTGCTGCCTGGCCTGCTGTGTTCTTCCACCTCCATACTGTGTTATCTCTAACTCCAGCATCTGCAGTTTTTGCTATCTCTGAGCAAGTGGATGGGAGGCAGGTTCGCAAGAAGTGTGTGTGTGAGGGAGAGGAGCCAGTTACAATGTGTGTGTGGGGTATGAGGGGCTTCACTGAGTCTTCCATCGCCATGGATTAAAGATAGTTAGCTGAAATCCGCCTGACTATTTAAAATAATACCGTTTAAGAGCACAGATTTTTATTTTTATGATGTATTCAATGTCAACTGCATTCATTTGCATGAGTTTTGATATATGCATATATTCGTTCGTGGATGTAGGTATGGTTCGCGAGGCCAGTCTTTGTTGCCTATCCCATTTTCCCCTTGAGAAGTTAAAATGCAGTAATAGCTTTCACAATACTGCCATTGTCTCTTGCTTCATTTCACATAAAGAACAAGGACATAGTCTGTTGTTAACATGGGCTCTGCCTGCTGTACATGTTCTAACTGTTGAGTGCAGATATGCTGAGGTCACTTTGGTATATACAATATACAAGTATATTGGTGCACAGACTTGAAAGTAAGAGGTAAACAAAGGGAAAACTAATGTTTGTAACCATTTAAGGTCTCACAGTAATACTCATTTGAAATAGCCTGGAAGCATCTGCTAATGATTTCTTGTCACAAAATTGCCACGTCTCTCAACTTGGTCAAAATCTCCTGTAGTTCTGTTTTTCGTGCATGAATCAATGCTGAGTCACTCATTCTCACTCACTCGCATTTCATTCAATACTTGCTCATCACTGATATCTGGCATCTTAGGTTTATAAACTTCAGAATACGTGATTCTAAAGCCTGGTTGTCCACTCCCACATCTAACTTGACCGTGTCAAGAATAGCGTATCACCATGGAACTTCTCCACCCATGTTCCTCACCTGCCCTGTCTTCATCGCTCATTTCCTACAAACCCCACTTCCGCCTGACTTGATCAGTTCCTGATTTAATCATCTGACTATGCAACTGATTTCCTTTGTCCTCTTTGTGCTTGCTTTGAAAAGCTTAACATGCGTAGATAATAATGTTCTTCTCTTAAGTACTACCATGGTCTCCTGTCATTGATCCTTCATTCTCACTGCCTTGCTTTTAACCAGTTTTGTGTATTCTAGCTTAGCTAGTGGAGCTCTGTAAATTCCATTTTTTTATTATCATATCTTTGCCCTTCTACTTGTTCACATGTTGCTCCTCAATGATGTAATTGTAGGAGCAGGACAACAAACAAACTTTATGCCATTTTTTGCCTGCCATTTAAACCTCAAACCCTGCATAGTGCAGCTGAGCCAGACAATTGTCAATTTCAGTGACCTGAGGCTTATATCCTGACTTGAAGCTTACACGTTTGTTCCCTCAAGTATTTGTATTTCTGATTCCATTGATGATCCGGATGTAATGTTAGTATTCTGTACACTAAAGCACACCTTGGAATGTTCAAGAAAAAGCTTGCTTGTTTATAACTCTTAAGTCATCTTTCTACTTTTTCTAATCTTCAGACTTTAAAAGCAGCTAATCCAAAAAGAAATCACTGTGATGAAATTGTGAAACGCTTCAGCATACCAGCAGTGCAGAATCAGCATTTTGAGTTATTGTGGACCCAAGTGTTTGTACCCTGTAAATGGATGATTTCCAGTATACATTTCTTATGTATTTATGTTGTATCGGCAAATTGCATGGAGAAAATGCTGAAAGAATACATTGCAGCTTTACTACAGATATTCATGCATTGCTGAATCTTCTAATCAGGAAGTTTTAAATATTAGCTTGTAAATAAATAAACTACACAGATTGTGGACGAGGTTTTCTGATTCTTCTTTGAAGCATGGAGACAAATGTGTTGAGTGTTAACGAACATACCAGCACCAATGCTGAGTAAACTTAACCTAAAGCTTGCCAACCAGCTTATTAAAAGCTAACATAAGGGCATTGGTGAGTTCTTTGGCTGATCACCGGGTTCCACACTGGTGTTCTAGGTCAGCAGAAGCTGCTGGCAGATTAGAGGCTGGCTGATTTTCGGTCCTAAAGGATTGTCTGTTGAGGCATACATTTGAGACCCAGTGGAGAGAAGGTATGTAATTTTTAAAGTCTTCTTGTGGTATGG
Organism: Rhincodon typus; assembly: GCF_021869965.1. NCBI lineage: Eukaryota > Metazoa > Chordata > Chondrichthyes > Orectolobiformes > Rhincodontidae > Rhincodon > Rhincodon typus. Next base: position 19,648,767 of record NC_063353.1, on the reverse strand, counting down.
GGGGCTCGTGAGGTGAGGGAGGTGGAGTGGGGGCAGTGGTCAGCAGGCTCGAAGAGAAGGGTACAGGTTGACTTTCAGATTGGGGCAGCTGGAAGATTCCCACCTCTATCCTGAACAAACTTCTGTGACCATTGATGAATTTGAAGACATCTCCTCGAGGATATAGGGTTGTGTGTCCCTCCCTGTCTCATCACCCCTCTTTGAATTTATAGTCTCTTGCTTTATCCCCTTGTTGGTCTGAGCTGCACATATATAAGTCTAGGTTTTCATAACACATTGGACCATTTTACTCTATTAAAGTCATTACATAAATTTTGAAGACAAAAAGTGTTTTTGACTGTATTTTTATATATAAACAACACCCTTCATGGAGACACGTTATTTTTTGTCCACAAAATTTATAAAAGTTATTAAATTCACCAAAACAAAAATCGCATACAGGTTTGTACAATTTCATTCAGCTTTTACACAGTTCAAAAAAAATTTTAGTTTGCAGCAGAGCATGTATGTGAAAGTGTAATTAAAACCAAAAAAAATTACTTCCTTTTGAGTTCAGAACAAAATCACATGTCCGAATCTGCTCGAATGGTGTCATTCTATGGATCATTAACATCCTATCCATCGGCACAATCATGTCATCGGCCTTCTCATTCCAGTTGTAATCACCTTGCATGCCATAAAGGGCAGTAAATTTCTTGAATGATTTAATGAAAATCTCTTCTGATTTAATCCCTGGCCTCTACAAGCTGCTCACACAAGATTGCCATACACTGCCTGTCTTCATGAATGTTTTTTCCAATCATCCAATCATTCCATTACATTCTTTTCTCATGCTACTCTTGCATAGTTTGTTTATTGAGTTATCTAAAGGTTGAACAAGGCTGGTAAGACTACTGGGAATCACTAACTTCAGTGAAATGTGATCTGAACATATCTCAGATGAGGATAATTCTTTAGTATAATCCTCCTGGTTGAAAACTGAAAGGTTCCTCGGTCATAGCCATCTTCATACATCTGTCCTTTGTCATGGACGGACGTGAATGATTACTTTAAAAAAAAAACAAAAGAACTGTTTTCTCCTTCACAGATGCTGCCAGACCTGCTGAGTTTTTCCAGCAACTTTGTTTTTGTTGTGAACGATTACTTTTTTGGAAATTGCTGTTTTGGGAGGGTTTTTTTCTTGAACATTGTTAAGCTTTGTTGCATCATACATAAACAACAGCACAATGATAGATCATGCAGAGATAGTAAGAACTTCCTGATGCTGGAGTCAGAGATAACACAATGTGGAGCTAGAGGAGCACATCAGGCCAGGCAGCTTCAGAGGAGCAGGAAAGTGGATGTTTCCGGTCGGGACCCTTCTTCAGAAAAGGGCACTAAATTTCTTGAATGATTTAATGAAAATCTCTTCTGATTAAATCCCTGGCCTCCACAAGCTGCTCACACAGGATTTCTGAAGAAGGGTCCCAACCCGAAATGTCAGCTTTCCTGCTCCTCTGATGCTGCCTGGCGTGCTATGTTCCTCCAGCTCCACACTGTGTTAACAATGATAGATCTCCTCTTTTTTTCCTAGCCAGTTGTATTCACTAATGGTGTTTTCTCTCCAACTTTTCTCTCAATTCAACTGGATATCATGTCAGAATTTATGGAAGGCGGCTTTATCCAATCTTCTATCACTGTTTGAATATAAACTGCTGAACTGCCTTGAGTCAGTCATGAAGTTCTACTGAGAGATGCTGTAAAATCTTGGTCTTCTGTCATAGTACAGAATTGTTTCTCTTAGCTTCCCTGTTTGCATGTTTTTTGGACGTCTGCCTAAGCAATGTAGAGGGTTTTCTTGAATCTGTAATCTTCTTCTCCAATATCTTGAGTTTTCCAGTTGCAGTACATTTATTTGTGTGCTTTGGTTTGTGCATCTGCTCTTCCTTTCTGATGTCATGATGTCCTATTGATCTGTACAGTTAGCAGGAGCTGAACATCCACCTTCAGTGGTGTGCTATTTTATGATTGTGACATCGAGTGAACTTACAACAGGGTAAGTTCACCACCAGTGGCAAATACGGAGAGTTTGGATGTTTTGGCCAAAAGCTTAGCAATCAGTTTTTGAGATTGGCCGTTATTTGGAGTATATGTGGTATCTGCAATGGTACTGAGAAAGGAGTAGAAAGGGGTTGTAAAATCAAGAGTGGTATGAATAGCTGTTGCTGTTTTTCAAAAGGCTGAGCAAAAGATTTTGTTTGCCATAAAGAAAGTGAAAGCACTAATGTATATTGAAGGAGTCATGCTGACATTTCCTGGACTGTATGCGCTATATTGATCTGATTTATTTTGCAGCTAGTAAATTTTACCAGTAAAATTCAGTAGAACTTAAATATTTGATTGTATTTTCTTTCACAGCTATGCGACCAAAGCATTTAATCGTATTCATTAATCCTTTCGGAGGGAAACAATTGGGAAAGCAAATATATTATGATAAAGTAGCACCTCTCTTTCGATTGGCTTGCATCACGGCAGAAGTGATTGGTGAGTTATTGTTTTCTTACTGAACGAGTATTTCAATAATTGATCACAACAATGTAAATGGCAGGGAAATTACATTAATTGTTTTCTGGCTAAGCTGTTTTGTCTTGTAAGACTAAACGAGTGCCTGCTGTCTACTCATTTCAAAAGGTAGTTGAAATGCAGATCTTATGTTTGAGTTGGTTCCCATGGATTTTTAAGAATGTGTTTTCGTTTTCAGTTTCATCGCTCATTTCATTTCTTCTTGAGGTATCAATCACTTTTTGTATTGTGGATTTACAAGGGGGCTGGTTGACCTCTGTCTCCAAGTGGTTAAACCTGACAGAACAAAAGAATCTATTTTGCTATTACCCACACACTTGTACTTCCAAGCAACCAGATTTATAGAAATAAGCTTCAGCTGTGTGGCCTATTTCTGCTCCTAATTTATATTTTCGTGAGTAGCAAAATAATTGGTAGAAAATGCCTTTTTCATTCCAGTTATTGGGGAGTTCATGGGAATACCTCATAAGCCTGCAAATATTGTTTAGAATAACCAGCAAAGCAGAATTTGCAATTTATTAAATCTTGAGCTCTGTTACACATGAAAGCAGGAAAGAAACCTGTTCCTTTTAAGTATCTGAGTTTGTGGATATGTACTTTTTTTGGAGGTACCAACTAAGATAACAGAATGAATTGGGAACTTTTTTGGTGAATTTTAGTGAAAGGAACCTTCTTGATTTTCCTTCATTGCTACCATATTAGCCACTGCTCTGTCTCATTTCATCTGTTCGTTTGTCATGCTCCGTTTGCTAAGTTTTATCAACACTATTGCATTCAGCTGGCTTTGAGGTCACTTGATCTAGGATGGAAGTTAAGATGAATAAATTGGAAGTTTATGCAATCGGTTGCACCACCTGGCATCTATTCGGTACATTATCTGTCAATGAAAACGTGGAACAGTTTCATTAATGATGTACTTTAATCTCCTGGCTTCCAATTCATGGTACAGCTCACTGAGACATTACAATAACAAAAGTGAGAGAATGAGATCTTTCACATCCGGTGACAAGTCTGACACTTGTTGAACATCTTACTCTTGTCCTATAAATCTATATGGAACGCACTGAGCTAATTATCAACTAACTGCAGAATTTGTTCCAGTCTTAACCTTTTATAGTACAGTTTTTGAACTCAATCTGAACTGTAGCAATCTCCATTTGTGGGCGGGGGGTGGGAGGAAGTGCTCTTGAATTTTGCTGTGCTACATCAAGATTTGTGCAAATTGCTGATTTATCTGTTTGTGGAATGAACGTGTGTTGTTCCATTGTAACATGGGACATAGAAGTATCTGAAATTCAGTAGTAATGCGCAAATTGGAGTCATTCTGTACGTACTACACAACTCTCTGGGTTGCATTAGTGTATCGGTGTAAATTATGAAGATAGTATGTGAGAATTTTTAGCCTGCACAGCCTGCGTGCTACTTCTCATGCAAGGCAAAGCCTAGGGTGTATGTGTTGGAAATATGGCCATGGTTCAGGTTTTTGAGGAGTCCAGTTGTTTGTGCTGAGTACAACATGGCCAGTACAAACGAAGTAAGTTTCTGAATGTACCCACATTATTATAACTGAATGTACGATTGGCAAAACCTCTGCTTGACTGTTAGTTGGATGTTCAGCATTTAATAATCTTTATAAGTAAAGCAGTTCAAAAGCAAGAGATTTGCTTGCTGCCAGTCTTGAAGCTTTTTATGGTAGTCATCTTAAATTTTGATTCATTTAACCAGGATCATTTGACCTTATGCACATTAAGAGCTTTATTTGGAAGTACTGGGGGCTTAAAAGTTAGCTCGCGTGGTTTTCCAGAACACCGTTCATGACCTCCTCAGGACCATTGATCTTCAGGTAGTTGCACACAAAGTTGATGTGGGCCCATGTTGATGGGTAGAAAACTCAACTGGGGCCTGAGCAGCACTTACCATGAGCATTTATCCCTCTTAAAGACAGTCCTTGTCTTAGATGAAAGCTATACTAAAGCAGACTGCTGTTTAATGTTGATGCTGCAATTCTAAACCAGGGAAATGAAACAGTAGGGCAGAGAGTTGACCCATAAATTCATGGAAGAAGTATTGGAGGCCCTGGTGGTTTAGATGAACATTGGGAGAGAGCCATTTTATTACAGGGGACCAGAAGTCCCTCGAAGGGTCACTGCACACGGTGGACATGAAGGCCAATTCTTGGAGTTTCTCCACGTGCACCAAATAGCAGTATGACAAGAAATCTCATGGTCTTGGAAACATTTAACGCGGATGAATTACTCTGTGTATCATCTTTTAGCCATATTCTGCCAAGGCCATTTGCTGCTTAGCGCACTGCACTACAATCACTTATCTATCAGCAGTCCTTAATGCTCAGGACTTGAGCCAAACTTTTGGCCATTCCAACTCCCGCTTCTAGATATACCAGTGATGCCAGCATCCACTGCTTCCACATACAACCAGTAATTCAGCTATGGCAAGCACATTACCCAAAATGCAACACCACCACTGAAATTCTGGGAGTAGGCAATGGCCTAGTGGTATTATCGCTAGACTATTAATCCAGGAACTCAGCTAACGTTCTGGGGATCCGAGTTCGAATACTACCTGGCAGAATTTAAATTCAATTTAAAAAAATCTGGAATTAAGAAACTGCCGATCACCATGAAACCATTGTCGATTGTCGGAAAAACCCATCTGGCTCAGGAAAGGAAATCTGCCATCCTCACTTGGTCTGGCTACATGTGACTCCAGACCCACAGCAATGTGACTGACTCTAAGTTGCTCTCTAAAATGGCCGAGTAAGCCATTCAGTTCTACCAATTGCTACAAAGTCTCAAAGAGATAAAACTGGATGGATCATCTGGTATCGACCTATACACCAGAAAAGACAACGGCAGAAACAGCCCTGTTGAACAACTGTGGGGTAGCACACAGAAGAGTATCTCATATACTGAGTGACTTGGCTCGCAAGCCAGACAACCTCCTTCCACTTTGGAGCAAGCTTGAAGTTGTCCGAATCCAGTTATACAGAGGGTATAATACTCAGCAGTGCACCTTTTGCTCCATCAACCTGCCTTGCTGCTGCAGCCACCATGTATATTACAGTCCTTGTCTGGATAAGTCATCAATTAATTTGCCTTCACTGTGAGGGCGTCTGTCAAGTTCAAGAGCTAACCATTTTTCAATAGCAAAAGTTGCTCTAAATCACCTTTTCTGCTAGTTTGGTGCCTGATCTTATAAATAATGCTGCTGTTCAACTCCTTGCAGATGAAGTATGTTGTTTGGTGAGTAACAAGCATATTCATTGAATGGGTCCCCCTGTTCCACGTTTGTGAACACCGTCACATCAGCCAGGAGGGATGTTTGGCCTTACGATATTCATTGGTGAACATTCTCCACATACAAGGTCATCCATACAAGGTCATCCCTACAAGTGCCCTTGCCAAAATGAGGTGTTGTCCCATGTGCGGCTGCACGTGCTGCACAATTCAGAGTGTCTTGACTTTCTTAGCACCATTTACAGCAGCACCACAAATCCAAATTTCATCCCTGGGAAGCTTGATGCCCAAGTGTTCTGATAAAACATATTGAAATATACCATTGCGGGTAATGGTTGGATGATACTAAAAATTACAAGTAATATATATCTTCGTGCAGTTTGCCCTGTGTGCTTTTTAAAAAATATAATTTGGTCTTTTACCAGAGACATCTAGACACCTGCTGAGTGGATTATTGCACTGTTTGCTTTATAACTTTGTGACCCATTTGCTCAGATGTCATTGTAATTATGTTGTTCAAAAGTAGATTTAGTTTGCCTAAAGCGACAGTCCATAAAAATTGTGATGAGTGTTTCATGTTCTACGTGGTGTGTGTAAGTAATAGCATGATGACATGTATTGTTATGTGGACAGAATAAATACTGAGATACCTTTTTCATACTTCAAATAAAATGCAGATTCGCAGGCTTATCAGGATAAGTGAATTGAATGCTTCAAAGTCAATCATCGTTATATAGTGTGATAGATTTGCTAACTTTCTCCCAAGTGTGCTTAGAAAATCTGCCAAATAATTACAGTATGGAAAAAGATCAAATTGGATCAGGGAACTAAGTAACATGAATTAAGTTTTATATCAAAGTTTCATAATATCTAATTTTTCTTTTCTTGGACTCTTTAGCCGAGAAGTTCAAGCACTTTCACTTCTTGTTTGAATTAGCTCTTAGAACATTCAACTCTGGCCTTATTAACATTGAACCGGCATGTTGTAGAAACAATACATGTCATTAAGCTGCTTAGTGACAGAAAGGAATGGAAGATTGGACTGCTGGAGCTAAGGACTCAGTGAAACTGAAGTCACTTCAGTTTCAAGGAAAAAGTCCAGTGACTGAAACCGTACTTGACAAAAAAATTTATCATTGTTAGAGGTCAGTCATCCTTTTTGTAGGACTGTGCTGCAAAGATTTTCTCAAGGTAGTGTCCCTGCTTCAATGACCTTCTCATCAGTATATCAACCTTTTTTTATCATAGAATGTCACAGATATATTATAAGAACTATATTATTGACCCATTATTCAGGAAATCGGTGGAATAACACACATTGGAGTAATTGTGGTGGGGGGGGAAATCCTGATAACTTGATTGTAACCTTAATTTTTTGAGGGTATTAATTGAACTTTGTTTTTATTTTTATTTCTCCAGTAACTGAACGAGCTAATCATGCTCGGGATCATTTGTTAGAAGCTGATTTGGCGAAGTATGATGGGTAAGTGTTTCTCATTGATCTGATTTCAGTTTGATCAACTGTTGAAAGATTTATTGACCAAAGTAAATATTAAGCGATTCACAATACATTTGCTGTAAAATGAGTGTCATTATTTCAAAAGAACTTTAAGGCATTTTTTTTTTAGGCTGTCCCTCTCATGCAATGCCCATCCAATGAACTCCCATGCATTTCCACTCGCCATGCCACTCACTGTTACTCCCCGCTCTCCAACCACCTGCTGCTACTAACTGTTGGCAGCCAAAAGTACATCATGCACTGCAGTCCTCTGTCCACCTTGCTTCTGCTGGGCTACATCCCTAAGTGAACCAATCAGAAAAATGTGAAAACGAAAGCTGTAAGCTGTTATAGAACTAATAAATGTAATCTCTGACTTTTAAGCGGTGACAAAACCTAAAAGCTCCATTCAGTTCTTTATCTTAAATTTTCTAGAAATTTTGAAGCCATTTCACAGTAAGCATTGCTAATGTTCCTACACTTCAATGTATGTATTAATTCGCACTTGTATTGCATTGTGTTTCAAGTTGTAAAGACTGCATCATTTTATTTTCTGTATTTTGTGCACTGAAATGGAAATGGACTTTAAAACCAAGGTTTTGCTGCATTTTTACTGCAAGTTACTGAAGCTCATTGTGTGCGGCATTAACAATGCTGTTTTGTTCAAGCAGTGGGAGGAAGATGTCTGTAGATGGCCTGGCACCAAGGTGGGTGGGGAGGGGTTGGGTTGGCAGTGTTTGTAGAGATTTGGCTGGCAGTAAGTAGCTGATTGGTTTGTGCAATTGTGACCAGTCATGGCTACCAAAGGTTACTAGCCTGATAACAGATCTGGTTCCTGTGTAACTGAACTTCATATGGGTGTGAAAGTTAGTGAGAATCCTTCAGACCTCTGGAACAGAAAGTGGTGTGTCACTCTCCTTGCAATAAAAGTATCCAAAGCCTACAGAAAGCCAGTTACTTTCTGCCACCAGTTGCTGTAGCTGTTGTCTTAACCAGCAACTGAATGAGACTTGGCATTTAATGTATCAAGTGAAGGAACCTAGACAGAAAATATTGAAGAATAGAAGGACTTCCAATACCAAAAGGATCATATCAGTAAACTTTTTGCATTGGATTCAACTGTACTCCCAGTAATTTTCCTCTGCATCCATGAAACTGGAGTTTTTTTTGATTGCCTGTGTGTCTCGGGGTTTTAAAAGGTAGGTACAGTTTTAACTAGTAAAGCCGTTTGTTGATAATTCATAGTTATTTACTGGTGACTAGAATTGTCTTATTTGTAATAAAACAGTAGTTGTTAAGTACAAGAACTCGGTCAGTGTTTTCATAGAATCCTTACAGAACAAAGACCATTCAACCTATCAGGTCTGCACCTACCATTCGAAGAACATCCCTCCCAGACCCACCCTATCTTCGTAAGCCCACATTTACCATAGCTAATCCACCTAGCATGCATAGCCCTGGACAACACCGGGCAAATATGCATGGCTAATCCATTTAACCTGCGCATCTTCAGACTCTGGGATGAAACCAGAGCACCCAGCAGAAACCCATGTAGACACAGGGAGAATGTGCAAACTCCAACAGACATTCCAGCCTCATGTGAATTAAACCCGGATCCCTGACACTCTAAGGCAAAAGTGCTTGCCACCATGCCTCCCGTTTTATTTTCTCTGGGGACCCTGCAGAATCCTCAACAATCTGAGGAAGTTGTGAAAAATTGAAGATTCTGCTTGATAGCTTGATAAATTGACCGGCCTCTAAGAACAATGGCTGGAAGCTCTCATATGAGAAGAAGGGCAACACTCTGTTGGCATGCTATTTTTAGTGCAGCTGAGAGATTTTTTTTAAGCATCTAAATGTGGATCATGAAATGAGAAAGGTAAATTACCTTTGAAGGGAAAATGAGAGAGAAGGACAAATGATTTTGACACAGGCAAAATTCTGCTGAAACTGAAAATCTGCAATAACGGCAGAAAATGCTAGAAACACTGAGGAGATCAGGCAGCATCTTTGGAGAAGAATTTAAATTTCAAGTTCTAATTACCTTTATTCAGAACTGAGAATGATTAGAAATGTAATAGATTTGAAGAAAATGAAAAGGAAGTTGGTATGATTTATTTGTTTGATTTGATTTATTAATTGTCATGTGTATTTTGTCACAAAATACAGTGAAAAGCTGTATATTGTCGCCCCTCTCTGGCACCGTCTTAAAACACAAAAAAAACCAAAACGTAGAATATAAAGGCTGAAGAAAAAAGAAGTGTTCAACTTTACAGTTCCTGATAAGTGCTCCGCCAAAGGCAACGGACCTGCTGGCCAGGCATGAGTCCCTTCACTGTGTTGCCGCTGGAACCAAAGTCGACTCTGTTTGACGCCATCTTGCCTCTACCGATGCTCTTGCCACTGAGTCCTCATTGGACTCCACCAATGCAGATACCACCGATGCCTCCAGGCACTGCACCAGCCTAAACCCGACTCCACCGCCAGCAGGTGTCTGCTTCTGACCCACCTTGCTGACACTGCAGATGCCTCAGGATCTCGCATCGGGCTTAAACTCACTACTGCTGCTACCTACATAAATCTGTGCAAAATTCAGATACTGCCAGGAACCCAAAATCGCCTCTGCCGCAGCAGCCATGAGTCAGCACTAGTCTGGGGAAGTTGGAGAAGAGAAAGGGGGTCATCTGTAACAGGATGAGAAGACAGGGGTGATTAAATGACAAAAGGCTTCTTGGTTCAAAAATTGGAAGAGTAGTTATGAGTAAAATGAAGAAACAAAAAATGTCTCTAGACAAGTTGCAAGTGGCTGAATAATAGTTGAGTAATTTTAGGTCACAACCTATGCCCCCATTCTGTTCATGTATGTTTTTGTTATTTGTTTGTCTTCTTTGTTTCTCCCTTTAATTTGCATCCTGACAGCAGATGTCGAGATATTTCACAACTCATACAGATATATCTTGTGTTTCTTTACTTATTATGACTCTGCTTTTTAACCAGGAAACCTTGTCATTTAATTCGACCTGCCATGCACCCAAACACACAGCCTCTATTTTGCCTGTCTTTCTATTCCCACTCCATTCCCTTTAATTTGCTGAGTACCGATTGAATTTCTAACTACCCTTAAGAACATTTTTAATTTTCGAGAAGTCAAAGTGGCTAGTTCAAGAAAGACTGGATTAGAAAATGGAGATATTAGGACCCGTTCTGAAGACCAAAAACAGAGACAAAACTCAAGTGAAAAGAAGTCTTGACTGAAAAAAACAGAAATCGTGTTGGTCAAGGAGCACCAGGCATATCTGAAAATGAGTTGTTGACCTGGTGAAGCCACCAAACAGGACTACTTGCATTCCAAACAGCATCCACAGCAAGTGATAGAAATGAGATCATGAGATGAGGAGGTGCCTCCACAAATATCTCCATTCGCAATGATGGAAGAGCCCAAAACATCAGTCTAAGAGATAAAGCTGAAGCATTCTCGGCAATCATCAGCCAGAAATGCCAAGTGGATGATCCATCTTGACCTCCTCCAGCGATCCCCAGCCTTATGGATATACTAGTCTTCAGCCGATTCAATTCACTCCATGTGATATCAGGAAAAGGTTGGAGGCACCAGATATTGCCAAGGCTATGGGCCCGGACAAGATTTCGGCAATAATATTGAAGACCTGTGCACCAGAACTTGCCACTCCTCTAGCCAAGCTGTTCCAGTACAGTTACAACACTGGTATCTACCCGCCAATATGGAAAATTGCTTAGGTATGTCCTGTACACACAAAGCAGGACAAATCCAAACTGGCCAATTACTGACCCGTCAATCTACTGTCGATCATCACAGTCATTAACGGTGCTATTAAGCAGCATCTGCTCGGCAATAAGCTGCTCAGTGATGACCAATTTGTGCTCCACCAGGACCACTCATCTCCTGACCACCTCATTGCCTTCGTTCAAATGTGGATCAAAAAGCTGAATTCTAGAGGTGAGGTGAGAGTCACAACACTTGATAGCAAGGCTGCGTTTGACAATGTGGCATCAAGGAGCCCTAGCAAAACTGGAGTCATTGGGCATCAGGGAAAAAACTCTCTGCTGGTTGGAATCATTACTGGCACAGAGAGAAGTTATGGTTCTTGGAGGTCAGTTTCGTCAGCTCCAGGACATCTCTGCACGTGTTCCTCAGGGTAGTGTCCCAGACCTAATCATTTTCAGCTACTTCAACAATGACCTTCCCTCCATCATAATGTGAAGTGGGGACGTGCAATCATCGGCGAACAATGTTCAGTGCCATTCTCACTTCCTTAGGTACTGAAACATTCCCTGATCAAATACAGCAAGGCTTGGGCTGACAAGCGGGAAGTAACATTTGTGCCACAAATGCCAGCAATGACCATCTCCAGCAAGAGACAATCTAACCACTGCCCCTTGACATTGAATGATGTTACCTCCACTATCAACATCCTAGGGATTACGATTGACCATAAATTCAACTGGACTGTCCACGTAAACACAGTGGCTACAAGAGCAGCTCAGAGGGTAGGAATACTGCGGCAAGTAACTCACCACCTGACTCCTCAAAGCCTGTTCGCCATCTACAAGGCACAAGTCAGGATTGTGATGGAATACTCCTGAATGGGTGCAGCTCCAACAACACTCAAGAAGCGTGACACCATTCAGGACAAAGCAGTCTGCTTGATTGGCACTACATCCACAAGCATCCCCTCCCTCCACCCCTGCGTTCAGTAGCAGCAGTGTGTACTATCTACAAGATGCACTGCAGAAATTCACTGAATATCTTTAGACAGCACCTTCCACGTCTACAACCACTTCCATCTGGAAGGACAAGGGCAGCAGATACATGGGAACACCACCATCTGCAAATTCCCCTCCAACCCACTCACCATCCTGATTTGTAAATATATTGCCCTTCCTTCTCTGTGGCTGGATGAAAATCCTGGAATTTACTCCCTAAGAAATTGTGAGTCAACCTACAGCGTGTGAACAACACTGGTTTAAGAAGCCAGCTCAGCTTTACCTTCTCAAGGACATCCAGGGACAGACAATAAATGCTGCCCAGGCAGCGATGCCCACATCCCATGAGTGGATATTTTTAAAAAAAGGGAGGTGAGAATACATAGAGAAATTGATCAATTATGCATGCACGTGTCAATATACAGGGAGGTGGCAGCCCTTTGGTGTTAACGCTGGACTGTTAATCCAGAGACCCAGGTAATGTTTTGGGGATCCGGGTTCAAATCCCACCACGGCAGATGGCTAATGTCTAAAAGTTTAATTATGACCATGAATCCATTGTCAATTTTTGTCAAGAAAAACCAATCTGGTTCATTAATGTCTTTTAGGGAAGGAAACTGCCATCCTTACCTGTCTGGCCTACATGTCACTCCAGACCCACAGCAATGTGGTTGATTCTTAACTGCCCTTTGGGCAATTAGGAATGAGCAATAAATGCTGGTCCAGCCAGGAACGCCCTCATCCAATGAATGAATACAAAAATAAAATTGATATGTAATATTCACGCAATCAAACAGTGATGTAATTTGAAGAATGCTGTTAAGCTTACATTGTACTTTTGTACTATGATTTTGAGGGTCACCTTGCTAGCCTCCTGCTGCAGAGCAATAACAAGTTTATACAAAGCTGGATTTTATTTTAGTAAAAAATCTGTTTTTTAAAGTCATTCCTTGTCTTCACTAATAATGCATTTTTCTGATTTGCATACCAAAAACATGGTAGCAATTGAATTGCCACCACCTGATAGGTAATAGTCATATGCAGATAAAATGTAAGTCTTCATTGGACCAAATCTTAGTCGAGCATAACTGTTATATCTGGCGTACAGGCAGTTGTTTGCTAAGTAATTTAACCTATATTTCCAGATTGAGTTTACTTCTGTGCGTTATCTGAATATTTCTACTGATAGCACAATTTATCTTGAGTAAATTGTGAGAGTCCGGTCTGTTCATCTGCAGCATTAATATCTATTTGTAAACTCAATAACGTAAAACTATTCAACTACAATTATGCTGTATTTTGGGAGTAGTGATATGATAAAGACTTTTTAAACAGAATTAAATATTGAAAATGTATTATCTGCTTCATTGTAAACAATACTAAAACATTCAATCGAATGTTATTTGCTTAATTATTATAATCAGCAAGCTCCTTTGATTAATGACATGTTGGAAACTTGGATATGGTGCATTCCCCTAAGCTTTTAGTTATACAAAATCTCTGTTTTCCAAGCACTCGCAATGATATTTTGTAATTTTCCTTTTTTTAAAATTCACACTCTCATTCACATTTTTTATGTTCTTAAGTACTTTATGTGCACTGCCTTATCAGCCTGAGCATACCATTTTAGAAAACGTTGATCATTCTTTATTTTTTAAATACTTATGGTGAAACTTAAGACTGTGGGAGGCTTGGGAAAACATAACAGAAACAGGTGGAGATGATAAAATTTGACAATTCAAATTAATTTGCCTGCTGTATTGACCAAATTTTGGTGCAGGTATTGATATCTTTTCATGCATTTTGTTGTTGCCAGGATTGTTTCTGTCGGTGGCGATGGAATGTTCAGTGAGGTAATGCATGGTCTGATCAGTCGAACGCAGAAGAATTTGGGCATTGATGAAAATTATCCCAGTGCTGAACTAGTTCCATGTGACTTGAGGATTGGAATTATCCCGGCAGGTGGGAAGCATTTCTTCCTAAACAAAGCAGTCAAAAAGTGCAAAGTATTCTTGAGAATTAAAATGCGAAACACACAATATGCATTTCCACTTTTTTTAAATCTACTTACAAAACAAAATTGCTAAAGCTGCGCTGGTAAATTTCAACATTAAAATTTTAACTTCCACATTTTTGTTCTTTACTTCAACATAATTAAGTCATAAACGATAGAAAAATATGGAATTTTCTTTTAAAAATCTTTCAAAATATTTGTCCTAAAACTACCTGTCTTACACTAAATGTAAACCCACTTCACTTGTTTTCTCACAACAGTAGGATTTGTTGGATTGTATCCATATTCGCAGCATGCATTGTATCTTAGTATCTGACTTATTTTGAAGAAGTGTTTTGAAAAATGACTAAAGATGCCTGTAACATAACTCAAAGTTTAGCAACAGTTAAAACAAATACTCTTTATTTCCAACCAGTTCCGCATCATTTCTCATACACTAAAAAGGCTGTTTTTTTTGGTAGTACTTCCTTTAGTACTTCGCGTAGAAGGAGATATCTCGAGTAGTGTAGTAAGTAAGGAAAATAGTTCATCTTGCCTTGCACCAGCATGGGAGGTGAAGGAATGTTTCCAAAAGGACAGCTTAGTTATTTCAAGGTACTCTCACTATACTATGGTGTCAGTTTCATACAGAGCAGTTCACTTTTGCATTAACGCAGCAATAGAACCTGAATCTGTAGCCAGAGACTGGCCTCCTACCTAAAGGAAGCAGAATGGGACTCATGGATTGGGAGGAGTGCGAGGGATGCGAGGGAGGGGGAGAAGCGTTTTACCACTTCCAGTCAGAATTTGACTCTGAATTTATACCTGAGCAGTTTCTACTTGACAAGTTTAGTGTTAGTGTGAACCTGGTGTAGTATTGTGCCAAGGCAAAGCTTAATTTGTGAAGACCTTGTCATTGAAATTACTATCGGCCTAAATTCCAGCTAGTAACTGGTCATTGTTTTGTATTTGCAGCTTTGAAACTTTTAAGCTAGTGAAAAGAAACTGAATTAGAATTAGATTTTTACAAATTCTTTGCTCAGCATATTTGAACTTCTTGTATGTTTTGTCTTTTTCTTGGACGTTCTTCTACTTGATTATTCTAATCAAAAATACATGAGCGCAGTAATTTCCTGAAGAAGGGTCCCGACCTGCAACGTCAACTTTCCTGTTCCTCTGATGCTGCCTGGCCTGCTGTGCTCCTCCAGCTCCGCACTGTGTTATCTCTGACTCCAACATCTGCAGCTCTTGCTATCTTTTGAGCACAGTAGTTCTTGTGTACTATGATGGTTTCTAGTCATTGAAATACTTGTTGAAACTTAGTGGTGTATTGTATGCATGTCTTTCAAATTTTAAATGCAGATCTGCAGTACACTCTCAACATAGAATATTTTATTTCAAGTTTCAGTTTGACATATTGTCACCAAACAATTGTAAAATCACTTATCAGAAGTGTCAAGGAACCTTGTCTAAATTCAGATATACTTGACTACTGACAGAAATAATCTGATTCCATCATTTATTTTGTTGGAAGTGGACAGCAATATTCACTGTATGCTCTCTTAATACCCAGATGTTGTTATGAAAACCACAAGGGTACTTTTGTGACGTCCAATGCTGAAAGTAAAATTAGGTTTCCTGTTCTGATATGTTTGCAATATGTTCTCATAGCAACTCAGTGATCCTGCTGGCTTTGACTATTAATGCAAAATCATTTGAGAGTGTTAATATCTTCAAATTGATGTAGCATTTTTAAAAATGTTGGAGGCTTAATTCATTTCAATTAAATTTGAATACTGTGGTTCTAAACATATGATATATAGATTGCTTGGAAAATTGCTGTTTATTTGCAACATGATAAATGAGTGTTTTATAAATCTCATGTGTAGATTATATTTTTATAGAAGTCACTTGGGTCTGTGCTGCTCCTTTCTATACTTATTTGTAATGATTTTTTTAAAAACCCATTTGTGATGCATATTTTAACCAGTACATTTCTAACAGCCCATTTCTGACCTAGTTGCAATATTTGTGCTCATATGCCTCAACACACAGAAAACTAATTTTATTGGAACTTATTTTCAAAGAAGTGAAATCCAGGTTAGAGTTTGTAGTTGTGTGACAAAGTTTTAATGGCTATGTATCACCCCAACCTGAGCGTACTTGCTGTCTGAGAATAAAATAGCTGCTAATTTTATTACATGATCTTGTGAAGTAACCTTAAATTCTCTTGCTCAGTCAAAAAAGAAGGAAGCCAGATGTATGAACCTTAAATTAAGTACGTTTGACAATTGGAGGACATTGCATGTCTATCAAGAGTGTCTTAAGTGTGGTGCATATTGCCAAAATTGCTGTTACATCATTCTTTGCTGTTGCATCATTCTTTGCTGCTGCCTCTGACAGTTTGTTAAACTGTGTGAGGAATTTTTATTGCATGATGTATTGTGGTCCACTTTGAACTTGCAGTGAATAAATGTGGATGATCAAATTATTCAACTAACCAAGCGAACCACTTTGTCATGTAAATCGACTAACAAGTTATTGGTTTATAGGATAATGTTCACTTCACCCGTGGAAATATTAATTGTCCGTGTCTTGAATAAAACTGGCTAACCATTTCCAAGATATAAATCGGCACAGGCATAGGCTGCATAGAGAGCTTATTTGATACTGTAGAACTCTGATAAGTAAGCACTGAGCATTTGTATTTAAAATGTGCTCATTCATTTTGCTTTGCAACTTAATTGATGAACTGTTGATGGCATAAAGTGAACTGAGAAGTGTAAACTAGATTTCTAAACAAATGCTCAGTATATCCTCCTCTTGTAAAACTACTGTGAATAGTCTTTTGCATTCATGTGTTTCTCTTTACTGCCACATCCTATTCCTCTCCTCACTTCATTTTTTCCAAGGCTGGGAAGCGCAGTCAATTGATTGCAATGCCATCTCGTGATCAACACATCAGTGCAGAAGTATGAAAAATAATTATTTTTCTGTAAGCTACTGATGTTGAAAGGGCGATATTTCTGCTTTATCTTGAGCACAACATTATATTGGTTCATTTCAGATTTTGTGTACAGGTTACCCCAAACTTTTATGCCTTTTAGTTTTAATGGTTTAAAATTGTGACAATGTTCCTGTTATTGGCTGCTGTGCACAGATGACAGGCAATGTTCTCAAATTCTTTGGAGTAATCTATCTTTTTAATTAAAGTGAACATAGGCTGCCTGATGCATTTTAATCTGTTTTTTTTTTGGCAAGAAATTTGCCATTTATATTTTCTTGTGACGAATAATCCTGTAAGCAAAATGCTGTTTCTTGCAGGTTCAACAGACTGTATATGCTATGCAACAGTTGGAGCAAATGACCCAATCACATCTGCCTTGCACATTATTGTTGGTTGGTATCTTAACAGTTAAATGTAATTTGAAAATACAAGTAAAATGTTACTGCCTTATCCATGAATAATTCACTTTCTTCAGAGTGACCTAGGGTTCCAGTGTATGGGTGCTATTTAACTGGATCTCCCTGTTTTTAGGTTTGATCTCCTCTTTTCTCTTTCAAGTATTATAAGGGATGATTAAAGAAAATTGTGTTGTTACTGCCTTAACTGTGGTTTGTGTGTATCTTGGATAGCATAACATCAATTTAAGAATTATTATTTATCTGAAGATTAAGCAACAGCCTGAATTATGGCTCCATTTTTTATAATTCTATTGAGTTCAGAAATTTGTTTTAAAGATTGCTAGATAGTTACAATTAATAATATTTGTATTTTAAAATCTGTCAGTCAGTGCTGAGTCAACAATCTGCATTTTTCAAAAATGATTCTGTTTGACACGTATAAATTTGAAGCAAATTGGCTCATCCCAATTTTGAAAAGATATGCTAATGAATAGTTCAGACAGTGGTTGTCAGAATGACATCAATGGTAATTAAAATTTGTGACTATTATATGAGATGCGAAAAGATTTTTGTTTAAAGAAGTTAGCTAGTCATCTTATTTTAAAGCGGCTCTATTAGACCTGGAAGTGAACGTTTATGAGCATTTTACAGTCTGCAAATTTCTATGACCAGGTTAATGCCAGGACTTCAGTATTATTCCAAATCAGCCAGCAAAGCCCACATGCCCTGAATTAATTTTAAAAGTGTAAAGTATCTATGACATGCCCTGCTGAATTTATATCCTTCCTGATTTGTTCTTATTTTTCACACTGCATGCATTTTAGTATAGAACTCTTACTTAATTTACTGTTTTCATTTTGCTTTATGCCCTGCTGATCGTTTTCTCACATTTAATGAGCAGCATGGCATTAGACCTCATCTGGGAGAAGGACTCCAACTTTATCACCACCCCCACCTTCCAGTTCCAACTCCCCACCATGTAATTGGATTTCATCAATTAACACCTGGTCTCAGAACCTTTTACCTTGGGATTTTTGAAAATGAAGTTTCATTTCCTGATCTTATCAGGAAGTATAACCAAGACATATCGGAATTTAACTTGCCCGTAATTATTTCTTTACCTACTGTTTCTGGAGACAATACCATTGTGTAAAATTTTTCTGTGGTAATAATTGCATTTATGTCACTTTTTAAAATTCAGGCGACTCTCAACCTATCGACGTCAGTTCAGTTCATCATAAAAACATGTTTTTGAAGTATTCAGTATCTCTACTAGGATATGGATTTTATGGTGATACGTTGATTGATAGTGAAAAGAATCGTTGGATGGGTCCATCAAGATACAATTTTTCAGGTAATTTTAATGTATTAACAGTTTATGTGAAGAACACTGAGCTCCTTTCAGTTCTGAAGAAGGGTCACGTTGGATGCTACATTAACCTTGTTTCTCTCTACAGACGCTTTTAGACCTGAGTTTCTCCAGCACTCTTTTTAATTGAGATAACAATATTGTTCTTGTCCAGTTAGATTGTTTCAGAGCTGCACCATTACACTGTTGGCATATATCATCAGTTCCCTTCATGATTGTGGATGACTAATAATTTGGATGTGAGGATTAAAAGTAATATTTCCAAGTTTGCAAATAACCCACACACTCATCTAGTTTTGACATGAGGAGGAAGCAAATCTGTTTCCTGGGGATTTGGACAGATCGGTGAGTGGACAAGTATTGATTAAGTTAAATACAGCATGGAAATGGAGTGAGGTTATCCAGCTTTGTAGGAAAGACAGAAAGAGTATTTCTAAAATAGTGAGAGGCTGGAAAATATTGAACTTCAAAGAGATGTGGGTATCCTTGTTCATAAATCACTGACAGCTAACATGCAGGTACAGCAAACAGTTAAAAAGACCAATAGTGCGATGACCTTTATTACACAAGGATTTGAGTATGGAAGTAAAGATGTCACACTATTTATATACAGCTTTGGTAAGACCATAACTGAAGTGTTGTGTCCAGATTTTGTATTCATGTGTTTGAAAACACATACTTGCCAAAGGGGAAGTGCAGCAAAGATTCACCAAGCTAAACCTGGGAAAAAGGGATTGACCCATGAGGAAACGTGAAATTGACTGGACCTTCATTCCCTGTGTAGTTTAGAGAACTGAGAGGTGACCTCATTGTGGGTCTCACTAAACTTGACAGAGTAAATGCAGGAAGGATGTTTTTGGAATTCTCTGCCTCTGAGGGCTGTGGAATCTCTGGTGTTGAATATATTCAACACTGAATTGATCAATTTACACATGTTCGAAATACCAAAGGATACAGGGATATTGCAAGAAAATGGAGTTCTAAATCGAAGATCAGCCTTAATCTCATTGAATGGTTGAGCAGTCTCAAAGGGCTCATTGGCCTACTTCCCCATTCACGCACTTGTTCACTCACCATCCTTATGTTTCCTGACTTATATTGGTTCCTGATCCAGCAAAGCTTTGATTTGGAAATTTACTTCCAAATTTTCAAGTACTTCTATGGCCTTGTCTGTTCCTACCTCTGTAATTTCCTCAAGGCCTTAAATCCAGTATGAGTTCTCTTCTCCTCTAATACTGATCTCTTATACATTTGCCAATTCTCTTTGTTCCACTATTCAGGTCCCTAGACTATAAGTTCTAGATTGCCTTCCCTTCTCTCTCTTCCATTGAAACGTTCCTTAAAACCTGCCTCTACGAACAAGCTTTTTGACTACTGTTTATGTGGCTCCATGTCAAATTTTGTTGGATAAATTGGTCCTGCCTAGTTTCTTGAACCAATTTATGATGTTAAGGTCACCAGTATAAACAAAAGTTGTTTTTAATCATCATAATAAAACCTAGCATCTGTGAAGCAAAATGACTTTTGACTTTTGTAGTTAGAACCAAACAATGATTCAAAATCTTACCTTTTTCAGTTGTTTCCCATTTTTGTTTTATTTATTAGGTTTCAAGACCTTTCTATCACACCATTGCTATGAGGGAGCAGTTTCTTTTTTACCTGCTACTGAAACACCTGGCAGTCCAAGAGATCCAAGGCCATGTACAGCTGGGTATGGACACATTTAAGTTCATTTTTTTTTCTGTTCAGAAATCTGATCAGTTGAGCAGAAAAAGATAAATATATATTTCATAAAATCAATAGTATGCATTCAAGTGATTTTAAATTTGCATATCAATTGGAAGTAGTTTTTACATGTTAATCGGTTTCCAATCGCCAGTGTCTTTCTGATGCCATTGATAAATCCATATTACTGGCCCAGATTTTATGCTCAGTTAATGATGCACAGTTAACTTAACTTCCGACTTGGTCAGCTTTGCACTCCGCTATGCGGATATCAGTACGTCAAAACAGTACACTATCCTAAAATAGTTCTGGAACCTTTGTGAAAAGGGCAGGTGACTGGTTAGCAATCCAAAAACAGATTGAAGAATTCACGTTGACACAGGCACGTACTGCACACACCACGGACACAAACAATCTAAAATAAGAGTGCCAGTTGAAATGTGTAATTATATACCAAATTACATGCAGAAAGAAAGAATTGAGAGAGATAAATAAAGAAAAATGCTAATTTACTTCCTGCAACTCATAACAATAACAAAAATCTGAAGGAACGTGACCCCACGTTTTAGAAGTAATTTATCAGTGCCAGGCAAATTGGTTGCGACTATGAAAGACCTAATCTTTCTCAGTATGTTTAGTAGGTAACTACAGCAATTTTGCGGCCTTGGATCTGTGTCATGCCAATTCTCTGAGTAAGATACGGATGTATCAAAGCTCAGACAACAATTTCATGTTTTCCAGACTTGGCTGCGCAAGTGCAAAAGCCGGGCTCATTCCTGTCCAATTTGCTCACTGATAACTTTACTCCTGTGTCCATCACAAAATCCTTGCCAATATGTATTTGGCCAAACTTGTAACTGTTGTTTTCTTCAGACTCAATAACAAATTTTTGGTTGCCTCTTCCTGTTTGATCAAAACAACTATGTCCTCTGTTTCAGGTGTCATATCTGCAAATACGGTGGAGATCAAGTGAAAATATCACAAAAAGCAAGGAATCTCAAATGTATTGAAGGTAAGATCTGAAATGTTTGCAGTCGAATGAGTTATTTCATAGACATAGCCATGCACTTCAAGGTTTTGTTTCTCATGTCCCTCTCGTGTATGGGAAAATTATGTCTGCCAATTAATAATGTCAAACATATAATAAGTAAGTTTTAACAAATACGAATGGCTAAATTTTATTTTTATAGGTTGAAGTACTGTACAACTGCAGGTATTTATTCTTTACATGTTGGTGCAAATCACCAGGTGTGGTAGCAGTTTTGGGTTGATAACATGAGTCTTTGCACAAGCTACAAATAGCTTTGCAGCCTGAAGTTATTTTTTTATCCACTGTAGTTACAATGGCATGTTATTTTAACTAACTGAGTAAAATAAATCACAGAACTTCATGTGTTACAAACTCTGAAGTTTAAATCCATTTGCAGCAAAGGACAAGGCCATTTGAAGTTAACATTGGCGAAGTAATGGAGTTTCAAAGGACCGTTTTAATCAGATGATTAGAGGAGAGTTTGTAAGCTATGGATATCTCTATCATTGATTTATTGAAATTGATATTTTATTCAAAATTTGGCTAGATGTAAATGATGGCCCAGATATTCTTTCCTTAATGATGGCAACTGTTGAGATGTTTGCTACTGTGTCAATGCTACTTAGATTAACCCAATTTGCATCAAACTCCAGAAGTTGCAGTGTGCTTCAGTGGGCTACAGAGAAGCTAGTCTCATGATCCCTGGATAGGTCGCAGAAAGCCGGAGGGATTGGTAATGCAAGAATCTTGTTCATTTGCATGCAACTAGCAAAGATTTTTTGTGTACAAAAGGATGCCTTTCACAAGCATATACATAAGTCAGTAAGCAAGCAAACTAGATAATCTTGTTTCCATAAACTTTCATAGTCCGGAATAAAACTTCATAATTCCCTAGCTTCTCTTCTCACTGATTCATGACACCCTTGACTTTACCTGCTTCCAGTCTCAACCATTTCCAGCTCTCCTGGCTCCCCTATATGCCCCAGCTCTCGCATACCATTGTTAGAAACCTCAGTGCTGTTTCTGACAAGAGAGATGCTGAGAGGCCAGTGGGATTGGGTTGTCAGTGGTGGTAGGAAGAAGAGGTGGGGTAAGAATGGGGGGGAGTTGACAGAGCAGGCGGGGAGTGGGGTTGAGAAGCTGGGAGTGAGTGGGAAAGTGAGTCAGAAAAGCTGTGGCAGCCATCTAGTGGACCAAAAAGATGTGGACACCCCACTTTCGCAGTTGCTTCTCTGATGAACACTAATAGTTCAAGTAACTCTCAGTTCTTAGGATTATTGTTCAGAAAAAAAATGTAAAATTCTAAGATAACTAAAGTTTTCAAATCTTCCTGGCAAAGATGATTATAGAATTTAGAAGTGATTAAATGTATATAAACACATTTTTAAGAAAGAAAATGATTAACAGCCATTACAAGCATTTGGAAAGCTCCAACCTTGAACAGTGACTGTTTCTCTCAAGGACTGTGACATCATCTTGTGACATCAAATAGGACATAGCTTGCATGAAAATACGCCTTACTTCTAGGTTTCACACAACTTTACTGCTGGGCCCATGCTGCAGTCGGGAGAATTCTGTCCTGCTGCAGTCCATGGCCTAGGTAAATACAGATTTTCTTTTGTTTTGCGCAGTCAGTGGATAACTTCAACACTTCACTGCTGACAATAAAATCCGTGTCAATAGATTCTTAAACATTCACAAATTAACAGTAGAATTTTGCAGGAACTGATGAAGTTAAAAATTCAAGTTGAGGAACTTCTGCCTCAATAAGATGTTGCATAGTATCAGATTCATATAGATCCTCAAGATGCCAAGATTAACCTGATCTGAGTTAGCCGATCTGACCTACCTTCCATTTGGAATGCAACAGTTGGCCTTAATGTATTGTACTTATCCAACAGTTCTCAAACACTGTTTTGATTGAAAGATATCATTTCCAATTAGATAATTTACCATGGAACCCTTAGCTAAATTAGAATATACAGTGCTCAAAATATGATAATGCAGTAGATTTTTTAAAAATGCTTTCAATACAACAGTTATTTACTTACAGTTATCACTTGAAGGGGTCTTCGGGCCGAGTGATGTTTGGCAGTGGTACCCACAAATTCTCAAATTCCAGCAATGACCTGGAGTATTGAAACTCTTTAAAGTATTGATTACTGCAAAGCCTTGACCAAGGATATTCCATAGAAAACCAGCTGCTCTTCCCTCTAGAGATGATCAACAGAAGTTAGCCTTAGTTCATACTGAAGTCTTCAGATGCAAGATGTTGATTTTAAAGTTGCATCAGTGTATAATTCCAAATGAGTCAAACACCTTAGCCTGATTTATTTAATGCTCACCTTGTCAGAACAGATATTTTCCAACTGTATAAACTGCTGTAACCAAATCTTGTTTTTGCCACTGCTAGTGAGTACAGGAAAAATTTTATAGAAAATAGCATTTCAAGAAATAGATCTGTAACTTTCCATTTATGAAATGTTGTTTAATTAGATAGGATCCTGTCATAAACATTCATGAGCTTTGAAATAGTTCCTTGCAGTGATGGAGTTGAGGAAGCACTAGTAAGGGTATTGGGGCAATTGTTAGATTTCTTGGATTGCCAACAATTGCCCAACGGCACAGGAGCCTGCTGCTAATGATTTGTCATTTTTACCCAATTGTCACATGAATAGTTTTGACAAAGTGGATTTTGAAAGAATGTTTTCCCTCATGAGTGTCCAGAGCTAGGGGGTCTGTAAAAAAAAAATTTAAGGGTCACCTTTTTAAGACACATATTATGAGATTTTTTTTTTAATCTCAGAGTTACGTAACTTTAGAACATTATATATCAGAAAGGCAGTAGAGGAGGGCTCACTGAATATTTTTAAGGCAGAGGTAGATAGGTTCTTGTTAGGCATGGGACTCCGAGTGTATCGGGGTAGACGGGACTATAGAATTCATAACACCAGCAGATCAGCCATGATCTTATTGAATGATGGTTCAAGCTGAAGGGGCTGAATGGTGTACTTCTCCGAATTCATTAGGTTTGTTTGTTATTTCTGGTTGCTCGTTCATGCCTTCTGCAGACGCCTTGCAAAGTATTTGGACTCCAGTTTGAGAACTGCTCTATGAGATAAGAGGACAGTTGATATGGTTTCTGCTCTCCTAATTTGACTCTGTGACAACCATCATAATTGCTTGTGTGACTGTTCATGAAGGACATGATCATTTCCAGCTGTGATGTCCCCAATATCATTTCATGCCTAAGCTGTATAACAAAAACTAAAATACTGCAAGTGCAAAAGTAAAGATTTTGAGCCTCACTGATTTGTATAACCATTTGTTTCTCTTACTTTAGAAGAACAGCAACAGTGGAAAGTGATTAAAGGAAAGTTTCTGGCTGTAAATTCAATGAATATGAGTTGTGCATGTCCGAAGTCTCCCAAGGGTCTTTCACCAGCGGCACACCTGGCTGATGGGACCATTGACCTTATTTTAGTCCACAAGTGTTCAAGATTGAGTTTCCTGAGGCATCTTATCAGGCACACAAACAATGATGATCAGGTATCAGATCTATTGAATTTTTCCCTTAATGCTGTAAGAATAACATTATAAAAGACTAAAACACCCACAGCCTAACTAAATCGTTGCAGTTTTTTCAGTCTGTGCAATACATATTTTTGTGTAATGGTCCACCCTCTACTCAAGGAAAAATACTTTCTTTTAAATTGTAGTATTAGGTGGATGTTGATGAATTCTCAAAAATTAGCAAATTCTGGAATCTAAAAGTGAAAACCAATACAATAGGTTGTGCAATTGAGAAAAATACCTTTTTTTATTTCAAAGTTTTGAGGAATTACCTTGCCCTCTAAAGTTTTCATGTTTTATTTTTTGTAGGTGCTGATTGACAGCCGTGTATTTTCAGAATTTCAAATCTCTTTCTATTAATATAGAGTAGTATCTTTAGGCTTGCAGCATGATCATGGAACTCGTGTAGCGCAAGTCAAAATAATTACTGTACTTGGAAAGTTTCTTGTCTAAACTTAAACGGAAATTCAGTTGCATTTAATCAATTGACAATCACAAACATATGAGAAGATTTTAATATTTCAAATGTGACATTCTTGAAACTAACTATAGAAAACAGATTTAGTGAATGCATACTTTGGTCTTTGATAACATATGTACAGTAAACTCCCTGTTATCTGACATATATGAGGAATGGGGTGCACCAGTTACATGGGAAATACTCTTATAGAAACCCACTAAAGCACATTCCAGTTTTTAAATAAAAAATCTTCAATCTGCATGTCAAAAGGACAGTACAATTTACTTCATGGGTTCTGGAAACTGATAGTATTTAGTCAGGGTTATCAACAGAACTAGCACTTGCATCTTCAGCAGCAGCTGAACTTGAGGGCTGAAGAGATGAGGATTTTATCCTCCTACCCCTCTTGAATGAATCTCCCATCTGCCTACTTGCAAGTTTTCCTTTTCATTGGGAATGCAGGAGGTGAAATTACTAAATCAGTTTCACTGTTCTACAAGTTTCAAGACATTTTTAAATCCTGCCGTGAAACATCTTCAACCTGCTCCCCTGCATCATCTTTCTCTTTTTGAACTTTAGGTTTGTCGTGATTCAAAACAGTGTTTATAACTTCTTCTATATTTAATGTCGTTGTAACAGAGCTTCCTTGTTAGCATTTGACCATTCATCAAGTTCATGTCTGGAAATGTGTTTTTACTAGATTTGTAGCACCAGTAGAGCCAACCAATTCGTGGTTTCTTCTTACATACTGTTCATTTGCTTGCTTTCTCACACACACAATCCTTCAAAAATTTCTTTCTCATCAGCCACTCCTTCTGCAAACATGGAAAGAGGCCATAGGTTTTGTCAACATTTTTGCCAAACTTTTCACCAGGTTGAGCACATGAAGCATGTGAAATAAACAGGCACCAATTTAAGACTGAGGTGAGGAGGAATTTCCTCTCTGAGGGCTGGGAGCCTTTGGACCTTAGAGAGCTATGGGGGCAGAATTTTTATATGTATTTAAGGCTAAGATAGATAGATTCCCGATCAGTAGGGGAACCAAGGGTTACGTAGAAAATGAAGGAAAGTGGATATGAGAAATGTTGGATAAGCTATGATCCTCTTGAATGGCAGAGCAGGCTCGAGGGGCTGAAAGTCTCACCCAAGCTTCTATTTCTTATGGTCTTTAAAATGGGATCTTTGATACACTGAGGGCTGAAATTCATGAATGTTTCCTTCGTGGCTTGTCAGTTGTCTGTGAAAATCACATCGATAAAACATTTTTAGATTTTGGATCATTCCCTGATCCATTGATTGAATCAAACTTGTCACAATAGGAGGGAGTAAACACACACAAATATTGCCATTTGATGAATTCTTCTGAGGGGAATGAACAAAGCAATTATCCGATAAAAGCACAACCTTGTTTTCTTCAGGTATTCCTTTCTTTCACAGATGTTCTTTTACACTAAGCACAAAAGCACGATGAAGCTATCAAGTTAAAAACTTTCATCCAAGTAAATTTCATGCATTTAAGATAAAATGCCAATCCAAGTCTTCAAGCTTAAGAGAATGAATTGTATGAACACCACTGTATGCTTTTACCACTCCTGGATTTCACAAAAAAGGCCCTTCACTTTGTGCTTTATTGTTACAGATAATTGACAAACCAACATTGAACTCCTGCACAAACGCATGGCAATTTTCACCCTTTTCCAGTCTTTCACATATTTCCGTTGCTGTTTCAAAGTGAAAACATATTTTCCCTTTAGCCCTTGCATGGGAGTTTTCTGAGGCCACATTCATGGGTAAAGGATTTCAGATCACAAATTCAACTAGTCACTACTGTAATGGCAATTAGGAAGGACAATAGACGGCAATGCTTCATGGCGGCTGGGAGATTCACCACAGACTGGGTGAATATATGTGCATTGGGACTTGGTGCACCAAGTTCAGATAGATGTCTCTGGAAACAAATTTATTAAAATGGTAAATTTCCTTTGTAAGTTTTGCTGGTTGCTTGAGAATTCCAGATGCTTATGTACTGGATAACAGGGAGTTTACTGTACTCGCACACTAGTGATGAATGTAAGGATTATTCATTTGATACAAAGCCCAAATGTTGTTTTGCATCAGCTGCAAAAGTAGGAGGGTTTTCCTCAGTTGGTTTGACCTCTTTTAATGTTAAAAATTAGCCTCTTAAATGATAAATCTTCTAAAACAATATATGTCTGCAATATCTTCACTCAATTATTGAATATACAGTAAAATTCCGAAAGAGCTAACCTGAAATCATGCTCACTGGCATGGATAATGTGGAACTCTAGCCGTTTAAATTTAGTTTTGTGTAGAGATAAAGCTAATTATTGTTACGTAATGTTAAGTTCTTGTGCAAGGTATTAAGTTGAAGCATATTTTAATTTATTTCAAATCTAGTTACAATACTTGAAGCATTATTTACTAGAGTGGTTCATCTTTCTCTAATTCTTAAACTATCTTGATATTCTACCTCCACGATAGGATCCTTTGAATTAAACTTGATAGTAGGCAGTCATTAGTATTATAAAATTGATTTGTGGAGTTCATATTCAACTAAAAGACAACAGATGCATTTGGCTGTTACTCAGCTTTGTGACTTATCTGTAACATGGGTTGATTTCTTTAAATAGTTTTATTTTTTAAAGATGGACATGATGGGTGAATCTTGTGATGGAGTAGGGTCACTATTGCACACAGTGACTCCCGCATGACACTAGTACAGGCCCATCATCATATGCTGTGATCTTTAAGGAATGTAGCAAAGGTTAATGAATTAACCAAACAGCTCAACGTTTATTTTAAAGTGTGTACTTGTAAGCAATATACCTTGTTACGTCATGAGCCATGTCAGTTGCATGTAAAATTACAACTTTGACAATAATGCTTCACAAATCGAGTCAGAGTTATGCAGCATGGAAATAGACCTGTCGGTTTAACTTATCTGCACCAACCAGCTATCCTAAACTGATCTCGTCCCATTTGCCAGCATTCAGCCCATATTCTTGTAAACCTTTCCTATTCAGTGCCCATCCAGATGCTTTTTAAATGTTGTAATTGTATCAGCCTCCTCCACTTCCTCTGGCAGCTCATTCCATGCATGCACCACACTCTGTGTGAGATGTTGCTCCTCAGGTCCATTTTAAATCTTTCCGCTCTCACCTAAACTTATGACCTCTAATTTTGGACTCCCCTACCTTGGGAAAAAGATCTTGGCTATTTACCCTATCCAGTGAACATCTATTTGGCTGTGAGGGTTACAGGTTTCCCCATAGTACAAGGTGTCACTGACCATGTATACTTTGTTTTCTGGGAATCATTGAAAGTCCGCTGTATATTCATAGAATCCATGCAGTGTGGAAACAGGCCCTTCGGCCCAACCAAACCTCAAAGCATCCCACCCAGACCCACCCTGCTTTAACCCACCTAATCGACACATCCCTGAACACAACGGGCAATTTAGCGTGGCCAATCCACCTAGCGTGCACATCTTTGGACTGTGGGAGGAAACCGGAGCACCCAGAGGAAACCCACGCAGACACGGGGAGAATGTGCAAACTCCACACAGTCGCCCGAGGGTGGAATCGAACCTGGGTCCCTGGCGCTGTGAGGCAGCAGTGCTAACCACTGAGCCACCATGCCACCCCTGATTCTTATTTCCTGGAATATACTAGAACGGAAAGTGAGTACACTTTCCGACATCGAGCTGCTGGGTGACCATAAATCGGCAAACAAACTCTTGTATGCCAGCCATGCACAGCGTACCTACAATGGAAGCCATGTTACCATATGAAATGTCATACAGCAGATCACTGGCATGCTGCCCCAGACCACCCGGAGAAGACAAACAGTCAATCACTATAATCAAACCAACACACATTATACAATGTCACAAATTGGAACTACTTTGATTTTAGTTGTGAGCTACTCAAACTACAGACACTAATATATGTACACCAGAAAAAAGTGGAACACAGCATATTATTCACAAAGCATCAAGTGATAGCTTGAAGACACTTACTTGTTTCAGCAATATAACACCATACTGCAATCTTGAAGTAGCTAATCGGTAATTTGCAAAATCTTATTAAGCAGACAGCTGGGAAGAACACCCACGGACACATCTGTAATTTGATAGGATGCTAATGTACAATAACAGGGGTGTAAGAAAAATCCAATTGCAGAAAGACTTCAATGTTGAATTGAAATGTTTAATTCAATGTTATTAAAGCACCATGGGAAGTCTATATATTAAAATAACTTAACATTCATAACTTGGTCCTTCTAATATTGCAGTTTGACCATGCATTTGTCGAGGTTCACCGAGTGAAGGAATTCAAATTTACACCCAAGTACTGTGATGAAGAGGACAGCGATATCCGGGATGTTGGTAAAAACCTCTTTGGCCAGATTTGTAGGGATCATCCCAGTTGCAGCTGTGCCCAGCTTCAGAGCAGTTGGAACTGTGATGGAGAGATAATTAAGCACGCAGCCATTGACGTGAAGTAGGTGTTTATTGTTTAGTATGTTATCCCTATCTGTCAGCCAGTTGTATAAAAAGACTACAGGGTCACTGACTTCATGAAAATTGATTGCCACTGTTCACGAATGTGCAATGCACACATAATCGCATATCATATGGGAACAAATGATATACCTTTTGAAGTTTGATGCTAATTTATTTTTATACTTGGTGTATGTTTGATATGATTCACTTTGAGAACCAATGAGAGAATACAACCACATTGCAGCATATTTTCCTAGCTCTACTGTTGCTAGCATGGGCAGCATGATGACTCTGTGGTTAGCACTGCTGCCTCACAGCGCCAGGGACCCAAGTTTGATTCCAGCCTCAGGCAACTGTCTGTGTGGAGTTTGCACGTTTTCTCCATGTCTGTGTGGGTTTCTGTCAGATGCTCTGATTTCCTTCCACAGTCCAAAGATGTGCAAGTTACGTGGATTGGCCGTGCTAAATTAGCCATAGTGTTAGGTGCGTTCGCCATGGGAAATGCAGCTTTACAGCGATAGGGTGAGGGAGATGGATCTATGTGGGATGCTCTTCAGAGGGTTGGTGCGGACTTGTTAGGCTGAATGGCCTGTTTCCACACTCTGGGGATTCTGTAAAATAGGCAGTAATCCAGAGATTACTCAATTTGATGTTCTAATTTCTACCTCCCTCTCTAGTTCCTAGAAATCTGACCAAAAGACTTCGAGACCTATTTATACCTATATGCAGCACATCCTGTGGCTTGCTACCTGGCTCCTCCTGTTCTAGATATTGAAAATAGACAATACTGGAAATACATAGCAGGTCAGGCAGCATCTGTAGACAGAGAAACATAGCTTACATTTCAGTTTGCCTTTCTTCCGAACTGGGAAAAGTTAGAAACTAAAGACAAGGCCTATGCTGGGGTGGACATCAGAAGAGACCTAACAAGAATTGATGGTGCAAGTTGATTCATCAGAACATATTCAACAGATAGAAATAAACTTGGAGAATTAAATGGAGTCCCTGCAGTAAACGGGATTGTTGAGGTAATTGTGGCTAGTCTTGGAGCTTGTATGGACAAGATCATGTTTATATTTATAGACATTTACAAACAGTACTACCAATGATTTCAGATATTTTTGTTTCCTTTTGTAAAATGTCACCTAAAATTGAGACTTTGCTAATTCCAATCTACAGGATATGCTCATGTACTCCAATTGCCTGAACTGATATATCACCTTTGAAAATACAATATTCCAACCTGTTCAAGTAGAAAACATTTTTAAATTGACATTTTTTAAGTAGAATTCATCTTCATTTTAAATAGATATCATTCACATGTTCTTGTTTAATCTCTCACCATCAACTTATTGATCTTTAGAAATGAGAAGCTAATGGTTTGTGGATGTAATTGATATTTGAGTGTTTGCTTTGACAGTGAATTGCTTAACAGTTAGTGATACAAGTAGAATTATAACTACGTTGATAAACATTTTATTAAATGCGACTAATTTTGTTTTATTTCTCTTTGAAGGGTTCACTGCCAGCTGGTGAAGCTTTTTGTAAGAGGGATAGAGGAATAGAAGAACCTCTAATGCAGTAGACATTAGAAATTCATTTGTAATTTAATCAGATTCCAAACTATCTCAGGACTGCGCAAACCATTCATGTAGAAGTTTAAAACAGAGTATTTATGTTTTGAAATTTATTGTGTAATCTTGCGATTATAAATTAACTTACATTATTCAATGTAGCCAGTAATATTTATTACACAAAGTGTAAGCATTAGAAGAAACAAGAAATAACTAATTTACTATGGAGCTTCAGGATTTCAATTCTTTGATTTTTAATGTAAGAATTACATTTCAAAAGGAGAGTTTAATTTTATGGTACAGTATTTCAGGTGTAAAAGATCAGTTTAACCATGCCATTGCTGTGTTGCAAGAAGATCCAGTTTGTGCATTAGCAGCGTAGTTTTACAAAATACATTCTTTAGAAAGTGGAGCAGAGTTCCAGAGCACTTATAATCCTCTGCCTCATACTAAATTGGAGTAAATGTGAGTACTGATTTACTGACTGCTACCTAAAACTTAGACTGCAAATTTCATGATTGTCTGTTTTCTGGCATATGATCCAAATTCCTTTTGTAATTGAATTCTTTGAACTGAACTAGATTTTTTTCAATTTATTTTACTGCACCTTGCAACTTACCAATGCAAACTGTACTTTCTAAGCAATGGTACAAAGAGGCTATAGTTTGAGAATAATTCTTTATTTTACTAACTATTAGAAAAATATATATAAATGTCAACTTATGAGTTTGTACATAAATATAAATATATATTTATTGTTGTAGTACATGAAGCTAGCTTTTGTTTAGCTTAGTTTGTGTTCACTATGTGAATTGTATGTAGATAGCAGTGTTTATGCACTAATAGATTATATCTTAATGAACTTAAAGCAGCAGTCACCAATTTTCTTCGATATTTCACATTCCTACTGTAAGAATGGTCAATAGTTTTCTATAGATGGCAACAGAGTTGCTTCCTGCACTGAAGTTGTAGATCTTTATTTCTCCAACTAAGTATTAATGTTTTGTTTTAGTGACTTCTGTTCGTTTCAGAATTATTTGTCTGGATTGTTTTTTGCATGTGCTTTTCAATATGTGATTCTCTGTATTTTCCTTCTCGTCCCTCCGAATTGTACATAATAAATGTAAAGGACTGGAATGGATATCATTCACAGTCTTTACAGATATATTAGAATGTGATCTATTTAAATTGCTTGTGCCATACAGCATTCCATGATTTTTTGATGTAAACTGTGTTTAAAACTGGCATGTTCCAGGATTGAGGAGCTGTCTTTCCTGGTGATTGACTCATCAGGCCATTTCTAATGACTTTCTAGACCAAATAACTGTGGTAATATTGTCTGTTGTGGAAAAAAATAATAAAATTGTTTGTAAGTGAGGAATTGGTGAAACAAAATGTTCTGGCTGAAAACACTGAAACAAACTACATTACCAATAGCTTGATTTTGTTTGCATCACTCTTTGATCTCACTTTCCTCCACAAATTCCTCCACGTCTTAACTGGTTGATCATATTAGTACCAATTTTGGAACCTTGCTGGATGCAGATTAGCTGCAGTGTGCACCTACATAATGGTTCAAAAGTAATTCATTAATCAAGTGCTTTAGAACATCGCAGGAGGTAAAAACATCTTGAAGCAGATGCTATGCGTTTTACTTCGTCAGGTCAGCAATTTCAAAACTGATGCAAGATTGAACCATGCTGCTTTGTAACGTTTCAGTTTGCTAAATGTTAGCTGGATTTTAATTCCGCTAAGTCGCTCTGAATTGGGCAACAATATTCAGGAAGATTGAACTGAGGTCTACAGCTGTCATTCCCTTATTCCAACCTTATTTTGTGTCTCTGTTGGATTTCAACTGTCTGTACTTCCACATCGACATACAGTCATAAATAACAGATGAGCCATTTGGACCATTGAGTCCGTGCCAACCTAGCTACACTAATCCCATTTATCAGCACTTGGCCCTTAGCCTTGCATGTTATGACATTTCAAATGGTCATCCATGTAGTTTTTAAAGGATGTGAGGTTTCCTCTTCTCTCTACTCTCTCAGACTGTGCGTCAGTATTCCCACTGTTGTCTGAGTCAATTTTTTTTATTTGTTCAAATCCCCTTTAAACTTCCTGCCCTTCACCTTAAAATTATGTCCCCTTGTTATTGGTCATTCGACTAATGGGAGCAGCTGCTCCTATCTACCCTGTACATGTCCCTCAATCTTGTACACCTCAATTGGGTCCCGCCCCAACTCAGCTTTCTCTGCTCTAAAGGAAACAACCTGAGACTATCCAGCTTCTCCTCACAAATAAAATGCTGCAACCTAAGCAGCATCTTCGTGAATCTTCTCTGCACCCTCTCCAGCACAGTCACAAAAACAGAAATTTGCTGGAAAATCTCAGCAGGTCTGGCAGCATTTGTGGAGACAGATCACAGTTAGTGTTTTGGATCCAGTGACCCTTCTTCAGAACATCAAAGTTTCCAGCAGTTTAGTTCTTCCAGTACTTCCTTCCTATAGTGTGGTAACCAGAAGTGCACATGGAGACCAACTGTGGCCTAATCAAAATTTTGTAAAGCTCCAATGCAACCTCCTACTCTTATAGTCTCTGTCACAACTTATAAAGGCAAGTATTCTGTATGCTTTCTTAACCAGCCTATTAACCTGTCTTGCTGCCTTCAGTGATCTGTGGACAGACGCACTGAGGTTCCTCTGTTCCTCTGAGCTGCCTCGTATTTTGCCATTCATTGAATACTTCCTTGACTTCCAATTAGTTTGTACAGTTTTGAATTACTTATTACTTTGGTTAGCTCCTCTGCATGTGACTTTATACCTTTTATATTATTCCAGTCATTTGGTTTGTCTCCAGCACCACCTTGTTTTTAATTTTTTTATTATTATTTCTCTGCTTCATTTAATCGGATTATAGGTCATTATGGGAACAAAACCCTCCAAGCAGGGACAAAGACTCAGGAGGCAGGCAGGATTCAGGAATGTGGCAGTCTTTATTAAAGCAATGACTGGTCCATGCAGGGAGAGGGACAAAGAATTCCCCCCCCCCCCCCCCGATTGTGGCCTGGACATGAGAGCCCAGTTGTTCTCTTAATCTTTCTCTCAGATTGGAAGAAAGATCAATGACACACTCTGATTTTTACAGTGAAATACAGCATTTTTATAACATTTTGTTACAATAATCACATACAGTTTGGTTACTGTGACCTTCCCCTTTTTCTATGCATTCTATCCTGTGAAACACCTAATCAGTGATGGGCACTCTTATGGACAGTCCCAGGTTCCCATGATTTCATGGTGTTTAACTGACATTGTAATTTCAAGGCCTCGGGATCTTTCTATGCATCCAATTCGCATTCCAAAGTTACTGACCATACTTCTTCGGACCTGTGCCAGACTTGTTTACATCTCAGGACTGCTTGAATTCTGGTTTTCAAGGAATACCATGAATAATCTCTGTCAAATTATGTTATTCCTCCTGTTTTCCCCACTGCTGCGCTCTCTGCCTATAAATTCTGTGCCTGTGTGCTTCTCTCTCACTTCATCTGATGAAGGTGCAATGCTCCGAAAGCTTGTGGTTTCAAATAAACCTGTAGAACTCTCACCTGGTGTCACCTGATTTCTAACCTTGCCCACCCCAGTCCAAGACCGGCACTTCCATATCAAAAATTCCATAGTGCGCCACCTATCACTTTTCAGGGTTAAATATCTAATTTTTTTTAATACAAGTATCTCTTGCTCCCTTGATTTTACCCAGATCATTCATGTGTTGAAGGCCTTGGGTCTCAGCCAAAATATTGGCATCAAATTGAATGCTAATCTTTAGCCTCATTCTGTCCTTTTTTAAAATGTTCCTCAACTCTTCTTGTACTGTAGCAGCAACCCTGCTGCACCTCAAGTTTTGCAAAGTAGAGCCCCTGATTGCTGGCTGAGACACCATTTAGGTCCCCTTGTGTTTATAGTGGAATGGAATGTGTCTGAACATCATAGGTGAAGTCCCAGTCCCACCCTTTTCAAACAGGAAGCAGAGTTACATTTTTGACGCAGTGGTTTTCATGCAAAGATATAACTTGTTTCAATTATTTCTATTATTTTACTATATTTAAATTTTTCATT
Source organism: Rhincodon typus (assembly GCF_021869965.1). Classification (NCBI taxonomy): domain Eukaryota; kingdom Metazoa; phylum Chordata; class Chondrichthyes; order Orectolobiformes; family Rhincodontidae; genus Rhincodon; species Rhincodon typus. The sequence continues at coordinate 19,612,935 of NC_063353.1, read as the reverse complement.
CCTAGTAAAGATGTATCCAGTTAATGGAGAAATCAGTGGATAAAGTTTTCTAGCTTAATTAGGAAATTTGTGAAAATTCCACAATCAAAATATCTGACGTAGCCCCATTTAATTACTTATTTCAGGAATTGAATTCAAGCAAAAAATGGCTACAGCTTAAGAAGAACAACATGTATATTAGTTATTCTTCCAAAGTCTTCGCCCAGTGGTTTTTAAATAAATTTTTGTGTATTTTCTCATTCATTAAACACTTGAATTCTTTCCAGCATAAGCATATTTATTGTTGGAACTTTATTGTTTATCTCTCAGCAAATTGTCCTGTTCTTTATGTATTAGTTTATTGAACCAGTTTTTCATCTCCTAAGTGAAATCAAGTCAGTAGATTAAAAATAAGCTTGAAGCAATGCTTTTAAGATAATAGAGGTAATTTGTTTCTTGCCTGTTAAAACTGATTTCTATCATTCAGTTTTTTTTTAAATCAACCTTGATTTTTAAATCTGAAAATAGTTCAACAAAAATGTTTACTAGTGTGAATGGCACACTTGTATAAGATGTCACATTTGCACAAAACTAAAAATTCTTGACTGGCAAAGAAATGGACTGCAGCAGTTGAAGGAGACAGCTCACCACCAGCTCACCACCACCTGAAGGGCAGTTTCAAATGAGCAATAAATGTCCACCTGCCATGAATGGAATGAAAACAAAACAGCACAAGTGTATTTTGTAACAAATAATAATTAATAGAATGTGCAGCTGGACTCTCCTTCCTTCTTAACCACCCTGTTCACTCTCCAACATGACTGGTCTTCTTCACTAAAGACAGGAGTAAACGAGTTGGATTTTTGACATGCTCTCAGCTTCATGGCTATGCCTCAGTTTGACGGTTATTCAAATCTTCCACTGCCTTTGCTTAATTAGAGGGTTTGAAATTAATTTCTAAAGCATGTGATGGATATATTGAGTAATCACCATCTGGTTTCCATGTGCTTGCTGAAATAATAAAAACTTCAAATCCTCTGCCTTATGCTCAAAACAGGACTTGAGCATCAGTATAATTGGAGATGTAGCAAATATAAAACACAATATTAACTGTTTCTCCACAGATGCTGTCAGACATGCGGAGTTTCTCCAGCACTTCATTTTTTTTATTTCAGTTTAACACCAATATATTTTTGAAATATTTCTTTATTAGTGAGCAGCCCCTATGGTGAAAGATGTAGATTATTCCCAGGTCTGAATTTTGTCTGTTTCTCAACCTGTTGATTTTGCAAACTGAGTCATCACTTTGTTACTTTCAGATTGCCTTAATCAGCACTATATTTCACCTGCCTAAGCTTCTCTGATGAGTGACCATGATGAATTTCAATAGTCTCCGAAATGTCATTGCAGCCTTCTGGCTGTTTTGAGAAATGGTGATTGTTATTATCTGTTAGACCATTGTTAATGTAGCAAGTTAATTATTCTACTTTTTAAGACCAAACAAAAAGAATGGAAGTTACTTCTCATTAAAAATTCTGCCACAACTTATTGGATTCAAGTTGCGATATTTAAATATCCTTGTATTGAATTAAGTTCAAACATTACTGGGGGAAAAAGAATGTTGAGACAATGAGATCTTTATGTAAATAATGCAAGATCTGATTCTTGACTTGATTTCTTGTGCAGGCTCTTCCTGAGTGAGTGCTGCTTGATAGCACTGTTAACGAATCTTTCCATCGCATTGATTGAGAATCAATGGTAATGGGTGGTAATGTTTTAATAGCTCCACCTTCAGTTGTTGATGGGCAGTTTTTCAGATTGCGTGTTGTGATTGGAACCAGGCTGTCTTCGTTGACTTGAGGTTGTTGATTTGGGTTGTTAACTTGGGCCAATCAGGAAAACCCTGGCTGACCCATCTCCTCTATCTCGGGGTCTACCTTAGCCTGGCTGAGGAATCCTGGCCAGGGGAGAATTGGCAGGAGCTTGAGGCTAAAGTCTCGGCTGGCCTAAGCCGCTGGACAGCACTACCTCGAGAGCTGTCTTATAGGAGTGAAATGCTGGTCATAAACCAGCTGGTGGTCTCTAAGTTGTCGTACTGGTTGGTCCCAGCTCCTGGTTTTGTTGCTGTTATCCAGAAAACGTTGGTTCTCCTGGGACAAAAAGACACACCGATTCTGAATCTCCCTATTGAGGAGGGCGGTCAGTCGCTGGTGTGCGTCCACACCCAAGTTACGACTTTTCGCCCTCCGACCTTGCAGCAATACCTTTACATTGAGCCTCCTCCTCGGTGGTGTGCCCTGGCAACGTATTTTTCCGCCAGGTGTGTAACCTCAACTACAACACGTAGCCCCTGTTTATTGACCGTGAAGGTTTGCAGGCCACCCTCGGGACGTTGCCTGTCTTTTACCAGGACCTAATCACTGTCTGAAACATGGTCGACTCACATTGCACCTACCCTCCGGCAGGAATGGCAGCTATCGTCAGAGAGCCGCTGCTCAGGAATCCACACCTCCATAATTGTAGGTTCCAGTGACTGTCTGAGGGGAGGGCCATGGCTGCGGGGGTAACTAGAGTCAGGGATGCACTGGGTAGCGAGCGCCTGGGCTGGATGCTGCCACAGGAATTGGCACGCAGGGCCACGGTAGGCGTCCAGTTCGTGGCCACTATCATGCAACGCCTTAAAACAGCGTGCTCGGGCCCGACATTGTGCACCAGTTGGAGGATGCTGAGGTGTGCGGTGGAATCCCATCTGCAAGATCCCCCTGCTCGGGCTGAAGTTCACACTGGCCCCAGGATCACCTACCTCCCCAGGCAGCCTGTGCCCCACAACCTGAGCTGCTTCCAGGATTTTTAGTTTTGTGTCTTTTAAAGACATGAAGCGATAGGCCTTGTACAGACTGCTGCTGCACACTATCCACCTTTTCTGCTTTATCCACAGCCCAGGCACGCCTTGGTGTGCCTATTTGCCACAGAGCAGTGGAGATCCCCAGTGGAGGGCTCTTTACATGGGGGTCCTCCCTGTTTCCCTCAGGAATCTTGGGTTGAGGGTGTTGTATACAGCAATCCCCTATAACCACAGATTGCAGTGTTCTTAACTGTAAGGATTATGAATGGAAGTGTGTACAGCTGCTCAGTCATTATAGTTCCGAGTTTATTTGTGATGCTTCCTACAGATTATTAATATTTTCTACCAAAACCCATGTGTTCAGTCCACTTTAGTGTGGGTATACCTACAGTACGTGGACTCCAGTGACTCAAGAAGATTGCTCACAACCACCGCCTCCAAGGTCAACTAGGGACAGGCAATAAATGATGGCCAGTGACTCCCAGTGAAGAAGTGTGAATAAAAAGAATGAATAAAGAAAATGCTGCTGTCGATTTGCCAAATAGCCAACACCCTTGGAATCCTGCATATCCAAATCTTCAGGAAATGAGTAGACCAGGAGAAAAGCAAAGAAAGATTAAAAGTGTTATGTGAATATTATTAAAACTGTAGAAGAAATGGAGAAAGCATATTTCCTCTAATGGAAATGAACGGGTTTGTTTTAACATAACTCTCATCTGTTTGAAGTGGCCATTTTCGATCCATTCACTACCTAATCTTTGCCATCCTTGAGAAAGTTCAATGCTGGGCAGTTTGTTACAAATGTTTGCAATATACAGCATCTTCTAGTCAGTCATGTCATTGATTGGCGCAATTTCCATAACTGAAGAAAGGCCCATGGGTAAATATGCCTCTGTAAAATTTTGAAGGGCAAAGTAAACATTTCTAAGCGGTGCATCAAGCCAAAAATGAAGGAGCTGGAGGAATTCTTAACCAAGAGCTTCAACGCCTCACAATGTTTCCTTTGCTAATTCTTTTTCCTAAGAACAATTAAGAATTGAAATAATCTTCCAAAAGCATTAATCTCATTACTGCTAATGATACACTTTTAAGCAAAACCTGTTGAACAATTTTTAATTAATGTGACCATTGACTGCACTTATTGTGCAATTCCTGTGAAAGATCTTTAGTGGGAGACTACTGAGGGAAGCCTTACCAAATGAAGCACCAATAAGTAATTATCCAACTTGGTGATACATTTCATTCTGCAGCGTCATCCTAGATTTAGTGGCAAAACCTGACCCAGAGTCAAAAGTCATAAGATTCTGGAGTAGGTCTTGAACCTAAGGACATTGAGTGAATTTTGCTGAGGCTCATATTACTCTAACTCCTGACTAAAAAGTCTAACAATTTTTCAGTGAAGAGAAACCCAGATGCTCCATGCTGATGTTATGCTGGGAGCAGCCTTCATTAGATCAGAGTGGGACTCCCGTCTCCAACTGATTGAGTAGCAGTTCTGTACTCACAGCAAGATCAGAATTGGCTGGAACTACCGCCACTTCCCAGTTTCTCAAAAAAAAGGACTGGTGAACGCATGGACTTCGAGGCCTGCAGGTACAGGGATTTTGAATGGACATGATGCCAGATCCAACAAGAGGGAGAAGGTCATGTTTTAGAGCTGAGACTAAGCTCGAAAGGCATTATACCTTGGGGATGGAGGTAGCTACTTCGGGTGAGCATAGGAAACTCCTAAAGCTACTCCTTAGCAGCCATTTAATGCTTCAATAGGCCAAAGGACAGCAGGCACCCATTTTAGCTTACAAGTCCCTATCTTCAAATATGCTAGTTTTTTTTATTGTGTGGGAGCAATCGGAATGTAATGTTCACTGCAGAAACTATCATGGTGCTTCCGTGCAGCACTGAGGGTGCTACAGTGACAGTTGTCTTTTACATGAGATGTTAAACGAAGGCCGCAGCTTTAACATTGCCATGGCATAATACCAACAAGTGCTGGGATGCTTGCTAGTATTCAGGTCATCATTTATCCCACAAATGGCAATTTAAAACAGATAATTGATCATTTATTTCATTTGAGAAAGTTTGAAATATTGAGTACAGAGAAAGGTGAGAAGATTTGTTAGACTTATTCTACCACATAATGTCCTTCCTAGGGGGAGGCCGTGGCCTCATGATGTTATCACGAGGCTGTTAATCCAGTGACCCAAATAATGTTCTGTGGACCAGGGTTCATATCCCACAATGGTGGTATTTAAATTCAGTAAAAGAAAATGTCTAGAAGTAAGAGTCAAACAATGACCATGAAACCACTGCCATGATTGCCCTTTCAAGAAGGAAATTTGCTGTCCTTATGCGGTCTGACCTACAAGTGACTGCAGGCCCACAGCAATGTGGTTGGCTCTTTGGGATGGGCTGGTTGGGCAATAAATGCTGGCCTAGGCAGTGATGCCCACATCCCATGAATGACTTGTTTTAAAAAAAATCACTGGGGAATTCTGTGGTTCAATGTAGTTATGCATCCACCCCCTGAAAGAATGGAGACTGATAAGAAGAAATCAGATTTAGTGACAATACAAGGAAACCAAATTTTGACGTAGGATTCTCCTGAGATAACATGAAATTGAAACTATTTTTCTCCCCCTGTTGAACTGGATAGCATTCCATGTACTAATTTTTTTTTTGCATCTTCTGGAATGCCTGAGAAGGTTAAATTACGTTAGAAAGAATGTCCGCGAAACCAGCTGCACATGTCTTTAAGTAGGAGCAGCATCTCAGCAAAAAATTTGTTCATTTAGTTTTATAATATTTTATGGCTTTGTGTATTCACTTGTTATAATCCATTCATCTGTCATTTTATATAAAATGGTCTTCTGTAAACCTCCAGTTCTGTCTTAGCAACAAAGTCCAATGATATTACGCACTTTCAAATTGCAACTCCAATAAGCTACAGCACCATAAGTGGATTAATTTAAATGTACACACATTCTTTGTTCTTATTTTGTTGCTGTTCACCATGCAAGCTGTCAAAAAAGGAGGAAAATAATTTATAACATGGGTCATATGTGCATCTATGGCCATAATTTCTTCTTCATAGTTTAATGTGTTTAATCGAAGTGCTCATTTTAAAAAAAGAACCGTCTGCACCCAGATGCCAATGTAGATTGAGGTTTATCTTCATTGAGTCCACATGGTCAGATTCAGAGTTTTGTTATTGCATTTTGGGTCTGAACAATGTAGAACTAACAGGGAGAGACCATTTTAAACAATGACCGCTTTTGTATGGTTAGGTTATAAAGTGATGCCATGTTTAACACTGGTCCTGGTGACTCTTAATTCTGCTGCGGGAAAGTCAGAACTTTAATCAACAAAATTTGCATAGCATGTTCATTGCTCCAAACGATTTGTGGTTAAATAAATTCAGAACTGGTATGAAGTTAGCTCAGGCAAAAATAAGTAAAAATTACTGACAAAGAATCTTGCAGAGTTTTGACATGTTTTGTCAATAAAGATTTGGTTATCCCTTCATATCTCAATGGCTCCTCTTTAGAAAGTAGAAATACTGACACAGTAATGAGATCATTTGATGAGTACCACTGAATAATTCCACAGTAATTCCAATTAAAACACTTGCAATGAGCTCCATGTGGTTATGTACTGTTGAAATTCTAAGTTTCAAACACCATATTCAGATCTTTTGACTATAAATGGTCAAGAATTTCTTGAACTTTCATTTTTAGTGATGACTTTCCAATACTTTATAACTTTTTAAAGAGGCATTCAATTAAAATCCTGTCTTCCTTCAAGTGGTAGTCGCCATAGTTTCAGACAGCCATAGGGCTGCTCTCAACAGAGCGAGATGACTGATGGTGAGTTTAACCTGAGCATCACTATGCCTCAGCTGTTTTAGGGTAACCAATAGCTCCCACATAAACAAATATATGTGACATCAACATTAATATTTGACAACACATATTTAATAAGTAAGTCTAGGAATCTGGTCAGAAAGGTAACATCAAACCCATGCAACAGTTACCCAGATAACTATAGCTTCCCTATTGAATACTTCTATCATTTTTAAACATTCAAATGTATAACATCTCAATAATTTGGAATCGAGCCAAGGTAAATCAAATGTATGTGAGCTTATTTATTCCAGAAATGATGCAATTTAAGCAACAGCGATTTAAGGGAAGAGAAATGCACTTGCTGTAGCCTTTGCCCTTGCTATTTAACATTGCAAATAATTTGTTAATGCTTTCTAAGGATCCCAAGTCTATTATAAAGAGGGCATGATTTCCTGGGCTTGAAGGATTGATGATCAACTGTTGTTCACTGTGTCTTCTTATTTCCAGCGCTACAGTTAACCATTTCATGACAACATTTTTATCCATAACTCTGAATGCATGATAGCAATAAGTTTTATGAATGTGGATTATTTTGTTGAACAAAGATAAATTTCAACCCTTGTATTCAGTGTTTGTTGCACTTCTTAATTCCACAATTTAGGTCAGAGTTGTATCCATTAGTCATCAGAGTATACACTGTATTCATGGGAACATATTTCCAACCAAGACTGTTTGTTAAATAATGTGCCAGGATGACTCTCTGAAAATTGTGCAAAATTCCAGCTTTCTTTAAATGAACATAGCAATTAGCAACTTTAAGTATGTTTGTGATGTCTTGGCAGTTTTGACAGAATTCATAAATAAGGGCATATATTCAATTAAATTTGTTTTCCATTTTCTTCCGAATTTTTAAATTGCATCTGTTTCTTTGAGAGGTCATTTTCACATTTTAGGACCCAAATTGTTTAACACTTTTTCCGATCAAACAGTACACATTTCATATTTCATTGAGCTATCAATTTCTGTATTTGTGTGCAATTCTTATTGAATCTGATTGAGATTCTGGAGTAACTGTAGGAGACCTGCAGTAATTATGATAATTCAGTGAAGTTTCTCAAAATTTCGCCTGGAGCTTTCTCAAGAGGATGATCTATGCAGGAACTGATTATTTTATATTGCGAGGCATTCCTTCAAAAATGAACCATTATTTTCAACAGCTTAAAGTATATTTTATAAAAAAAAAAGCTCCCTCAGATGCATGTCTTTATTTATGCCATGATGTGGAGGTGCTGGTGTTGAACTGGGATGGACAAGGTCAGAAGTCACACAACACCAGGTTATAGTCCAATAGTTTTATTTGAAATGACAAGCTTTCAGAGCGCTGCTCGTTCGGACTTTATTTAAGCCAGTGAATTATCTATAGCTGAGAAAAGCCTCCCGTGTAGAAGCTTCCTGATGTCAAACAATGGTATAAAGTCACAATTCTAACTCTACATGGCTCAACTCAAGAGATAGGTTTTCCATTTGCAGGTGCTGCTTTTTTATAAAACTTGAAATCCATCATGAAACAACTTTCAATAACAGTAGCTGATTCAGATAGATGAGTTCAGGCATAACGACAGAACATATGAAAACCTTTGGAAAAACAGAGTTTGAAATTATAGCAGAAATTTGCAATCAAATGTATTGGACTGATGCATCCCAAGTGACCCCAAAGCAAAGGAGGGCAGTCATTTCAAAATGTGAGCTTTATGAGTCATTTTGTGCTTGTGATGTTGAAAATCATAATAGGAATAAGTAATATTACATCCAAATGAGCAGTATAAGTTGACTTCTCTCTTTTTGATATCGTTTAGACACTGCAAACTTTTCAGCATGCAGCTGTCACACTTTGATTAAACTGTTATGCTAGTCAAAATTAAGGAACCAATTACAAGGTTTGTTTTAAGTGAAAGAAAGAGATTTTATTAGCTCCTAACCCAAGGGGGAAAAATAATAAAACATCACTAAATATATCTTGGACACCTCGCACCAAAGTCTCAAGGCATATGCCATGGGCATGTTCTTTGATGCACCATTCAACACTTGCCAACATCTCTACCTCATTATGGTGCCTCCAATGCTCTTACCATATGCTTCTATACTTCAATGCTGCACTTTGGAGTATACCGGCATCTCCCATTGGAATGCCGCTGCCAGAACACTTTGTGCTAAGGGACAAAAACCCAGCACGTGGACTGGACCAAGCTGCTTTTTAACCTCTTAGAATTCATTCACTTTGTGTCTACCTGGATGGTTCCATCAGCCTTGCCTTGCTTTGCATTTTGTTGCTTTGTCCTCCTAGTTGTACCCACTCATACTTCTATCTTGCCTTGCAGTTTAGTTGACAAGTAAAGCCAGGCAGCTTGTCATCAGTCAAGAAGGTGGACATTTTGCTGAATGCTACAGTCCTACATCAATTTCACAACTACAATCTGTGTCCGCAGCTTATATGACAAGAACTGAATGTGCTTCAATCAAATAGCTATTTCTCAAAGTCTAAGGGGAGTAATCCTCAGTCAAATTCAGGGAGAAAACCCTTCAGTCAGAGAGTCTTGGCAAAAGTAATTCAAGAACAGCCTCCAATATCAGTCCAAGGGCTTGGGTATGGTCAGATGGCAAGTTGGGGTGGTCATGGTCAAGGGGTCAGTACCTCTGTAGGCTGAAGGGTGAACCATGGTCAGCACTGTGAGTCCAGTGCATCCAGTACACGTAGTTGTAGGTAGATAATTCAGGAATTGTACAGATATCAATCAGGGGTCTGGCATTCATTGTTCGGGGCATTCTCATGAAGTTGATCAAGGGCTTCAGCCACAGTCCGTTCTGGGAGACCATCCACTAAAAATCAAGTCGGGGCTATCGGGGCCATTGTTCTGCGAAGGAAGCTAAGGAACCCAATTGTGGAAATTGGAGCCAGAATTCTGAGATATAGAGGGGAAAACAATACCTGCACTCAATATGCAAGGTGGAGAGATGATAGAGCATGGAAAAGAGAGGGGTCATGTGGGAATGAGGGGTGATGTAAGCAGATACCCTGCCTTTGATGGACCATCAGTGTACTACCAGAGCTGGCTTTCTAACTTAATGCACATGAGGCTTGGATGGGGCATGAGGATAAAGTGGGCAGACAGATTAAGATAGATGGTTTGGTCAGGATTTGTGGGAAGTGCAAATCCCATGGTTATGTTTGGAGATTCACCAAGATGCAGAGTCAGAGCCTTAGACTCAATGTTTGAGGAATAACCACTGTTGCCTTCCATCATGCTGTAAATAATATGCACAATGTTAATGATAATGGCTGCCACCACACTTAGAGTGGATGTGGTAAGTCTTTGCTGTATGAGTGAAGGGCTTCAAAGGGGGTACATCATGATCCAGATGCCCCTACCCTGAAGCTGAACACGCACCAGGGTGACTCATGCATGCTTTTGAACATTATGTATTAATCTACTGTGCGCAGTCCAGTTTCTTGCTGAAAACTCTCCTAACTGTATCACACAAAGTACGAATGATAATGCTTGTGATGCAACAGCAACGTTTGTTGACCTGGAAAATAGAACCCAGTTAACAGAGTAGCAATCACTTGCATTTCAACTGCTACAGGAGCCGCTCACTTCACTCCTGGGATAATTGAACATTGTGTAGTGCTCAGGATGGGTGTGTTCTGAATCTTTGATGTTGAAGTTGAGGCTAGATAGAGACTCACACACAGCTGGACATCTCTTTCACTGCTGCCCATGTGATCTCAGAAGGTCTTCTTCTTTCTTTTCCTCCTGCCAAAAATTGAGTCATATCCCAGGTTCCTGAGGTGGAGGAAGGTTACTGTTCACTGGAGCCTGTTGGCCTTGGAGGTTTGGTGTGGGGATTTCCTCCTCTGGTCAGTGCCGCCCTGTCTCCTTGTAAGGAATGAACACCTGGAGTGAGGTCAATGTCTTTATCCCCGGTCACCTTGCTGTTGGTGACTGAGCAATGGATTGTAGGTCTGTACACATATCCAGCAGACACTGAGATTCCAGGGCATAGCTGGACAAACCTGCATGTGCTCCTGTGTCGTGAAGTCGATCAAGGACTTCAGCCACATTCAGTTCTGGGAGCATTTGTATGAAGTGCCTAATTGCTAACACCATAGGCTCCTCTCCTGCCTGGTACTGAGCAGGTGCTCAGTCTCCTGCAGACCTCTGTGCTCTGGTGACCTGGGGTGATTCTTCCTCAACCAGCCAAGGAGGCGTGTTTGTAAAGTGCTGACCAGCTGGTGCTCCCATCTCCATTCGTGATAAAATACCCGCTGGTGTGTGAGCTGCTGGGGTGGTGCAGAAGGCATCTGCATCCTTTGAGGCATCTGTGCTCTCTTTCCCAAAAGTAGAGGACAACATGAACAACCTGCTCATGCCTAGAGGAGAAGAAAGAGAGAAAGCATCGTGATCAAGGGTTAACAATAATGTGGCATGTTAACAATTAATTGACAGTAGAGATCATAGGATGGCAGCACAACAATGGACAGTGCTGCTTGCTCAGTTGTCAGGACATGCAAGTTTCAGAAGTTCCCCAGAAGCAGTCCCAGTTTTTGCCACCTGACATCAATGTCTTCTCCTTGTAGCAAGTGAGGGATTGAATGTCAGGTACCCACCACCCACTCTGGCTCTATCAGCTGTGTTATAGGATCTTTTCTCCTGGAATGAGAAAAAGGGAGGGATTGAGTGAGCTGAAAGTGGGTGGAATAGTCGTTAGTGCTGGTGAAGGTGGGGGAAAGCTTGCTGAGGTGTCCTAAGAGAGGAGTACAACAAGGTTGCTAAAATTTTTCAACCTGTACACAGAGCAAATATTTGGAGAATTGGGATGTAATTCCAGGGGTAAAACTAGGAAGCAAGAGCATGCTGACAACATGGCACTATTTACAAAATCAGAGGAGGCCCCTACAAATTATCATAGATTAAATAAAATTTAGAAATTTAGAATATTGATTATGAACACCAAAAAGACAAAAGCAATGGTCATTTGAAGGAATGTATTTGAAGAAATTAAAATGAAGATTGGTGGATGGTGTCACACTGGAACAAGTAGGTAAGTTTGTCTACTTTGGATAAATTATGGAAGAAGATGGCAGCTGGTATGCAGAAGTTGGAGGAAGGGTAGAGATAGCCAGATGTAATTGTGTGAAAATGAATGGTGAATTGAGAAGAAATTTCAAGCTTGTAACAAGGAATAAAATCATAACATGGTATGTTCTATCCACTTCCTTGTTTGCCTCAGAAACCTGGATGATAAGACCGATGGGAAATTCCATACACAGACCGTGAGACAAGTTACGAAGTACTTGAAAATGCAAAAGAAAACAAAATGAGAAAAGTGACATGTAGAAAGAAAACTTCAGTATTTCGGTCAGATCTCAAAACTCATCGAGAATTCCTTCCGAAGGCAGCAGAAAGGGGATCAATCTAGACATAGCTAGATGACAAATGTCACAGAGTGGTTGCAGACGATGTGTGAGGATGGTGCAAAACAGATAAATATTGCATACCAAGACAGCACACCTCATGGCAAAAGTAGCTACAAGCAGCAGCATTCAAATTGGACTAGGATACATTTAATAATTTGTGCAGCTTGTAACAGTGCATGACTAACACACAACTGTGAAGTCTTTTCCTGGGGCAGACACCTCTGGCCTTCAAATAATAAACTACATAATTTATAAAGCTGTCATTGAATATATATTATGCTACAGCAGTAAGGATTTATTATCAGGAGAGGGTATCTGTCCAAATCTTTTAGCATTGACAGGTCCTCTTCTCAGACATTTACTCAATAAATTCATACAATCTTCTTTAACGAGGGTCATTGCACAAGACAAACAACCCAATGTCTATCTTGATACTCTGTAAAACTGCAGTGAAATGTATTTCCTCTGACTAAAATGAGATCAGTAAAATAGAGCAGTCTGTCAAAATATGGCAGATAAATTGTAATCATGCAGTCTTCTCACTTTCCAGACACAAAGAATGGGCCTAATCTTTCCTCTTTCCCAATTTTGGTAGACTTACAGGGAATTTTTTTCAATGATCTTAAAATTATAATGGATCAATCAAGGATCATCACACAGAAATATCATGCAAGGGTATACTGAGATATACTGTTTAAGCACATTTTGCCCTAATTTCTAGTGAAATTAAATGGTTTTATCTTCATTGTCTTTGGACTGAAATACAATCATGTACAAATGTCTACCCTGATCTGAAAACATCATGTGACCTTTACAATGAGGTACACATTGAAGGCAGACAACATAAGCTTTGTTTCATTAAAGTCCTCCTTTTGAACAGAATGCTATGTGGTAAACTTGAAACATGGTGTCAGAAGTGTAGACTGCCCAGAATATGCCACGTAAAAAAAAAGAAATGAAGATCACGATGAAAACACTGGTTGTGAAAAAACAGCTGCAGCTTTTCCTCTACCAGTTCCTGTTCAAATAACTGCAGATATGAGACCAAGCAGGGCATTTTTCCATGAACAATAGCAGAATTATGTAGCTAAGCAACAGTAAACATGTTCTGATCTGTTTTGTTAGGATCCCCATAACGAACTATAAGTTTAAAGTCAACTCTGAGTTAGCTGGCCACAGCCAGTATTAAAACAAGGTATTACCAGGAGATTAGAATCGCATCAGTTGAGGACTGACTCTGAGCTGGCTGGCCACAGCCAGTGTACTGCACACTAGTAAATGAAGGGGGATTTAGTGACAGGATACCAGCCTCTGTGCAGTTATTTCAGTGGTGACAGGAGAAAACAGGATGTGCCTGAAGCATGCTTGCTTGCAGCTGTCATCTTAGAGCTGGGGTAAGCATTTCTGGCATCATGCCTCTATTTGGGAAACTTGTCTCGTTTGATTCTGCTGTCAAAGACTGGGCCCATTATGTGGAAAGAATGCAATATTTTTTCTGGGCAGATGACACTGGGGCAAATGGAAAGCAATGAGTAATCCTTCTGACTGCATATGAACCCGCAGCGTTTTTGGTTATAAGGGGCTTTACTTTCCCAGAGGCACCAGACACTAAAACCTTCCAAGAGTTGACAGAGTTGGTTAAGGAATATTATGACCCCAAACCTCCTCTAATCCTGAGATGCTATTGGTTTTAGTCGGCTATTAGAGAGCTGGGGAATCGGTATCAGGATTTTTGATGAGGTTAAGACAAATGGCAGAGGCATGTGATTTTGGGTTAACCCTGAATGGGATGAGGAGAGACCATTTGGTATGAGGGATTAATGATGTAACCATGCAGGAACGCCTACTAGCTGAAGCCCAACTGGATTCAAACAGGCACTGCAACTGGCCTTGTCATTAGAAAATGTGACAAGTGGAGCATGGGAATTACACAGCATCCCAATGGAAATGGACACCCTCACCAACTGAGCTTAGGGAACACTGCTTGAGTGTAGAAAATTGCAGAGCTTCATGTAGGGCATATCCTGAGCAGAGGGACCCTAGGCCAACCCACAACAGAACCCTATGACAAAGCCAAGCCTCAGCCAAATGGCTAAACAGTTCTTCAGGATCTAGGCCAGCGAGCCGTTGTAGTTGCTGCTGGTATGCGGATTCGAGACAGCAATGGAGTCCTACAAGGCCTGACTTGAGTAGGAAAACCCGGAGGCTGGTACTCAGGAGAGTGCACACCCTGGAAATTTCCCCTACATGAGGTTTGGAAAAATTAAATTGCTTAGTGACGTCCAAATCAGAGCTATTTAAGATTCATGTTTGGTTAAATGGTCACCCAGTTCCCATGGAGGTCGATACTGGTGCAGCTGTATATGTGGTGCAGAATCTGTCTTTAACAAGATTCGTTCAGGACTCCATCTTTGAGCTTGTGGAAGACTTCAGCCAGACTGAGAACATACACTGGGGAACCATTGCAGATTAAGGGTATGACTTTGGCTCCTGTTTCCTATGAGAAGCAGTTGGTATAGTTACCACTGATGGTAGTAAAAGTCTATTGGAGCAGAATTGGTTGAGAAAGATTCACCTAGATTGGCTCAACATTTTTCGATTAGAAAATGGCTGTCTCAATGAAGTCCGAGTGAAATACCCAGCAGTTTTTCTAGAAGGGCTGGGGACTATCAAAGGAACCAAAGCTACCTTACATATTGACCAGGAAGCAATTCCGAGATTTTGCAAGGCCTGCCCAGTACCAGTTGCCTTATGGGCAAAAGCAGAGGCAGAAATCAGGAGGCTGGAGAGCGAAGGGATCATCAAAACAGTGCACTTTGCAGAATGGGCAGCACCGGTCATACAGATTGTGAAGCCTGATGGTTTGGTTTCCCAGTGTAGGGATTTTAAGCAAACGGTAAACCACTTCTCAATGCTGGATAAATACCCAATCCTTCGCATAGAGGACTTGTACGCAAAGTTAGCAGGGGGGCTGTCCTTTATGAAGTTGCACATGAGCCATGCCTACCTGCAATTGCAACTGGATGAGGAATCCCAGAAGGACGCTATAATTAATACACATAAGGAATTATACCAATATACAAGACTGCCATATGGGGTATCATCGAGCTGCGCATTTTTCCAGCGGACCACGGAGAACAGTTTACAAGGGATGCCCCAGGTTGTACGCCTTAGAAGGGAAAATATGTGTTCCCAAGTGACCTACTTGGGTTACAGAGTTGACAAAACGGGTTACACCTGTTGGAGGATAAAGTGAGGGGGATCAAAGGTGCTCCAGCTCCCACGACTGTACTGGAGCTGAGATCTTTCCTTGGGTTAGTGAATTATTATGGAAAATTCATATGTAACTTGGCCTCTATTTTGGCACCCTGAAACCTGCTAATGAAAAAAGGTCAGTCTTGGAAATGGCCACAAAGCCAAGAAGTAGCCTTTAGGGAAGAGAACAAGCAGCTATCATCATCTAAGGTGTTAATCTATTATAATCTAAAGCGAGAAGTAGTGCTGACCTATGATGCCTCTCCATTCAGTATCAGAGTAGTGTTGGCTCACTGGTGGCTCAAAGGAGAGGAACGCCCAACAGCGTATGATTCCTGGACTCTGGCTGACGCTGAACGCAAGTATGCACAGAGAGAGAAAAAAGGTTTAGCAGTCGTCTTTGGTGTGAGGAAGATGCAGATGAGAATTTGTCATAGTAACAGATCACAAACTCCTGCTCGGGCTACTGAAGGAAGACAAGGCAGTGCTGCCCATAGATTCCAGTAGAATTCAGCATTGGGCCCTTATTCTCAACGCATACAGGTACAAGTGTCCAGGAAGCCAAGTGGCTAATGCAGATGCCTTGAGCCACCTCCCACTGGCAGACACTTCACCGGTGGTGCCTTTCCTGGAAGAGTCCATTTTAGTTTTAAATTTCCTGGACACCCTTCTGGTCACTGCTGACAATATCTGACTGTGGACACAGAAAGATCCTGACCTAGCGAAACTGCAAGAGCTGGTGGTAATGGAGGAAACAGAAGGGCCATTGCAACCAGGATTGAAACCTTTTTGGATCCGACAAGATCAGATCACTGTAGAGGACGGCGTATTACCGTGGCGACCAAGTTTGATTGTCCCGAGTAAATGCCACCGCCAGGTAGTTGCTGAGCTCCATCAGGTCATCCAGGGGTTTCCAAGATGGAGATGCTGACAAGAAGCTATGTTTAGTGGCCAGGGTTGGATGCCAACATAGCTGTGTTGGTGCCGCAGTGCCTGGAGTGCCAACAAGGACAGAAATTGCCACCAGCAGCATCCCCATGTGAATGGCTGGGTTAACCCTGGACACGATTGCTTGTCAACTATGCCAGCTCTTTCATGGGCTCAATGTCAAGATCAAACTGTCTCGGTTCCTGTTTGATTTTAGGACCACCCCGAATGCAACAACAGGGATAGCTCCAGCAGGGTAACAGATGGGGAGAAGACTCTACTCCAGGTTAAACCTGATATTTCTGGACCTGGCGGTGGGGAGGCAACAGTGAAATGGCAGCAGAAATGCCACTGCTGGCCAAATGCCTCCTCTAAGCGAGAGAGACAATTTAATTCAGGGGATGAAGTTTGGTGCCGGAACCATGGGAATTGACCTGTATGATTACAAGCCGAGGTTGATGCGAGGTCAGGTTTTGTGACTTGCAATGTTTGGGTAGGTGATATAGTCCAGAACAAACACGTAGATCACCTGAAAGCCCTTACCTCACAAATGGGGTAAGAACAAAACATACCCAGCTTCTCAGAACAGCACCCGAAGACCCGGCAGAAGCCACAGGTGCTCCCCGTCTGTCTAGTGTCGAGGAAACCACAGAGTCTGAAATGGATGCAGCCTCAATACCATTGCTGCCAGAAGAAGAGGCGGAAACTCTTTTGAGATGTTCTGGACGCAAGAGATGGGCCACAGTTCGGTACCCACCTGTGTCTGAATCTGAGTCAGAGGAACCAGACCTGGGGCAAAAGCATCACAAGGGAAGCTACAAGTGAAAGACCAGGCCTACATCCCCAGATTTGGGGAAGGGATGTAGTGTTTGGAACTAGGTGGACCTCATTGACTACAAATTTCTTGATTGGAGTTGTTAACCTGGTCCAATCAGGAAAGCCCTGGCTGACTAATATAACCAGGAGATTAGAACCTCCTCAGTTGAGAACTGACTCTGACCTGGCTGCCCACAGCCAGTGTACTGTACACTAGTAAATGAAGGATTATTTGATGAAGGGGCCTGGCCTCTGTGCAGTTATTTCAAAAGGGTTAAGACCAAACGAAGAAAAAAATATATAACCAAGAGATTAGAATCTCCTCAGCTGATGATTGACTCCAAGCTGGCTGGCCATAGCCAGTGTACTATACACTGGTAAATAAAGGGTGATTTGTTGCTGGGACACCAGCCTCTGTGCAGTCATTTCATTGAGATTTCCTCGAAAAACTAATAAATCAGTCAAACATAATTTCCCTTTCACAAAATCATGAGGACTCTACTTGATTAGATTATGATTTTTCAAATTTATCTCCTATTATAAAGACTGATGCAAAGTATCTGTTTAATTCCTCTGCCATTTCCTTGTTTCCCAAAACCATCTCCACAAGTCCATTTCCAAATGATCAATGCTCACTTTGACTTCTCACTTCCTTTTCATATTTAAAGAAGCTCTTATTTACAGTTTTTTATATATCACTAGTTTGCCCTAGTAGTTTATCTTCTCTTTTTTTAATTATCTTTTCAGCCCTCCTTTGTTAGATTCTGAATTTATCCTAGTCTTTGGAGCTATCACTGACTTTGACCTGCTGATATGCTTTTTCTCTCAACTTAATATTCCCCTTAACTTCCTTGGTTAACCATAGTTGGTTTATCCTTCTCTCAATATCTTTCCTCCTTACTAGGACGTATTTTTGCTTAGAATCATGAAATGCCTCCTTAAATGTATGCCACCACTTGCTTACTGTCATTTCTGCTAATCTATCTGCCCAATCCACTTTCTCTAGTTCTATCTTTATTTCATCATCATTCCCATTATTTAAGGTAAACACGGCTGTTTCTGACTCAAGTTTCTCACTCTCAACCTGCACATTAAATTCTATCATGTTATGATCACTACTTCCTAGGGGATTATTTAATCGGAAGTCATCATAGAATCATAGAATCCCTACAGTGTGGAAACAGGCCCTTTGGCCCAACAAGCCCACACTGAACCTCAGTGCATCCCACCCAGACTCATCCCCCTATACCACCTAAGCTGCATATCCCTGAACACTACGGGCAGTTTAGCATGGCCAATCCACCTACCCTGCACACCTCTGGACTGTGGGAGGAAACCGGAGCACCTGGAGGAAACCCACGCAGACTCGGGAAGAATGTGCAAACTCTACACAGATGGACACCTGAGGCTGGAATTGAATCTGGGTCCCTGGTGCTGTGAGGCAGCAGTGCTAACTACTGTGCCACCATGCTGCCCCATTTATTAAATTATTTATTAAATCTGCCTCATTACCCATTACCAGATCTAAGATAGCCCGCTTCTTGGTTGGCTCCGTGATATATTGCTCTAAGAAACTATCCCTATTGCACTCTATGATACTACAATAAAAACAAAGAACTGTAGAAGCTGGAAATCTTGCGTAGGTCCTTCTGTTACTTTAAATTTGTGAATTATTGTTTTATTTATTTCACACATATTTAATGTATATACAGCATACTTCCCATGCCAATGCTGTTAATGGCAACCTTTACATCAGATGTACAGAAAAGTATTTTAATATAACAATAGCACTTCAGTTATGGCTAGAATATCATAAACAACAAAATACAGGCCACTAATCAATTTTCATTACTTGGCTCTTTTGTGTAAAAATCAGCTTGGGCTGAAATCACGTGAAGCAATCAGCGATGAATGCAGTTCACATACAAAATATGCTGTTGTCTTTTGTTTATCCTTAAAATCATTGCTCCTTTGGCAATGGGAACTGATAGTTCTGTGCATGGTGATTTATTGCAGCACACAGTCAGAGATCCAAGTAAAACCTCTTTGTACTGCAAGATGAATAAACATTCAAATTCCAGGAGACACTCTGATTAAGGCTGCAGATGAGCCTTTCATCTTCATTCTCTTCGAGACTGTCCTTCTCCTAAAGTGCATCTGACTGCCACAGAAGACAACAAGAATCAACTGTTCAAAGACATCTGAAAGTTTCACTTTCTGCAGACTGGACATCAAAATAATTTCTTCAGAAAACTGTTCATAATTTCTAATCAAGTTTGAATGCACCACTTAAATTTATTTATTTTTATGGATAACTATTTTTTGCACTCCACATAGCATTAAACTGAAATATTCAGTCAAATCTATAGTGTATATATACATTGGAAATATTCTAGGTACAGTCCAGTTTTTAAAGTTATTACAGCACAGAAGAAAGCTATTTGGCCCATTGACCTTATGTCATTTTTTGCAGAACAATTCAATCTTTCCCATTCCCCCGCTTAGCCCCCACAAAGTTGTAAATTTAGTTCCTCATATCCACTTCCACCACGCCCAGAGGTAGCACGTTCCGGGTCATTATCACTCACTGCATTAAAGAAGTTCTTCCTAACATTTTCCCTGCAGCTCTAACCCAAAGTCTTAAATCTCTGTTTCTTGTAGTCCTTTAACTACCAGCTGATAGGGACAGCTTTTCTTTGTCGAGTTCCTTTCAGCTATCATAATCCATCACAACTCTGTTAAATCTCCCTTAGTATCAACTCCAGCTTCTCCAACTTAACCTGGATGCAAAACTTCCTCATCCCTTGAACCATTCTGAGAAAATGAG
This sequence comes from Rhincodon typus, assembly GCF_021869965.1. NCBI lineage: Eukaryota > Metazoa > Chordata > Chondrichthyes > Orectolobiformes > Rhincodontidae > Rhincodon > Rhincodon typus. Next base: position 19,592,968 of record NC_063353.1, on the reverse strand, counting down.
TCTTTCCTTGGATTGAACATTGTGCTGTTATGCAAGGCCTATCTCGCAGTACAAATTTGTTGCATATAAAATATTTCACTGTATAATGTTTTTGTTGAGAACAATTATAATTTATAGTTTCTCATTTATCTCCAGCTAACTAGATAGGAGTGATTGTTGGAAATAAAATGGTTTCATTTAAAAAGATATCTTTCAAGCTTTTTCAAGACAAATTTATTGGGCGCAAAGTTTTATTTATCATTCTGTGGAAATGAATGCATGGGTGGACAATGTTTCTAACAAATTATTACCCAATGCTGAAGATAAAAGTTTATCTCATTTCATCTTAACAACTGCTCTTATGTTGCCTGTTTCCTACACTCCTGCTCAGCCCATGTTGTCCTGGCTTTACAGGATGGACTTTTCACAGATTTTTGTTATCTGAAGTTATTGATGTCTTATCCCTGTTATTGGTGACTAATTTGTCAATGGGACTTTTCAAGAAGGTACAAGCTCCATGTATTTTTAAGTGGCCTAACACACCTTAAAGGCAGATACCTAGGAGACAAAAAGAAATTTAACAGTGAGTGTAATTGGCCCAAACAATCTCACTTGGAAATTGGAATGCTTTATGCTCATTTTACGCCCCAAAATGGGTGCAGTACATATCAATTTCAAAAGCTTTTAGAGATGTTTTCCGTGGCATCAGAATTTCTAGTAACTGTATGAAGCTGAGATGTCAATTCAGTGTTGAACTTGTGTAGATATATATTCCACATTTCCCAAAGAGCACAGTTGTCAAACAATGGAGTAATGTACAGCCAATATAATATTCTATACTTAGAATGAGTGATAAGCACGTCATTACACATTTTCTACTTAAAAGGGATACTTTAACCAATATACATAAACAACAAAATATTATCTGCCTGATTGCTGAATCGATCAGCCTGACCTATTTTTCTCATTGTCAGCCCAAATCCAGTTTGAAATTTGGTAAGGAAAGATTGATTTCTTTTTAATTTTAGTTACTTCGAAGCTGCATGGAATAAAATTCAGAAATCTTTTCATTTTTCACAGGCTAAGGAGTTGTTACAATATGTTTTGCAAAAATATACGTTCTTAATACAATTCTTTCTTTGTGCTGTCCTACTATTGTCAATCCTTTTCCTCAATAGCAATTTATTCCAGTGGATTGGTGCCTATTCTTTTAATCTGGCCACATCACTTTCTGATTTGAGTTCACTTACATTAAGCCACAAAATTGTTATCTTTTAATTTCCTCAGCCTTGTCATTCAATGGTTTTAGGGCTTGGGCATTTGGTCATTAAAATATTACTAAAGTTGTATATTAGTTCACCAAATTTTTGTTGTGGAATTAATTTTTAATTTTATCAAATAATTTTGTTTTTGGATGGGGATTAGATCTATTTCTTTCTCCGATCATATTAATACCATAGGTAGCATGGTGGCTCAGTGGTTAGCACTGCTGCCACACAGTACCAGGCACCCAGGTTTGATTCCACCCTCAGGTGACTGTCTGTGTGGAGTTTGCACATTCTCCCCGTGTCTGCGTGGGTTTCCTCTGGGTGCTCCGGTTTCCTCCCATGGTCCAAAGATGTACAGGGTAGGTGGATTGACCATGAGAAATGCATGGTTAGAGGCATAGAGTAGGGGATGGGTCTGGGTGGAATGCTCTTCGGAGGAACGGTGTGGATGGGCCAAATGCCCTGCTTCTACACTGTCGGGATTCTATGAACACCAAGGTAAAACTAAGCTGCCAATCGATCAATTCTTCCTTTTAAATCTCCTTGTACCTCTTGCTGTCAGGCGAAGAAGGAGAATAAAAGTAAAGGTGTTGTGAGGTGAGTGTGGTTGCTGTGCTTGTGTCAGTAATAATCCTCTGTGTACAAACGCAGCTGATGGTACAATTTAATATTAAAGTCACTGTCAGATTTAAAAGGATTAACATTAAATCGGTATAATTGTGATCCATTAAAAAGATTAAAGTTACCAAGATCATGTTTGTTGTACTATTGAGTCACATCAGAGTTGCAGGGCACATGTAATCAGCCACATAATAGTTTTCAGCTTTATCCAATTATCAAGGGAAGTGCCCAACAGAAGGGAAGCAGCAAGTTACCACAATACCATGATCCCACATTTCTCATTCCACAGATTGGTCGATGAATTAAGTAACATTTAGTGTCTAACAGTCCAAGTACAGTGTTTTAGTGCAGGGAATAAATAGGGGCTTGAAACATGCCTACTATGTTTCTGCATGCCTTCATTTTAATGGATGCAAAATGATGTGAAAGTGTGCCCAAATGTCTAACATGCAACAGAGAAACAAAGATCTGAGCTGGAAACACTAAAGTTGAAAATTTAGCTGAATTTATGGTGAGACAAGATCTTAAAGTGAAACAGAAAAAAAACTCTTTTAACAACTAGGGAAAAAGAATACTATTTTGTAAATAACATGCTATCAAGACAATGATGATGAATTATACATAGATTTTTCTAGATGATCTGTAATCACTCAATAGACTGTTGCTGAGTTTTTGCCGATTGTTTATGTGTAATGTTACAGCAAAGAATCAGCCAGTCTTACCTGTGACAGCTCTTTGACAGAACTATCCAACTAGTCACGCTGCCCTCCTATTTCTCTATGACCATGTAAGCATCCAAACACTAATCAATTCTCTTCAGTAGTAATTCTAGCAGTAAAATTGTTTCCACAATGCACAATCCTTTCAAGTTGTTGCTGCAGATCACAACAACTCTTGTGTGAAAAATGTTTCATCATGTCACCTCTGCTTCTTTTGACAATTGCCTTAAATCTGAGCCTTCTAGCTGTTGATTTTATTGCCTACTTACTTCCCCTACTTACTCTTCATAAAACCATTCCAGATAAAAAGAAAGGACAGATTTCTCAAGTAAGGAGTCTGTACCATTTAGCTCCATTCTTATTATAGATAATGAAGGAACTGTCATCATACGTGCAGTAGAAAATGAGAATAATCTTCAAAGGCTGCAATGGGGACATCAAAGATGCTTCTCCATTTATCCATAACAGCAAATATTTCTTGACAACTTTCTTTGATTGCTTATTAGGACTATGAGCAGTCCCTGAGGAGCAAGGAGGGCAAATGTTTTTCAATTGAAGGGTAAGTGCTCTCAATCTCTGAAAATCCAACAGTCTGGTCTCCCATTTGTACGTTTGACCTATCAGCTTCGTTGACTTCTTATTGTAACAGAAGTATTTTTCAAGCAATGTGAGAGAGCTCCACAGTCTGAATATTTGCACAGTTGTTAGCTTTATCTCTAAAAGGATGAAATTCAAGGTCTAAACAGGTTTTAAAAATATTATTTGGAGAATTATCTTTCTGCTGTCCTTAATAATTTGAAATTTAGGCACCCTATGCATTAATTCTCTCTAATGCTTCCTGCCACTGCCTGGATTTCTGAGGTCCATATTTGACTTCTAGAACCTGAAGTTAATGCATCGACACACCAATGGGAGTGCACAGAACCTCCAAGCAGCTTTGTGGCTGCATAGCGTAGAGGAAACATTGTCTTACAGAGTGACTGAAATCAATAGTCCAGTCATACGAATGATGCTGAGCCATTCCAGCCTGCTCCCCTTTGAACTAAAATCCTAATTATTGCTGGAAGCAGTTAATGGAGTTTTGTGAATCCATCAAGGCCTTTTCCTTGCCTTCAGATGTTCGTGTATATATCAAGACAGAAACACCCATCACAACAACAACAGTAAGAAAATTATATTTATTTCAAATTTCAGTGTAATAAAGTGTCCTAGGACATTTCATAGGAAGGTTATAAAACCAAGTATGACACTGAGTTGCTTATGGAGATATTAGGTCAAATGATCAAAAACTTAGTCACAAGGTTTTGAGGAGTCTCTTCAAAGAGGAAAGTGAAGTTGAAAAATGGAGGGGTCTACAGGAGCATGTTGCAGATCTTGGGATCTAAACAACTGAAGTACAGCCACCAGTGGTGGAGCAATTAAAGCAGGGTTACTCCAGAGACCTGAATCAGATGAGCACAGATAACTCAGGATGTTGTGGCATTGGTCATAGAAATTTATGACAAAGACAGGAAAAGATAATTATTTAACTGTTTCAAAGTCCGCACCACACCCTCATGGATCATGATGAACAGGATATATTTTAGTAGCAATGGAATCTTCAATTGAACAAAAATTCTAAAGATGGAAGCAGCAAGCGAAAAGCTGTAGAGTTTTTCTGCATATTCTGAGTCAATGTATTAACTCTCTCTCTTTAGTTTGTGACACTCTAATTTTAGATTGGCCTGGTAATTTCACGGAAAACAACAGTAAACATTCAAAATGATTTGAAGTTTTTTTTAAAACTATATATTGTGTGGGACCTCCATTACAAAATTTTATTTTCTACTGAGAAGACAAAATGCTGCAAATGCTGGAAGCCTGAAAGAAGACCTGGTGACTGTGGAGATTGACGTGAGGTCCTCAGAAGGACTGAGGCCTATAGGGGTCCAAGTTGGTGAGGGTCCCCTGCACAGATATTGGTGTTTTCTCCCAAGCCTGATATGCTGCAGGCAATGGAGTCACTGGCAGAGGGGAAGCAGAGGAACCAGTCCACCTCTGGAGCATCTTGAGATGAAATCTGTGGGTGCACGCTGGCACCATGCAATCACCTTGAGAAGAAGGAACACCAGAGGGACCTAGAGGTGTCTCATCCTCTCGCGCCTTGCCATTGATGCTGACTGCAGATCTACACAAATGTCCGGCAACTACTGGGCACTCTGCTGGAGTTTGATCTCCAAAACAGCTGCCAACCTTTCTATGGAGGTAGCCAATTGTTGTCACACCAGAGTCATTGCAGTAGACATAAGAGGGACGTACTCCTTCATCTTTTATTCCAGTCTAGTGACTGAATGCGTTCCTGACATTCTTCTCCTGGTCTCTGAAAATTCACCATGTCACTATCTACAACCATTTATGTACAAAGGCACATCCTCACCATCGGCTGAACAGATGCCTGGTCTCTGGCAATCCATTAAGTATCCGAGACCTTGCTTGTATGTTCCTCCACTGGCTGTGGACACAGGTCAGGGATGTGCTCATTAGACTCTGCCCATGGATCTAATATAGAGAGGTTACATTCTGTGTTGTAGACACCTTGCTGGTGCATCCTCAGATGTGAAGGTGCTGCTGGGCAGTCTCTGCACCTTCTTCTATTTGGCTATATGTAGAGAGCCCACAGTTGTGTGTCGGAAGAGATGAGAGAGAATTAGACGGTGAGGATGCACACATCCTTACGTAGAGGAAAGTGCCAGAGTGCCTGCATGTCTGAGAGGAGCAGATTGGAAAATTCCTTGCTGGCTTCTCCTGCCATTCCGATCTCTCCAATGGTGCAGGAGTGATCACGGTCCCCACCCACCAGCAGGACTGCGTCATCTTCAAAGGGGTTGAGGATGTAGAGATCCAGAACCCCTCCATCAGCTTGAGCTCTTCCGTTTCCACTGTGGGAGGGGTTTGCCCTGTATGCGAGAAAGAGAAGTGTTGAGAGTGACGGGGATGTGCGTATGAGCACTTGATGAGCACGTTCAGCCCCTGTCATGTATTGATCCCTCCCCCAGTGAGTAAGGAGTAGGCACCACGCCTGGGATGTGTTGGCAGACTGGCAGTACCCAGTGGGTGTGAGGCCCACAGTGACGGTGAGGTTAGCATGCCTCAGTGACACTGTACAGTGGCAGAGGCAGACAGAACTGAGTGATGGTCCTGTGCACGTGAGCTTGCAGTGAGACAAAGATGGCACTGAGCCTTATAGAAGGCAGGAGATCATTCATCTGCTTTCTGCATTGGACCCCATTTCTGTGAAGTCTGGTTGCAGTGCTGACCTCCTGATTGCTCTTGGCCCAGACTGCCCAGGTCTGATGGGAGGAGAGATTACTTCCTTACTGGCACAGATGACCAGGAGCAATGTGCCAAGTAGGCTTCAGTGAAGAGGGCAGACATCTTCTGACTGCTTGTACTCATCTCTGTCAGGGGAGGTAGAGGATTGTTGGCAGGTGGGTTTAGAGGGATGTAGACTGCCTGTTCTGGTGCTCCTGGCTAGCAGTAAGTGGAGAGATGGCCTATAATTATGAGCAGGACCTTTGACCCAGGAAGGTGGCAGCAGGAGTGAGAACTGGTTAAGTTGCCCTGCAGCCAGCTCACATGTGAATTGAGCTGAAAAATGATTGCTTGCTCCAGAAACCACCCACAGGCCATGGCAGAAGTGCCATCATCTAAGACACGCTTCAATTCCACATCAGAAAATCCTGGCCAACGTTCCATCTCATGATAAAAACTGAAAGAACTGCGGATGTTGTAAATCAGAAATAAACACAGAAATTTCTGGAAAAGCTCAGCACATTTGGCAACATCTGTGAAGAGAAATCGTAGTCAACTTTTCGGGTCCGGTGACCCTTCCTCAGAGCTGATGGTAGCGAGCAAAATTTTGGTTTATATGCAGAAGATACGTTGGCATGGGGGGGAGTAAGGAATAAACATTAGGTGGGGATGGAGACCAAAGAGAAAGAAGAACAGTTGGGCAGACAAAGGAATGGATAACAATCTGTCTAGGAGTGTAAATAGCTGTCAAGGGAGATTTATGGTGTCAATAAGTAGTATGTAATGGCAGACTATGTGATAACAAGGCTTGGTGTGTTGGGCTGGGGGCTCAGACATGGGAGAGTTCAGGCCCTAAAGTTATTGAACTCGATATTGAGTCCGGAGAGCTGCAGGGTCCCCAGGTGGAAAATAAGGTGTGTTCTTCCAGCTTGCACTGGGTTTCACTGCAATACTGCATTCGCTGATCACAATGTGGTCTCCTCTACGCTGGGGAAACAAAGCGTAGACTGGGTGACTGCTTCGCAGAACATCTACGTTCTGCACTGAGCTTCCAGTTGCCTGCCACTTTAACACTCCACCCTGTTCCCTTGCCAACATCTCTGTCTCAAGCTTGCTGCTGTGCTCCAGTGAAGCTTCGCTCATGTTGGAAGAACAACACCTCATTTTCCACTTGGGAACCTTGCAGCTCTCTGGACTCAATATCGAGTTCAATAATTTTAGGGCCTGAACTCTCCTGTGTCCTCGCCCCCGACCCCATACACCAAGCCTTTTTATCACATAGTCTGCCGTTACATACTACCTATTGTTAGCCATTAAAAGTTTCCACTGATAGCTATTCACTCTCCTAGACAGACTGTTATCCACTCCTTTGTCTGTCCAACTGCTCTTCTTTCTCTTTGGACTTTATCTCCGCCTATCTTTTACTCCTTACCCCCTCCCTCCACCCTATCTTCTGCACATAAACCAACATTTTTCTAGCTACCATCAGTTCTGAGGAAGGGTCACCAGACCTGAAACATTAACTCTGATTTTTCTTCACACATGCTGCCAGATCTGCTGAGCTTTTCCAGCAAACTTCTGTTTTTGTTTCATCTTACGATGCTTTGGGATATAAAGGAAGGATTCACAGGGTGAATCCTTAATTCTGACAAAAATAGTGCAATGAGTTCAGCTGGAAATAGACATTTCATTCATTTTCAGTCTCAAGCTTGTCTGCTTTGTATAGAGTTGCTACATCTTCCTGAGTGCTCACTCACTTGTGTCACTGAAAAACAATATTATTTCTCTCCTAAGTCACTCCATGCTCCCCTTTCTTAATACGTTCATTTGTTCTCCTGAACCCCTTCTTTCTCGCTGCAGGATTTGTGTGGAATCTGCTTCCTCTTTAGCTCACTTCTGATTTGTTTCCTGACCTACTAAAAGTTCCATTTGTTCTGACTATTTGACGTGTTGGTTTTGGAATTGTAATAATCCTTTGTGTTTAGCATTATGCCTCCAAAGGTCTTCCAGTTAATGTCTAATAAAGTGCTTGTTGTTGAACAAAGTTCATCAATTTACTTGTTTTCATTCCTTCATGAGGATCGGTTAGCTCAGCTGCCGAGACAACTGTGTATAATGCAGAATAAGGCCAGCAATTTGTGTTTAATCCCTTATGCCTACAGTGGAAGCTAATGGGGTTCTTTTCTCTTGCTTTGCTCCATGATTGATGTGGCATTATGCCCTCTCAAGCTTTCTAACCACTTTGAACAATGCCTATGATTCTTCATGGACCGTGACTAGTTGCGCCTTCAGTTCAATAAATCTAATGACTTTGAAATGATGTGTCTCATTCCTGGATTTAGCTATTTCTGGCCTCAGATTATGTTGACCTTCATAATTCTGAGGCTTCATTCTCTTTTATTTTGTGCATTTTCTGGATTATTTGCAATTCTAGACAAAGATGAGCATTGTTTCATTTACCAGTTGATAATTAACTGATTGAAGTCTCCCACAAAAATAATTTTCCCATTATTTACACACTCTTCCCACCTATTCAAAAAAATTCATCTTTGACCTTATTCTGACCAGATTCAATACTACATCCTTCACTTCTGGTTGTTTATCCCCTGAGTGACATTAACGGAGGGTAATTTCATAACCTTATCTCTCACAAGATCAACTTCTTCTGCTTCCTTGTAACTTTTCTTTCTACCCACTTTTTCTCAACATTCTGGTTTCCGAATATTAGACGTATTCCCATTCTACCATACTGTGTTACAACTTAATTCATCCCTAGAGACCACCAATTTTCTCTTCTATATTTTTATCTTATTTTCTACTTGTACAAATCTGAGCAGAGTTTGATTCTAATTATGTATGAGATGTTATTTAGTAACAGCTGCTGCACTGCTTCAGAAAAATAGCCCAATTTTATTGTTTTATTATGCATGTAGTGTTTGAATGTGTGTACCTTAAAATTGTAAACTTGTTTAGGCCCATTCTCTATGTGCCTTCCAAAGGAGAGCTGTGGGAGAAGCCATGAAGGCTCCATCACAAAACCTCTACCTCAAGCCCACAAAGACCTGCTAAGAATGTGCTGTATTCAGTTTAGTGTAGGCCCTTGGTGGCTGCAATACATTGCAGGGCTATCACTGTCACTAACATGACTGAAAATAAATAGCTCCTCACACAGATCACTCTTGGAGATTATAAGCTCACAGAGGCTTAGGATCTATGCATGTAAACAGCAATTGATAGCTGTGTGTTCTCTGAATTGTTCTCATCATGTCTCAGGAAGCAAACTGGCCATAAATGCTTGGGACCATGTATTTATGCCATATCTTACTTTAACCTTTCAGGAGAACTGATAAAGGATCAGTTTTGATGAATGACATATTTATCTCTCTTCCCACTATAGATGCTATGTGACCTGTTACATGTTTCAGCATTCTCTGCTTTCATACATTTGTTTTATTCGGAAGTATCTGAAAAGTGATTTCAATTTCGATTTTTAAATGGAGAATATAACAGAGAAAACATGTATTATATAAACACTGACAAATATGCTACTGTCCAGTAAAACATTTTTATACATTGTGCCACAACAGCTGTTTCGTGCATCATGGTGTCTACATTAATAAAAACACAGTTCTATAACTATATATATATATCAATATAGCAGCATTGTACTTTCATTATTGCTCTGAGGAGTGTCAGTGCAAAGAGGTAGCACTAAACATTCAGGAAAACATGCAACTCATTTAAAAATCATTTCAATTTCCAATAATACTGGGGAATTTAGTAATTTACAAGCATAAATATTGTACACCAATGTTCTGTTAGTCCAATGACTCGATGTTTAGTGAAGCCTTTTCTATTCACCAAACATTACTATTCACCAAACATTACCTAAGAAACGCAAATTACAGACAATAACTTAGGAAACTTACCCTGAATATTATGACCAGGTGCAGAAGGATGAATCAACTCCTTCTTTTCAATTTCTTCCATCAGCTGCAATGAAGATTTATGTTATTTTTGACACATTGCTATACGTCTCTTCACTAAATATGTTGTTGCACAATGTCTATTGTATCAGTCAAGAATTTGATTACAAGTTTTCTTGAGTGAAATAAAGAGTAATTTTATTAACTGCTAATCCCATTAAAAATAATAAACTCGCAGCATCAAGTGTAAACAGACAACTATAAAATTAAAGAGTGGTTCTTGTAGTACAAAGGTAGCATCCCTACTTCTGAACCAGGTAGACCCAGGTTCAAGTCCCTATTGTTCAAGTGATGCCTAATGATGTTGCTGAATAAGTTGATTTGAAGATTAAAAGGAAAAATAGTTTCTTGTGTTTCAGTGGTAGTATCCCTACCTCTGAGCCAGGAGACCAGTTATCAAATTCCAGCTGCTCCAGCAATGCGCAATAGCATCTTTGAACAGATTGATAAGGAAATAAAGTTAAAGAGTGTTAGTGTCCAGTACAAATGGAAGATGAAAGAAAATATTCAATTTGAAGCTCTCAGGGTGTCCTCGAAGCAAAAAGGTTTTAATCTGAGACCATGGTTGTTTAATCGATTTCCTCTATCCTCAGCAGCAGTGTATTATGCAGATTTCTTTAAGTTCTCAGCCGCCACATGTATCTCTCCAATTTGTGTTGTCAGTAATGCTTTGTCCTTTGAGAGACTGAGAAAGAGAAAGATTTCACAAGCTGTTTCCAGTCACAAATCCATCTCCCTTGCTGTGCCAAAAGCTGGTCCTTAAAATACAAACTTTTAATTAGTGTGTTACAACTACAGAAGTTGTTTCTCCAGGTTTACTAATCATGGGCGAGATTCAAACTCCCATGTATGAAAATTCAAATAAAGGTGTAAAACAAAAAAAAGTGTTTCTTCACACCTGACTGTGTGTCAGTACCTTTTCATAAAATGTTAATTTCAGTTCAGAATGTTATTGTTTATCTCAACTTGATTTCATGATGTGTGGGTCAACCTTTGGTTATGTTATTGCTGTGATCATTTTAAATCAGTGTTTTTCCTTTTTGAAATCATTTCAGTCTATGAAGGTCCCAGGTATTAAAATCAGACGATGAGGTTCAAAAATCTAGGGTCTATATTTTATTACTATTGTGATGATAGAAATTAAAACTTAAAGTGAAAGCAGTGTCTTAATTGCACCCTGTTTTCTTTCCTTTAGTGGAGTGTAAGTTTGTGGATCTATCTGAGATGTCAGCACATAAGCTTTGTTTCTGTAAGCCTTGATCTGCCTTCTGACGGTTAAGGGTCCTGATGTGTGACCTGAAATGCAATTTATGCTGATATTTCTCTTCATCCTGAAAGCCACTGCAAATTAGCTTAGAATCAGTGGTTACAAAGGAAGACTTTGATTTATATTATGTCTTTCACTAGGTATCTCAGCACTTTACAGCCCATGAAATAGTTGGCAAGTACAATTATCATTGTAAGTAGGCTACACAGCAAATAATTTATGTACAACAAACACCCACAGTTATGCTACACTGACCAAATAATCATAGAATCCCTGCAGTGGGGAAACAGGCCCAATATGTTCACACTGACCCCCAGAGCATCCCCCAAATCTACACATCGCTGAACAATTTAGCACGGCCAATACACCTAGCCTGAACATTATTGGACTGTGAGAGGAAACTGGAGGACCTGGAGGAAACCCACACAGACACAGGGAGAATGTGCAAACTCCACACAGGCAGTCACCCGAGGGTGGAATTGAACCTGGGTTCCTGGTGCTGTGAGGCAGCAGTGCTAACCACTGAGCCACCATGCCACCCCAATTCTATTTATATGATATCAACACAGGCGATGACCTAGTGGCATTATTGCTAGATTATTAATCCAGAAACCCAGAATCACAGAAATCTGCGAAACTGGATTCGTATCCTGTCTTGGCAGATGGTGGTATTTAAATTCAATTTTAAAATGTAGAATTAAGAGTTTCATGATGACCATGAAACCACAGTTAATTGTCAGGAAAAAAAAAATCATCTAGTTCACTAATGTCCTTCAGGGAAAGAAGCTGCCATCTTTACCCTGCCTGGCCTACATTCCAGACCCATAGCAGTTGACTCCTAACTGCCTCTGGATTACAAATGCTGATCCAGACAGTGATACCCACATAGAATTATTTTTTAAAAATGTCAAACAATGTCTCTTTTTCAAAGCAATGCCATGGGATTTTTCATGCCTGCCTGTGAGAACAGACAGGGCCGTCGATTAATGTCTCATCTGAAAAGTGTCAGCCTGGATTTTTGTGCTGGAATGGGGCCTAATTCAACAACCTTCTGACACAGATACAACAGTGCCACCAACTGAACCATGGCTGATACTTAAACAAAGGAATTTCACTTAGACACCCTTTTCAAGACCTGAAGCATATTTTTCTAACACTCAAATTTAAGCAAAAGTTAAAATTGAATCTTAAGAACTGCATTCAGAATGAATAAATCTTTGAGTGAAATTGATATGTATGGATTATATTGGTTTCTGTAGTACAAAACAATTATTAAGTTACTAAATTAAATGCTTTTACTTTTGAATATTTTAAAAGACAACAACATAAATGGTACTGACTCTTTAATTCAGTACTTCATCTATTTAGTTCCGCTATGCTCACCAGGCTATTTTTGAGACGTGGGATGCATGATTAATGTGAAATAATTTACTTTCAAGGAATAAACACATTGATTATATTAATAGAAAGGAATACATTCTTCCCTTCAATCTAGGATGTATCAAAGCCTAGAGTAAATTGGAACCTCCCTACTACTCTACAAAGGCGCTTCAAGGGAAAAGGTTCCTACTATTAATATTAATTTATATTTAGTTTTGTCAGTTTCTTTTCCTTACAATGCTCATTGTTGGTAAAGTGGAGGTGAAGATGCACATCTTAGATTTACTGCACAGCTGTGATTTGTGATGAATAGCAACCCCTATTAATCCTAAATTACCGTCACTTGTGTGTCATGACACAAAATTTCATAACAATATCTGTTTTGCTAACAAATACTCAACAGCAAATTATTAGATTTAATAAAGGAAATGACAGCAAAAACTGGCTATTCTTTGGGCACAAATGTTTCTGCAGCAGTGAACGGAATAGAAAATATGTTGTGCAAAAACATAATGGATATTTTTCTTATACGTTTAAAATCTATATTACCTCTCAAACCCTTTATAATACTTGAATCCACACATATCACCAATTAGCTAGCAAGCAACTTTATCACTGACTCTGTTTGGATTGAAATACCATCATGAACAAATGTCCCTTTTAGTTTGCTGTAGTCATGTGACCTTTGCCATGAGGCAAACACATTATAGGCAGACTTCTTCACCTCAATAAAGCCTTTGTGTTGGATACACTGTTGTGTTGTATTCTCCTATAAAACTCTCCAACCTCTCTCCTCCCTTCCCCCTAGATCAATAGGTAAACCTTTTGTGGAAGGAACCAATTATTGTGGGGAAATTAAATTAATTTTGCCATGTCCTTCCACAAATAAATTGAGACGTAATGTATGTGAGTAAAGAAGCAAAGATGAATTCATACAAAATGGTTGTTAAAGCAGTTTGGATACTCCACTTAGGATAGGTATGCATATGCATATCACTATTTATTTGTGAATGGACATGGTAAAATTTATTTATTTCCCCATAAGGTTGTCTCCTTACACAAAACCAATAATGTAGGTTTTCCAGAGGTTAGTTTTATGTGCTTTAAAGCTTTAAACCTCTTTTCATAATATATATTTAATTCACAGTCACATGCCAGTCACCATTCAACTTTAGTATAAGACAAATTAAACATACTGAAGACAATTTGTCAATGTTTTTATTATATTGCATATTTATAAAGTTATTTCTACATACATTGCCCCAGCCAGAACTACAAGCTAAGTGATTTTGAGTTCTGAAAATTCATATCAGACTCAAAACATTAACTGTTTCTTTCTTTACTGATGCTGCCAGACCCGCTGAGATTTTGTGTTTGTTTCAGATTTCCAGCATCTGCAGTATTTTGCTTCTCTACAAATGAACAGATGTTTTCACATATTTAAACAGTACAGGGATATATGTTTACTTCTTCAATAATCCTCCATCACTTGTTCACACTTTCAAATCCAATTATGATCATAATTTCCATATCAGTCTTTCGTGTAAAACTGTAGTCTTGGTAATTATTTTCATGTTTTTCATTGTTTGTGACATTGAATTCACTTGGGTCTTGATTGATTGCTGGATCTGTTGTCCAAACATTAATCCTACAGGGCATAAAGGATAATTACTTTTTTATAATATTCCATCAAAAGAGTCATGTATATCATAGTTATTGAGCTGTGCTTTGCCAAGTCACTGTCATCAGTAACAAGATGTTACCTGTTTCCTAGCCACCTTCAGCCAATTAAGCAAATCATGGAGACAAGGATATCATCAAGTCAATGCAGGACATTCTGCAAATAAGCAGCAAAATGTTTTGGCCATGTGGAAGCCATTGAAATAGGGAGAAAATATATCGAGTTTCCTGAGTTTCAAGTTTCAGGAGCTAGGAAAAAGGTTTTTAAAAACAATCCCTGAAAGGTTGTAATTTCAGCATTAGTCCGGGTGCCCTGTGCAAATGTGTACAGAAATGGAAAGAGGGACTCGTGTGCAAGATGGCTGTTACCACTTAAAGAGAGTTGGGACCAGTTCTCTCTTGGAGATGTTAACTAGTACTTTTGGGAAGAGTTGAAACTAATTTAGCTGGAAGAGGGGGTGTTGGTGGGGATGGAGAGAGAAACAGAAGATAGGAGAATGGAGGAACAATGAGATGAGAAGACAAGGAGATAAAAACGAACATAAAACCAGAAATACCCAATAATGGCATGAATCAGATTGAGAATAAAAGCTAAAGTGCTGAAGGATTTGTTAAGTTCTTTGTATGGTAGTGTTCACAGTGCAATAATAAAGCTGGTGAGCTACTGTCACGCATTGCTACATGGGATTATAATGTGGTTGTACCAACAGAGATATGGCTGAAACAAAGCTTGGAATGTATTCTTAACATTATCGGCTACTAACATCTCAGGAATGAGAGAAAAGGAAAGAAAGGAAGGGGCATGCCTCAATTGTGTCACACCAAGCAATATTATGATGATATTACAAATCTTTGAAGCCAAATTTTAAGAGCTACATTTTTTAAAAAAGATTTGGAAAATATGGTTCCCACTGATCATTAGACTTCTCTTGTAGATTGAAATGCTCTCTTGTCTTGTAAATAAATAGCAGATCGCCATCCAGGCTGATGTCACCTCAATGATCTTACTGAAAAAAATTCAAAATAGTCATTCAGACATGAAAGACATCAAAATTCAGTGTGTTAGACAAATGTAAATAAAACTCATTGACATCTTTTCGCAAGTAAGATTTATTCACTCAACAAATCATTGAGAGTTGGAAAGCTCTGCCTGAAAAGGAGGTTGTAACTGTTGCCATAATTATATAAAGGATTTGAACAAATATTGAGAATGAGGAACCCGACAGGATTAAGGGCAAAAGACATTGGCATGAACTCAGCATGACTGAGGGCTGCTATTTCAGAGAGAGCCAAATGGCCTCCAATGTTGTCAATTTCTCTGATTCTAAATGTTGGTTTCAATTCAGTTACTTCCATTTAGGCAATTTTTGGAATTTACTTCTATCAAATTTGAGTTTTAGGGACATGATTAAAGAAATCTGCCAGATTTCAAGTAGCCTAGCCTGTATTGCAGAATATTTGAGCACATTATGTAATTAAACTTATATCAAGCAGAAAATTATAATCCCATATATATTCATTGAAAACTGTGAGATATAACATTCATCAATTGTTTATAATTGTTTTATTACACACAGAACTCACATGTTTTATTCTCAACACCCATGAAGCCTTTGTTCAAATTTCTTGGTCTTATCACTAATTGATTTCTGGATTCTTTCCTCTAATTATTTATTCTTTTCTTTCTGTATTAACATATGATGCAGAAATTCTGCGCATTGGCATTTTAAATTAAATTAGTATGCACAGGTTAAAAAATAGCTCAAAGTGATCAAATTAATGACACAATTAAATCTTTTATCAATTTAGTGATATGCCATAAAATTTTACAATTTTTTTTATCTGTTAAAGCTAAGATCTGTTTCTAATATGCATAAAACTCATGTTTGATCAATCTGTTTTACTGTGACTTGCCATAGTTTACATAAATCTGTCAAAATAAACATACAGTCACTATGAACTGTGTCTTTTAGACCCTTTGAGTGCATGCATTAACAATCATTTTTATTAGTTGGAAACTCTTCAAAATGAAAATAATTTTACTTACTGCACAGGAAACCAATGAAGAAGATTGTTATGTAATTCAGTTGATTATTCTTTGATGATTAACTCTTTGTAGTCAATTGTTTTAATAATTGGAAGTCAAGAAGCTGGGGGATCTTGTGGTGCAGTAATAGTGTTCCTGTCTGTCAACCAGGAGACCAGGTTTAAGTCCCACCTGCTGCAGAGGTGCGTAATATCAACTGTGAACAGGTAGTTTAGGAAAATATCTATAACCGAGAAACTTATGATAATAATGACATGCAACTTGAAGGGCTCCAACAGTTGCTTGCAGCCAAAGCTATTGAACAGCAGAACAATTTGGCTTCTGTGGCTCATTAAAGCTCGTGCAAAGCCTATGGTCTGTGTCCTCTGGCACCCTTGGCACGAAAAGGCCTGGTTACACCATCTCAGTAACTGTTAGTTCAGTCTAGATTGATTGAGTCACTGGTGCCATCACTGAAGGATGACAAGGCAAGGCATTGTCAATGTGGGCAATAGTTGTCATTCCCCTGGGATCACAATGTAATCTTGAAGCAACACTAAACAGCGCCACAATACATGAAAATTATTTTAGTGTGGCTTTTTCACTGATCAATTTCCTAAGCTTGAAACTGTCACAGATAAGTTTCAGAGAATCGATAGAAAAGTTCATAAATGCTTGTGGGAGATGATTTTAACTCTGAGTGAGGTTAGGACAACTGGGAAGCAATTAACTGGAGGTCTTTAGAAAGGTAAGCATTTATACTTTCATATTTCAAACTGTGTTCATTATTCTTACATCTTTACAAACAAGTCTCATTTTTTCCAACTAACCAATACTTTTGTTGCTTTTTAAAGAAAGCTCTCTGGTGGATTTTTTTACAGCTGACATGGGAAACATCAAATTGACCATTTTAGGTAACGGGGAAAGAGAGAGAGTACATTCCTCCAACCTCAGTCATAATATTAAGTATGGAATTGCCAATAACAACTGCATTTCTACTCTTTGTTGATCCCTCTTGTGCAATCCCTTGCCCATTGGTACCATGATATGAATTACACTCCTTCAAAGTGTCATCACTCCCAGCAGTTACTGAATATAAACACTGGTTTGTGAATAGTATACATTCTGAAGACTCCTGCACTCCCTGCCTCTTCTAAGTTTTTTGTAGATGGCCACTCATTTATTACACTGAAATCTCACTGCCCATGAGATGAACACCTTCTGGGAGATATGATCCAGGAAATATTCATTTTCCCCAATGCTCTGCAGTGATTCCAGCTACTCATCAAGCTGGAGAATCTTGATCTTGAGTGAAAGCAGCTGGAAATAATTCCTAGATTTATAATCCCCCAAGATACATGAAGTGTTTGGGTGTCCCCTCGAGGCACAAGAATTGCAAGCATCAACTCAAAGTTGCTCATCCGTGATCCAGAAAAGCTCTACTCCCTCTTTAAGAATCTTGTAAGAATGTGATGAAGGTTCATGATATGTTATTGTTTGGAAGCTTGAACAGAGCCTTGGATTTAAATTTGATTTGTTTTCTGCACTAAATTGCATTTAATTTTCTGAGATATGTGAGTAGTAGAAGATTGTCTAGAAATTTATGTGCATTTAAATGTGGCTTATTAAAAACCTTCAGGTGAACAATTTAGTGTTTTAGAAAGTAAGGTGACCCTTTGACGCAAGGAGACAGAGACAGAAACAAGTTTCCTTTTAGAAACGATCCGGAAGTGAGGGAGTGTGTAGGATTTTTATAGAAATAAGCAGGTTATTCCGAGAGAAAAGAAACCTGAAAGATCACAGTGCAATTGAGCAGTCTCCAAAAGAGTTAGGGTTGTACGATGTTGGGGTTCACTTTAACTTCAATTGTAAAATTTAAATAATTTTTTATATATAGACCAAGTTTCAGAGAGCCAATGCCAAATTTTACTAGTCACATGACCTATTCTAGGTCATAGTATGTTTTCACAAGTTTCACATAATTATTGAGTTTATCAAAGCAAGTACGAAATAAATAAAATTTAATAAAGCAGTGGTTTCTCAGATGGTCCACTTTGGAAAATGTTCACGGCACTGGTTGTCTGAGCACTTGTTTCTTGTTCTTTTCTGTTGACTGAAGTTCTTCTGTCTTTAGTCTTGCGTTCTTAAGCACCAAACTACAAAGAATCTCCACTCGCCAGCTACTAACCCCTGTGTCTGATCAGATTTTTAAAACTACTCAGCTTGCCAACGCATGAACAGCATGTTTAATCTTAGATTAGCTAAACTGTGTATGCCTGATTCCTAATTGGTTTAAAATTTATGGTTATCTTAGTGACATCATTTCCTGCTGTCTCTTGACTTATTCTTGACATTCCACATCTTGGTAAAATCATCCTTTTTGTTACAGCTTGTCTCACTTGGCTTAACAACTGCATAGATATTTACTGATATGATGTAGCACCAATAGAACTCTTTAAGGTCTGCTTAAAGTATGAATTGTCACTCCCTATTGATTAGCTATCATCCCCAAAGTCCCAACCGATATATCCTAATGCCCTGAAAATCCCTAAAGCCTTTCAATAAGCTTTAATTAAAGTACCATTTGCCAATGCATGACTTCAGCATGACTCTGCTACCTTAGACAAGCTGCTCCAACATAAAAAAACAAATGTACAGTCTGTAAAAAAATCAGTAAATGGAAATAATCAGGTTGTTATGACTGCAGTGATGGAGTACGTATAACATATGAAACATAACATATTTGATCAATGTATCTAAAAGGGTCAAAACTACAAGACTATAAAACTCATTACTTATTCAAATTTCAACAGAATATACCAAATATATTACAGACATCCATATTTTATATACCCATAGACTTCCCACGTACTTTAAGTTAGTAAACTAAAACATTTAAAATATCACTGTGTCCTTGAGTGAAAGTCATTTACCTGAAAGCATTCCCATATTGGTTAGCCTAATTTTACATTATCCTAAACCATGAAAGCAACTATAAACAACAAACCCAGACAGAAAGTGCTTTACAACTAACCACAAGTAAACATAATGTGATTTAATTCCTCATATAATTCAGGTCAAAATGGTTAATTGTAGAAAAGTTATGTAATTCTGAATGGCAGAAGAAAGGTCCTTATTGACTTAGGAATTAATAAGAGGAAAGCTAGAGAAACAGAAGCTTAAAAGCGTCAGAGCAGAAAACATCCAGTCAGGTCTCTCTGACCATCATTGTTGTAGAACATGGGACTAATCTATGTTGTCTCTTCCTATCCTTTCTGCCAAAATGCATCACCTCACGCTTTCCTGTATGAAATTCCATTTTCCACTTGTTTTCCCAAGCCAGGGGAACAGGAGGGGGGCGGATTGAGGAGGGATTTAGATTGATACCTTGAAGGGGTGTCTCCATGCACACAAGGCGTCATCTGAATGAGGTGTCACACCTTCTTTCTGGCTTATTTTAGTCTTGGCCACAAAAAAAAGGGTCTGCCCATTATCACTCGCCTGACCATGCCAACCATCCAATGTCAATATGTTTGTTAACAAGCTTAATTTACTTTTACTTATTTACTTAAATATGTTAGGCCAATTTCAAAACTTGCCCACAATAAAATTCAGCCCGATGTTTCAAATTGATAACCTGCCATTACAGGTCTCTGTTATTTACAGTATTTTGTTCTCTGTGTTAGCTAGACATGCACTATGCACATTCTATTAAAATGTGCAATGATGCAAAGAATAAATTGAGAGGCACAACAATGGCTCAGAGTAAAATAGCCTCTGTCTTCTTAGTGTCTAAAAATGCTTGGAGTTACAAGAAAATCAGAATCTCACTTTATGGGAAGATTTCAGGTCCAACATATGAGATAGCCTAGGAAGATTGCTACAATGACCCACCCCACTCTTCTGGTCCTACATTTAATTAAAATACAAGTCAATGAATAATTAGACATTATTGAACAAGTAGAACAGATATTTTTCAATAATTAAGAGTTCTTCCTTTATCACATATGTCACCTAAAGGCTGATTTTTTTTACTGTCTCCATGATTACTGATGTTCAAGTAGCACAAGCAAGTAGCACCGAGCATTCATCCTGCAGCTAAGATGCGTAATATGTTTTTCTGTAGCTTTGGGTTTCCAAGTGGGAATGCAACGATAGTTACAGATTGTGTGGCACCTTAAGACACTGCCCTGGTGCAGTATGGGTATACTTGTGAAGCTTGGAAAGAGCTGCTTTAGAATCATAGAGTCATAGAGTTATTCAGCATGGAAACTGACCCTTCGCTCTACCTTGTCCACATAGACCATATATCGCAATCTGACCGAGACCTGTTTGCCAGCATTTGGCCCATATCCTTCTAAACCCTTCCTATGCATATGGCCATCCAGATGTCTTTTAAATGTTGTAATTGTATCAGCCTCCACCACTTCCTCTGGCAGCTCATTCCATACACACACCACCCTCTGCATGAAAAGGTAACACCTCCAGTCCTTTTTAAATCTTTCCCTCTCACTTTAAATCAACACCCTCTAGTTTTGGACTCCCCCACCTGAGGAAAAAGACCTTGGCTATTCACCTTATCCATACTCATCATGATTTTATAAACCTCAATAAGGTCACCCGTCAGCCTCCATCAGTCCAGGGAAATAAAGCCCCTGCCTATTCAGCCTCTCCCTATAACTCAAATCCTGGCAACATCCTTGTAAATTTTTTCTTCACCCTCTCAATATTAACAACTTCCTTCCTGTAGAAGTGTCAGCAGAATTGAACGCAGCATTCTAAAACTGGCCTCACCAATGTCCTGTACAGCCACAACACAACGTCCCAACTCCTATACTCAATGTCCTAACCAATGAAGGCAGGCGTGCCAAATGCCTTCGTCACCACCTTGTCCATTTCATAGAGACATAGAGTCATACTGCACGGAAACAGGCTGTTCGGTCCAACATGTCCATGCTGACCAGGTTTCCTGAACTGATCTAGTCCCATTTACTTACACTAATTAGCTCTGTTTTCCAAGAGAATAGCTGAGAACCTCCATCATAATGTGATAGTGTGACATAGAGTGGATTGTGGTTTGCAAACTTGTCCATCTACTTGATAGAGGGAATTACTGGTTATCCTTACCTGGGGCTATTTGATTTTTCTCATCTTTTATGGAAGCAGCACTCTGATGCCCCAACCACAATCACCCTACCTAACTGTAGAATGTGGTGCGGCACCTCCAATATTCCATCTGATTATGGAGATGCTTTTGAGTTTTCTGCCTAATTACAATCAAGCCCCCTTTTTCTAACAGCAGCTGCAGCTTTTGAGATCAGTGAGCCTAGCCCTGTCTCCCACTGACAGTCAGATCCTAATTCAGGTGCTGGGCTCACTATGAATATTGTGATCCTGAAAAGGTCAGTGGACCACTGCAGCAACAAATATTAAGCTTCTACTAATGCAGCTATAACTTACAATTAGATAGCGCCGCTGAAGTAGTTAAACATCCCGAGATGCTTTACAGGAGAATTATCAAGCATGATTTGACACGAACCAAATAAGGAATTATTAAGTCGGGTCACAAATAGCTTGGTTAAAGATGTAGGGTTTAAGCAATGTCTCAAAAGAGGAGAGAACAGTCGAGAGACAGAGAGTTTTATGATGGAATTCCAGTGCTAAGGGCTTAGGCAACTGTAGGTATAGTCACTAATGGTGAACAGTGAAAATTAGGGTTGTGAAAGAAGCCAGATTTGAAGGAGCATAGAACTCTCAGAAGCCTGGATGAGGATACAGAGAATGGAAGGAGCAAGATCTTGGAATTTGCAACTCCACTATTTCATTGCCAGGATTCAAACCTTGAGCCGGCGACATATCAGAGGTACTGGTAAGATTCACATTCTAGTTGCACACTCTTTTCCCTTTGTAACATGTGATATTTTCATGCAGATGTATTACCAGTAAATAATGCAAAAATCATTTAAAGAGGGGATATGTATCACTTATGTGGCTGTCGATGAATGTGGGGTAGCAAACCTCCAGATTGAACCTGCTTAGATGAAAGGACATCTTGTCATCACCACATGTAAGTGCACCATCATGTAGATGGTAGCATGATGGATCACCATTCAGCTATTCAGGATTCAAGCACTTTTCTATAAATACAATGCGTATTGAAATTGATATATTTTGCAGAAAAAAAGTCACTGAAGCTCCAGGTGCATTTTTGCAGTATTTTTCAAACATGCCACTTTAATTACTCATTGGTCTGGTTCCAAATTGTTCTGCACAAATTTGCATTACTTTGTATTTGTGCAAGTGTAAGACTTAAACCAGAATCAGTTCTTTTTCAGTTAAAAAGTAAACAGAAATGAATCCACCTGCTATATTAGATTATAGAGAAGCAACACCTTTAAAGCTGAGAAAATAATGGGTACCTGGGAGGTATTACCAATCAGAAATCAAATCCATATACCTTAAGAGGGCATATCTATAACTGGGATCCTGACCTTAAGATCAGATTACAGCTAAAATCACACTCAGGAATTTGTTATTTTTATCATCATTGTTGCTAACTTCATAAAGTGTAATTTACTATTATTTTCAATCAGTTTTTTTTTGTCTACAATGCTCAGCAGTGCAGATATCAAATGCCAATAAGTCTGGTGTTATCATTGCCCAATGCCATTTATATCCACAATGGCATAGTCACTGTAAATTTACTTAAAATAATTTGAATGTACTTTCTATATCCAATATGTGCACCTGACAAACAACTGTGGGGGCAAAAAAGCTCTGACCAAAAGAAGCAGAAAGGAAATTAGGAAGATTTTTAAATACAGTAAGTTGTTATGGTCTGAAATTTCCTATCTGAAAAAATTATGGAAATAGATTCAATGGTAACTTTCAAAAGGGGAATTGTTTACAAAGGAATTATTTTCTCAGGGTTATGTGAATAGAATAAAGGAATGAGTTAATTGGATAACTCTTCCAAAGAACTGGCAAAAACGTAATGGATTGGATGGTCGCCCTTTGCCTTGTATAATTCCAAAAAGCAGACAATCAACTGGAGGCATAGGTTCAGGCCAGGCCATTCAAATACAAGTATCCTTTATCCTGATTGACCCTGAATTATTCCTCACTGGTTCCTATGTTTTGCATTTGAGACGGTGTTTTGGATTCTTCTTATTCTTCGTACTTTTAATTTTGTCATTTGTATTTTACAGCTGCTATTTACAATTGCCATCTCACACACGTGCATAATTCAAAGGAATTCTGCTAAATATTTATGAAATAACTCCACAGAGGCCAGTAGCCTGTCACCAATGTATTCCTTTATTTACATGTGGAAAGTCCTCGACTCGGGTACAGCCTCGTCAGAGTCAACTCCTAAAGGGTCAGGATGTCTGACACTCCTATTTGTATCTGTCAGCCAGGACTCTCTGATTGGACCAGGTTAACAGCCCAATCAGGGAATTCATATTCTATGAGGTCCACCTGGCTGACCTCGTTACAATCACTGCAATATATGTCACTGCTTCAACTCCAGTTGTTCTTGCTTGCAATGTCAGGAGATGGTAGCCTTCAAATGTCACCATAGCTGAAGTGGGTTCTGCCTTGGGTTTGTGATTCCTCAAAGTACATTGACATCAAGATATAAATATTTAACAGACTCACGCACCTTAACAAATGGCATGACACCATGCTTGCTGTCTGAGCGTCATGCTGTGACAGAGCTGCTGTGGCTGTCTGTGTGTGCAGGATGGGGAATAGCTCTCTTGGTCTTTTACATATTTATGCAATTAGGAGTAAATCAGATGCTGGAATCTCAGCTTCATGTTTTAATTGTTCTCATAACAAACAATTGTGATTCATTACATTTCTTAGAACCTGGTGAGATAACATTTTCTACTTCTTGTATCTCCTGCTTATTCCTTATATACAGCCAGTGATATTTTGAACTCAACTGGCTCATCTCTGTGGAAAAATCATCATTTACTTTCCTTATGAAGACAATTTCTATTTCTGTGAAAAACAAAAATGCAGTGAACTATTATGTTGTAGTTAAAATCATTTCACTGACGCAAATCAATATGTAGGTTCAAATGAACTGCATTTGTTTGCCAGCCACGGCTCAGTTGGTAGCGCTCTTGCCTTGAAGTCTCTAGGTTCAAAATCCATTTAAGCAAACTGGTACTCCAGTGCACTGCCTTCTTTCACATAAAACAGTAAACTGAGACCCCTGTCAGCACTCTCACTTGCATTTTAAAAAAAACCCAGGGCACTATTACAATGAAAAACAGAGAGTTATCTCTGATTTCTGGCTAATATTCATCCCTCAATCCACTTTACAAAACGAGATTATGTGGCTATTATCACTGCTGTTTGCAATTTGACTGCTGCATCCTGCATTACAACAGTCTTTACACTTCAAAAAAGTACCTCATTACCAAAAGCTGGCCATGAAAAGTGCTGCATAAATGTCAGTCTGTCTTTTACTTAAGATAACATTGAATTATTTTCTGTTTGGATTGTGTTTATTCATAATTATTTTGAATAGTGAAGGATCACACCTGTGGAATATTCTTTGAGTCCAATCGTGTAAACTTTGGTGCCTGGACCACCCCCTGTGCTTCAAGTGCCTGTTCCTTGCATTATGGAGTGCCCAATACCCACTCCGCTTTAATTACCACAGAATCCCTGGTCTCACTTAGTAGCTGCATAATGTGCAAAACATGGAATATATTTGAAGCACAACTCCAATGACAAGAGGTTTTGGAAGTATAATATGTTTTCTTTAATGTATATTTGGAACACCTGGAGAGAACTTTAAAACTTTAACACTTATTTAAAATATGCAAGAAAGAAAGCTCTTTCCATCACAATGATGCACAGTTCTTAAAAGGCCCACTGCTTCATTAATTTCTGTTCAGTGTGTGCTGTAATTTTCTGAACCTAAATGAGGAAGTAGTTTTCTATTTAGCACTTCAGGATAAAAGAATTAGCACCTCTTAAAGTGCTTGTTTGCCTAAAGTCCTTGAATTATATGCTGCCTAGATGAGCCATCCACAAGCGAGCTGCTCTATATCTGCAAGTTTGAAAGAAGGGGAAGATGTTAACAGAAGGATGCTAGACAGTTACCTCAAATCTCAAGATTTCTCTATAATTAGAGCTTGTATCATTTTATGATCACTATTTGACACAAGTGGGTGGAGGGAGGAATTACAAACAGAAGATAGCTGCTTGGTTCATGATGGTGGAGATAGCAATTAAAGCCCTAAAAATCTATTCCACAATACAAACCTACGTGCCCATAGTTGACATAAGCTGAGGTCAGAATGTCGGTGAACTACCCACGCCCTCCAGTGAGGTAGGTCACCACTTTGAATGTGAGGAGGATGTAAACCTTATTCTTCAACTATTGTTGGGCAGGACAGTTGAGGTTCAGAAAGGCCAGGAGTTACACCCAGATGAGGACTTGGCAGATCTGGGAGATGGTTGCTTTTACACCTTTCCCTCCTACAGAGTGAGAGCCTGATTGTGGATTTCCTGTCCCTACAAGATGCCTCATAAAGTCTCTGAATCCAACCCAACTGCCCCATTCCAGATCTCAGGTATCCCTCCACAGAAGTCCATTGACACCCTCCCCCGCCACAGTGATCCCCATCACCCTCATCCTCCATGCACCCTACCCCGTCCACACTCCCCAGATCAGCAACTCCAATCTGTGACCCCCAGAATTCCCCAACCTCAATTGGCACTTTACAAGATCTGCTTCCACTTACCCCTCCACCGGGATCAGCCCTCTCTTGTCAGATTGATTTCCCCTTCTCCCCAAATCTAATATGGCCTTATCTGATCCTGTCACCTCCCCCAGCCAGTTTCTTGTCAATTGAGCTGCTGCCAGACAATGATCATTAAAATCACGCACACTGTGGAAAACAGTCCGTAGAGTGCCAAGACATGATGACTTCTAGGGTCTCCGCAACTTGCTAGTTCACCCATACTGTCATTGAAATAAAGCTTCAGCTTAAGATACCTGAAACTGCATCAGAAAAGTCCACCTTCTTCTCTTGCCTCCTTTTCTCCCTTGAAAAATGACACAGACACAGCATTACCTTGTGTTGTATTGCAATTTTCTTTTATCTATTCATTGCTGGCTAGGCCAGCATTTATTGCCCAAACACAGTTTCCCTTGAAAAAAATGGTTATGAGCCTCTTTTTTGAACCACTGCAGGCCTTGGCGTGTATAAACACTCACAGCTGGGAAGGGAGTTCCAGGATTTTGACTCCATGACAGTGAAGTAAGGGTGATTTAGTTCCAAGTCGAGGTGGTAAAGGTTGCGAGAGGTAGTTGCAGATGATGGTGTTCCCATGCTGCTCCTGTCCTTCTAGGTGGTAGAGATCATAGGTTGGGAAGATGCTGTCAAAAGAACCTGGGTGACTTTTTGTACTGTACCTTGTAGATAATACATACTACTGCATCGGTGACGTAGAGAATGAATATTGAACATGGTGGCAATGGTGTTGAGTTTTTAGAGTGTTGTTGGAGCTAGTAAGAACAGTTTGACAAAGCAGTAGTCAGGGAATTTGCAATATATCCTCTGCAGAATAATAATTGATACCGGGACAAATGTGAATTTTTGCTGCTTAGTGAATTGAACTGGAATTTGTAGAGTTTTCCAAGTAGCTACAGGATGTAGACAGATTTTGAAAGCTTATTTCTGAGCCACTGGGTGTCTGTACCTCTGCAACTATTTCTGAAGCATCAGTCCCCCAGATATCATCCATCAATGATCTTTATATCCCCTTGCCTCATTAATGCTGACACCTATCAGACCTCCCTGCATAGCTGCTAATGGGGCAAGATTAAAGCAATTCACACTCCCAGTGATTTCATGCAAACAGCAATTGGTTGTTACTTTGCAGAAGAACTATTAGAAAATGAAGTGAGAGAATATGGACATTGAGGTTGTCTACTGACCAATTTCTGAACTGCAGTGAAAGTTTGTTATAACAAGGTGGTGGAGCTGGATGAACACAGCAGAAGAAGGGTCCAGACCTGAAACGTCAGCTTTCCTGCTCCTCTGATGCTGCCTGGCCTGCTGTGTTCATCCAGCTCTACACCTTGTTATCTCAGACTCTAGCGGCAGTTCCTACTATCTATGAAAGTTTGTCAGATGTTTTCACATTAGAAAGGAGCACACCTCTCCTAAGGCTCAATGTTCTCCACCTGATATCTGTGTTTGTCAAGATAAAGGACCCAGACTTTAGTTGTCCCTCAATTTTGTGGTCTTGCATGTTGTTGTTTAATCTCTATTTCACTTTCCTTTAGCAACAGGAGTTCTACTTTGTGGTTTGTTAAGTATCTTCATTAGAAACAATTGTAGCAGCTTAAACAATTAGGAAAGAGTGATATACAAAATCCTCACAGATTTCTGTGTGAGTGCTGTACCAAGGAACCCCTAACAAATGTGAAATTGCCTTCAGAATTTCCATTGATGCAGCCTGATTGCATCGACGGGATGGTTCAAATCAATTCACAACTAATTACATACTTTTGAAGAATTTTTGATGCTATATGGCAGTTATTTGTGAGCAGTAAGATCTCACAAAATGTGTGACCTGATCAATTCCTTTTTTTTAATGGTACTAGTAGGGAAAGGGACATTTGAGCGAGAAACAGTGAGAACTTCCAGGTCATCTCCAAATATTATCATTGGATCTTTGAACATCAATTTGAACTGCCAGGCCTCTATTTCACTTGTTATTGCTACATGAGGCATCTCATCCAAATTATTTTTTCCACAATATTGGCACCTTCATTCAAACGAACCAACTGGAACAACAATAATTTGTTTAAAAAAAAGGTATTTTGATTGTAATTGCAGCTTATAGGGTGCATTGATGTTTCTGCAGCGATCAAACACTGCAGCCTAGTTTTAGTCTTAGAAAACTGTGAAGCGTAAAAGCAGAAGGTTTGGTTACTCAGAGAGTCCCAGGGTTGAGTTCACCAGATGGAAGCATGGATTGCAGAACATGGCTCATAATCAGCTCCTGATTTTCTGGTTATTAAAATTAATCATGAAAACATTGGAAACATCATGTATTGAGCACTGCGATGTCTATAGCTGATTGCACAAAGCATGCTCTGAGCAAAGGTGCCATGCCAGGAAAGAAACCTTCCAAACTTTACCATTTAGTGTTCTATACCAAACGTGTACACTGAAATTGAGTGCTTGGGTAACATGTTAACTAGATGTGCACAATTTGTGCTTCAAAGAGTTCAAAATATTCTGTACTCAAAAAGCTCGGTTCAGTAATTTTAATAACGTTGGCCATATGTGAATACTGTTGCACGCATTCAGAGTTAGTTATTAATGCATAAATTAAAGCATAAAACAGTAGCCTGTTCTTTGCTGTTCTTGCCACCTAATTGCGTTTTTATTGGTCAGGTTGCCATAGGAAATGTGACAAGACATTCTTTCATATTCTCACCCACTTTATTGACCATCAAATCTTCCAGTGCCAGTTCTAGTAGATTGTGGTAGCAATCAGCACTAAATGGATGGACGTATTTAAATGGGGTGGGCGTAGAATGATTTTGTTTCTCATTACAGCTTCGTTTACCCTTAGTGGTAATCATCCCTGAATATGATGAATACCTAGACATGTTAATCATTGAAGAAATAACAGAAGGCAAACGATCTTATTTTTAAAGCACGCTGGGAATGTGACGCCTGGATAGATTCCTGGTCCCAACCAACAACCCACCGCCTCAATTACACCTCTCATGCAATGCTATTTTCAAATCTTAAGGCACGAATTGGATAAGGGATGAGCTTAGCCCCCGAATGGTGATGTCATGTATTTCCGGGAAATGGGAGCTGCCTGCAAAGTGCAGCAGGAAAAGGCAGTCAGCAGCCATGATGGGACCTGCTGCTACCTCGCTGATCCTGTGAACTGTTTTGTCCCAGATTGTATTAAGCTTTCTATGCATTGTTGCAGTGGTGTCCACCCAATGAGTCAGCAAAGTGTAAAACAGAACTATTGGGCTGAAATGATCATATTCAAAATGATTATTTATGCAGACATTATAACAATGACTACATTTCAAAAGTATATCATCAACTGTAAAATTGTGAAAGGTGCTACATAAAAGCAAGTCTTTGAAAGTGAAGAAACAATATGCGGGCAGGTCAGCCCTCTGCAACCATAACTGCTAAGTTCACAGAGAACAGCAGCAACACACTGTGGTATGGTAGTCTTGGCAACTGCAGGATAATTCCCAGCCATCTTTTCCACCCACAAGAAATGGTTACCATCTCACTTTGGTACAGTGAAAGAGTGTATTCAAAATGCGCATTGTTAGATCGAGTTTCTTAAACTGTTCTTCCCAGAGCAGGCAGCAGCTCCCTACATAAATCTGTGCCTCTGTCAATGGATACAAAAGAAATTCAAGCAAGATTGAGAAAACGTCTTCCTCTTGATACTTCAATCTTCAATCTCCAATCTTGCCTGGCATTGGCAATCAAAGGCCTGAGTAACTGCATTGAAGCCACTTCTCCCTGCAATAGATTCCTGTGTTTTTACTGCGCAGTGGCCAACGACCCCATTCAGGGGCATTCTCCGTTTATATAACTCTTTGCAGCAGGACTCCCAAACTCTTCAATATCGAAAGTAGCAGTGCTACCCTCTGTACTGTTATGAACAATTAAAGAGGAACAAAACAACTTGAATTGACAAAGTTCCTTTCAGGATGTATATAATCATTGCAGCAATTTCATTGTGGGCCGAAGGGCCTGTACTGCGCTGTACTGTTCTATGTTCAATTAATTCTTTTTGAGCTGTTACACAGGTAAATATGGCAGCCAACCTGCAAACTGCAGGGCCTCATTACAAGCAAATAGAGAAGAATTTTGTCAAGGACACTGAGAGAATGTCCTGTTTTTTGTTTATGAATAACCCACATGATCTTTTTATGTCCATTTGGATGAGCATACAGGTCCTGAATAAAATAAAAACCGAAAGAACTGCAGAAGATGCTGGAAAATCTCAGCAGGTCTGGCAGCATCTGTGAAGAGAAATCAGAGTTAACATTTCAGGTCCGGTGACCCTTCCTCAGAACTATCTGTCTGAAAGTCTTTGCCTGCCACAATGCACCACACCTTAATACAGTTATCAAGGGCAGGTTTTGCTAAGAGCACAAATCCTTTGTGAAGTGTAAACTGGACTTTTCTGACTCAGAGATACAAATATTATGGCACAGCACAGTTCTACTGGGTGATTTTTCCATTATCACCATCATTTCAACGTTAATGACCTTCTAAGCCGGGGGATTTCTGGGTGAACGTTTCATGTTCCTAAGGCTCAGCCAACTTGAGTTCCGTTTGAGTATTTGGCATTGCCTAAACCTGAGAGCTGCTGGCACAGGCATGTTTACATAAGGAACAACTTTAAACTTGTTCTTGTCATTTTTGAGATGAGGGAGTATGAAACGAACAAGAAAATAAATCAAAAGGAATTAAAATTAAAGCTGAAATCGTGAACAAAAACAGCAGACTTAGATTGATGTAAAATTTTGATTTATTTCAGAACCAGTAATGAGCAGTTAGAACGGAAAACCAAAAATGGGTGTGACAGTTAGAACCGAAACTCTACCTGCCAATAGCACCAGATGAACACTCTGACTAGAACTGAACCAGAGGGTGGTGAATCTGTGGAACTCATTGCTGCAAACAGTGGTGGAGGCTAAGTCATTGGCCATATTAAGACAGAAATAGATAGGTTCTTGATTGATAAGGAGATCAAATATTACAGGGTGAAGGCAGGAGAATGGGGTTGAGAAACGTATCAGCCACGATTGAATGGTGGAGCTGACTCAAGGGCTGAATGGCCTAATTCTGCTCTTATATCTTATGGACCTATTGTCAAACCTATGACTTAAAATTGCACAATTGAAGTATCTCCACAGAAACATTTGCACGCTTATTCCTGTGGGTGGGACATTTGTGTACTTCATTTACAGTTGGGGACATAGCAGAGATACTAGTAACAATAAACTGCATTCACTTAACATCTTTAATGTAGAGAATCCTGCCATGATATCATGCAACAGTATTTTATAACAAAACTTGTTACCAATCGAGATACTAGTTCACATGAAGTTTGTTCAAAGAGCTAGGCTGTTTTCTTTATTTCAAAAATATACTTTATTCATTAAAAAAATCTCTATATACATATATATTTACTAATGTTACTTATGCAAGGTACTATTTATGTATATTTGAGGCACTGAGAGGGTTTGATAACTGAATGGACCCCCATTGTACTTTGTCTGAAGACCTTAGATGGTAGTCTTTCCCCACTGCACATTGATGGCAGCTACCCCAAGTTTTAGCATGTCGCTCAGCACTTATTCCTGGATCTTGGGTTTTTTTTTCAAAAATATACTTTATTTATAACATGTATCTTTGTATATATACATAGTCACAAACACGGTTCAGTTCTGTACAAGAAACAAACAGACATTGGAGTTTGACTGTCTCCAAACAAACCAAAGACATGTCTTTCCTATACAAGACTATATTTACACATATTTGAGGCACTAGCCCTGGACTTTGGCTTTGAAAGAGGAGACAAGTAAAGAGAGGTGAAGAGATTTAGAAATGCAAAAATGCTGTTGGGTGTCAGGTCATCATCTTTGGGTAAACATGATGACAAAATGTTAATAATTTAGAGGGTTTTTTTTCCCTTTATTTGATTTTGCAGAAATTTCAATAGTCTTTTGCCTGGGGCCAGCCAAACCAGTGACATCTGAACATTTTAATACAGTTAGGAGCCAGATACATGAAACATGTTTTTCCCTTACATATTATCACCTAGCTCCATTCACAAGAGTTCTCCTGAAGTAAACATGGAAATTGCAATTGAAAGATTAAATCAACCTAAGGAAATATTGCTGACATTGTTTGAATGTTACTACTGAACCCCACTCACAATCCTGAACGTCAACAACAGCAACGACAAATGTTATAGAAAAGTTGACCGGTCCAGATAATCCTTGGCATCGTCTTGTTCAGCTGCTGGGTACCCAGAATACTGAACAAACGTTATGTTTTCAATATGCACTTCACGGATGTACTTCAGAACCTTCACCTGCAAACAAGATTAAAAAAGCAATCATTACAGAATCCCTCAGAAGCTTTCACAATGTTTCAATTACATTACCTACTTCTGCAGCATCAGAATCAATATCATATGATTAGTAGCTGTTATGAATTACACATTGAAGTGTGAACCTTCATTTGCAGAAGCCTGGATAATTCAATGAGGTAGTAATGGATTCTGACGATACTGGCCGTGTATTAACTGATATGTAACCATTGCCTTGTAATAGGTTGTATATGCAGCTCTTCATATCCAGGATAGTTGTGATTCAAGAGGATTACCACACACTGCATTATTATGTAGAAATTTATTGGTAGGAAAAGAAACTTAAAACCTACAGTATGCTGGAGTAATTTATGTCTGAATAAAACTACCACACCTGCTCCTCTACAAATATTTTGTTCTAAAGGGGTGCTAGATATATATACCATAAAAATGGCAACTTTTATTTTAGTAATTTTAAAAATTTGTGTGATTATGTTAGACATTGAGAATATCCCAAAGTAAAGTCCTTTTTTCTGATGAAGGGTCTAGGCCCGAAACGTCAGCCTTCCTGCTCCTATGATGCTGCTTGGCCTGCTGTGTTCATCCAGCTCTACACCTTGTTGTCTCGTTTAGGACTGTTCCTGGTTAGATTGAGGCAACAGGTGGTGAGTTTCACTTGAGGGTCACCATGGTCCAGGTGTGGAACAAGATTGAGAAGGTGGTACCTTCATGGTAACCTCAGCTGGTGTGGGAATTAAACCTATGCTGTTAGCATCACTCTGCATCGCAAACCAGCTGTCCAGCCAACTGAGCTAACTGACTTCCATTCCTTTGTAGGTCAGAGCCATTAGTTGTTCAAGTCTATGTATTATTTTAAGGCCAACAAACATGGAAGCCAATTTGCAAATATCATGATCTCACAACAGAAAACCAACATATAAAAATTTGAAATAATTTTGATGGTGTTGATTGAAGTGAGAATCTTAACCAGGTCTCCATTAAACTCTCTGATTTTCTTCACGTGGTACAGAGAGATCTTTTATACCATCCAATCAAGCACCAAAGTCTTGGGATGAAATCTTCCCAGCCGCTGAACAGTGTGAATGTTGGAAGAGTTGTGTGAGATGACCAGTGAGGAGCTTCCTGCTGATGAAAGCAAAATGTCCCACTTTCCACACAACTGTTGAATGGCGAGATGAGATTCTTGCTAGTGAGTGGTGAGACGCCAATTTGCATGAATTAGCATGTATTTGCATATCTGTTATGACATCATCTCACCTTATTAATATGAAGTTTCTCATTCTCCCACTTGCCAGAGAATATGACAAGTGGGCCACCAAAAGGATTTGGTGCAGAGGTAATGAGGTAGATTTAGGAAGATAGTGTGAGAAACATCACTAAGTCTCACAGAGAGAAACCCTCCTTGAAACTCACCCAAAATGAAACACTGTTGATTTCTGGTAAAATTCAGCCCTTGATGTAACAATGATCCAAAGGGTAGTCCCTCCATCAATACAACACTCCCTCACTGCGATGGAAGCATTTATTCTGTACTTAAGTCCTGAGTAGAACTTGAACCTATAGTTCACACACTGCTTACAACTAGATGAACTAAATATAGAGCAGATGGAGCCTCAATTTAACAACTCACCTGAAAGAAAGCACCTCTGACAGTGTAGCATTCCCTCGGTATCCCATAAACTTGTCTACCTGGATTATGCGCTCAAATCTCCAGAGTAGAGTTTGAACACACCTTCTTTTGACTGAGAGGATGCAACAGTGCTCCCATTTACCCAGGCTGTCATATTGAGGGTTGCTTCAATGGAATGAAGGACCTATTCTTATTTCTGATCCTTAGTAGTGTAGGTGGGCAAGCAGTTACGAGTAGCTTTTCTGCTGTGATGGGAGGATTGTCAGGTTTCAATATTGCCAACTTTGTGCCCATTTCACATTGTTCCTTATCCCCTTGAGGCAAAGGACACATGTTGGATTATAAAGTGACTTTTCCAGGAGTGTAACTGACTGATCACTTGGGCAAATGACCTCAATAATTGCAGTTGGCACCATTATAATTCATGTTTGTATTTACCACTATTGATGTTTCTGCCCTTTGAGGTGTTAGGAACCCAGTTATTGGTATGGTTCATCCAAAAGTAACATTATAATCTTGTTTATTTTACAACATATCAAAGCAGTCATTAAAACAAAAACAGTGATGTGATTTGTTAGACTTTACTTCATGAAGACTGTTTCCTGTATGAATTATTTCATGTATCACCTTGAAAAATATTCAGCACTTCATTTTAGCCTCTAAACAAATAAATATTAGAGGGATGTTTGATCCCTCTCACCTCACAGTAAGTTTCTTAATCTGCTCGGCAATACTGACAAACAAATACCCATCAAAGACAAACTTTTGCCAAGTAGACAGATTCTTCAAGCATACAACAATCTCTGAAAAACTCAGAGACAACAAGGTGCAGGGCTGGATGAACACAGCAGGCCAAGCAGCATCATAGGAGCAGAGAGGCTGACATTTCGGGCCTAGACCCTTCATCAGAAAAGGGGGAGGGGAAGGGGGTTCTGAAATAAATAGGGAGAGAGTGGGAGGCGGATAGAAGATGGATAGAGGAGAGGATAGGTGGAGAGGAAACAAACAGTTCGAAGAGGCGGGGATGGGGCCAGTAAAGGTGAGTGTAGGTGGGGAGTTAGGAAGGGGATAGGTCAGTCCAGGGAGGACGGACAGGTCAAGGGGGCGGGATGAGGTTGGTCGGTAGGAGAAGGAGGTGCGGCTTGAGGTGGGAGGAGGGGATAGGTGGGAGAAGAACAGGTTAGTTCCTACTATCTCTGAAAAACTCAGCTGGTTACCCAGTGGGGGGGAAATGACTCCCTGCATCATAAGAACTGCTGGCAAAGTGACTGACAGCAACTTCAAACCCTGATGAGAAAACTTGTGAGTGCAAGGCAGAAAAGAGTGAAACAAAAACAAGCTGACATTAAAAATATTCAAGGAGATAAATGCAGGAGCCCCTGATAACCTTGATCCAGTAATTGTAATGAGTGATTAAAATGTTCCTATTAAATGTAATACAGACAACACGTCAGCTTCATAATGGCTACTCATTTGAAATGATTGCATTGTGCAGATAAATTCATTCATTGAAGACACCAATAGGGGGCCCAGAATCACAGCTTCCCAACAATACTTTCTGGTAGCTGAATGCTTAAAGCTAACCTGCTCATCTTAAAGGGGGAGTGATTTGCAGGTAGCAGGTGCTAGCAGTCATACAAGAATTGTACCTGACCTCAGAGACATTGAAGAAAGGCACATTATGGAAAATAACAGGAGGTAGTATTTTGGAATGAGGATAGAGAATTGGCTCATGAGCAGTAAACAACAAGTGGGGATAAGGGGTTCTTTTTCAGGTTGGTGACCAAAGACCATTGGCGTTCCACAGGCATGAGTGCTGGGACCACAACTGTTTACAATATATATTAATGACTTGGAGGAAGGATGTGAATGTAGTGTAGCCAAATTTGCAGATGACATAAAAATATGTGGAAAGGTAGGTTGTGAGATGGATACCAACAGCTTACAGCAAGCTATTGATAAGTAAGTAGGCAAAAAATTGGCAAATGGAACATAATGTAGGAAAATGTGATGTTGTTCATTTTGGAAAGGAGAACAAAGGAACAGAATATTGTTTGAATGGAGAGAAACTACAGAAATCTGCCATACAAAGGGACTTGGGCGGTATGCGCGGAATTTGTACATGAAACACAGAAAGCTAGCACACAGGTACAGCAGGTAATCAGGAAGGCGAATGGAATGTTGGCCTTTGTTTCAAGGGGATTAGAGTATAAGAGTAGGGAAGCTTTATTGCAACTGTACAAGGTGCACATGAGATCACGTTTGGAGCACTGTGAGCAGTTTTGGTCCCCTTATATGAGAAAACACGTTATTTCAGTGGAGGCATTTCAGAGCAGGTTCACTAGAATGATCCCTGATATGGAGGGATTCTCCTTTGAGCAAAGGTTAAATGGGTTGGGACAGTACCCACTGGAGTTTAGAAGAATGAGAAATGATCTCATTGAAACATAATGGATTCTTAAGGAGCTCGATAGGGTAAATGCTGACAGGATGTTTCCCCTCAGGGGCATAGGGCTGTGGATCGCAATGGAGTACTGTATCACTAGAGTAAAATAATTGCCAGTCTGCTTGGTGAGGAGGATTTTAACCCCACTAAGGCATTCTGAATAGGAAGTTCTCCCAATATCTTAATAGCCATTGCTCAAACAACACCATAAACACAAATGAACATGTAATTACACTTTGGGAAATGAATGTTTTGAGACCATCATAACGCAAAGAAATACATGATTAAAAATGCATGTCTTTTCTTCCTTAAGTGTCAGTATGATTTAATCATTTTAATGTAATTGCTTTGTGATTAAAAGCTGCTATGAAACAGCAGATGGTTTTAAATTACATTTTTTTATTTTCCCATCAGTTTTTGCTGGGAGCAAATCATTTGATTAAGGTAATAGGATTCTACCAGTGATGGTAAAAACAGTTACTGTCTGAAGTTAAAGTTCACAATACATTTAGTAATGGCAAATTGTAGCAAATAAGCCAAGGCATGTTCTGTCTGGCTAAAAGAGAAAAAGGGTTTTCTTATGTGCTTTGATTTTGTAATAAGTTCTTCACAGAGATGATGCTCTACAATTTACATAGAATATAAAAAGATTTGGACCAGATACATCAATCCATAATATTCCATTATAAGAGCGCATTACCCAGTTAAATGCTTTTCTGAAGGCAATATAATGCATCTCAGAAGACAAACTCAAATGTATTCACTTGACTGACATCTCTCCAGGAATTGTCACATATTTGCTTGTTCTTCAGAAAATACAAGTGTTATTTTGCACAAATGACTTTATAACTGCAACCTAGAGAAAAAAAATAGATAGATAGCAAATATTATCCCACATTTACTTTGTCATCAATGAATAGTCATTAACCTGGAATTAAAGATCAGCAGGCAAAATGATAAAAGAACAATAGCTTCCTTTAAAGAGAAGATGGGTCAGGTACAGTTGAGGTACATTCCTACAAGGAGGGAAGGGTAGGACCATATGATGGAAGGAATGTCATTGATGAAGCAGCTGAAGATGGTTGGGTCTAAGACACTACCTTGAGGAACTCCTGCAGAGATGTTCTGGAGCTGAGTTTACTGACCTCCAACAACTATGACCATCTTCCTTTGTTCCAGGTATGACTCCAGCCAATACAAATTTTCTTGCTATCATGCTCACCTTTGATCATGGTTTCAGCTCTTTTGTCTTGTTGGAACTGAGACTATAACTTCCAGTAAGATGGCAGCACAATAGGGCTTCTGAGCCCAGGGCTCGTCTGCTCTGTCTGCTTTTCTTTTTATTTCTTCTCTTTCTTCTCTCTCTTCTCTTCTTTCCTTTCTCTCTTCTGTTTTATTTTGCTTACCTCTTGGTGAAGAGCCCGGTCTTAGTGACAGCATCATTGATGGTGAGTCGGCCCAACAGCGCGAACTCGAGTAGGCCCAGCCACGCGGACTCATGGCGGCAGCGTCGGAAGCGAGCTTGAGATCCTGGTGGTTTCTGCATCAGGGCGGTCCTAGCGCTGACTGACGGCTGTAACTGTAAAGGCAGGTTTGGCTTCCCCGTGGCGTCTGCTTCCAGCACAGATTCATGGAGGTGGCAGCAGAGGCGGCTTTGGGCCCAGTACAAGACTGGGCGGCATCAGCAATGGCCGCATTGGTGAGGTGGCCCCCAAAGTGGACCCTTGGCAGCGGCAGAATCGGGTTTGGGCTGGTTCAGTACCCAACAGCATTGGCAGTGTTTGCATTGGTGAGGTCCAGCGAGAACCCATGGTGTCAAGGGCATCAATGGAGGCAAGGTGGCACCAAAGAGTAGCAATGTTTATTCCAGTGGCAGCAGCGTGGCAAAGGGGTCTCGTGCCTGGCCACCAGGCCCATGATGGAACACTTTACAAGAAAGACTGTAAAGATGGTCACTTTCTTTATTTCTTCATTTTTCTGCCTTTATATTCTATGTTTTGGTTCATTTTTCTGTGTTTTAAGATGGTGCCAGCGAGTGGTGACTCTATATTACACTTTTCACTGTATTTTGCAACAAGATCCATGTGACAATAAATAAAACAAAATGAGGCCAGGAACGGAGTAGCTTTGGTGGGATTCAAACTAGGCATCCCGGCACAGATTTTTCAACTGTCAATGATCCCTTGATTCACATTGCTGATGATTGAAAGGGGCTAATAGGGCAGTAATTGGCTGGGATGGACTTGTCCTTCTTTTTGTGGATACAGCATACCTGGGTAATGTTTTATATGGTAAGGACAATACCACAGTTGTAGCTGTACTAGAAAATCTTGGCTAGAGGCATGCAAATTTTGGAACACCATACCTTCAGGATTATTGCCAGAAAGTTTTCAGGACTTGCGGCCTTTTCATTATCCAGTGCCTTCAGCTATTTCTTGATATCGCATGAAAGGAATCAAATTGGCTGACAACTGTCATTGATACTGGGGACGTAACGAGAGGCTGAGATGGATAGTCTATTTGGAACATCTGGCTGAAATATCATTGAGGATGTAGGTATTTATGGAGCATCCTCCTTCTCCTCTTGTGAGTTATTAAATTGTTCAACATCATTCAGGTCTGGATGTGGCAAGACTGCAGAGCTAAGATCTGATCCACTGGCTGTGGGATCACTTAGCTCTGTCTATCACTTGCTGTTTATGCTGTTTGGTGTGCAAGTAGTCCTGTTTGGTGGCTTCACCAGGTGTGCCTGGTGCTGCTCCTAGCGTGCTTTTCCGCACTCTCCATTGAACCAGGGTTATTTCTTGGCTTGATGGTAATAATAATACGCTGGGCCATAAGGTTTCAGGTCGTGTTGGAGTACGATTCTACTCCTGCTGACGGCCCATAGCACATCATGGATGCCAAGGCTTGAGTAGCTAGATCTGTTCAAAACCTATTCAGTTTCGCATAGTTTTGGTGCCACACAACACAGTGGAGAGTACCCTCAATGTGAAGATGGGATTTTGTCTCCACAGTGACTACACAGTCGTCACTCCTGCTGATACTATCATAGACAGATGCATCTGCAGCCAGCAGATTGGTGAGTATGAGGTCACATATGTTTTTCCATCTTGTTGGTTCCCTCACCACCTGTTGCAGACACACCTAGCAGCTATGTCCTTTAGGACTCATCCAGCTCAGTCATTAATGGTGCTTAATTGACATTAATGGACCCCACCCAGAATACGGTCTCGCCCCCACCACTCCCGGTGCTTCCTCCATTTAGTGTTCAACATGGATGCAGACTGAGTTCTGAGCTGAGGTTGGGTTGAGTAATCAGCAGGAGGTTTGCTTGCCCATGTTTGATCTAATGCCATGCAACTTCATGAATTCCAAAGAAACTGTTGAAACCTCCCAGATCAGTTCCATCCTGACTCTATACTACAGTGCTGCCATCTCTACTGGGTCTGTCCTTCCTTTGCAGATGACACAAAGCTGAGTGGGAGTGTTAGTTGTCAGGATAATGCAGAAATGAGGTTTGGACAAGCTGAGTGGATGGGCAATTGTGTGACAGATGCAGTATAATGTGGATAAATGTGAAGTTAACCACTTTGGGAGTGAAAACAGGAAGGCAGATTTTTCTCTGAATGGTTATAAATTGTGAAAGGGGAATGTGAGACTTGGATGACCCCATGCAACAGTCACTTAAGGTAAGTGTACAGGTGCAGCAGGCAGTCAAGAAGGCAAATGGTATGTTGGCCTTCATAGTGAAAGGATTCAAGTACAAGATTAGGAATGTCTTGCTGTAATCATACAACGCCTTGGTGAGACAACACCTGGAATATTGTTTGCAGTTTTAGTCTTCTTACCAGAGGAAGGATGTTCTTGCTTTAGAGGGAGTGCAGCAAACATTTACCAGACTGATTCCTGGGATTACAGGACTGACATAAGAGGAAAAGATGACTTGGTTAGGATTATATTTGTGATAAGTTCAGAAGAGTGGAGTGGGGGGGAGCTCATAAAAACCTATAAAATTCAAACAGGGTCAGACAGGGTGCATGCAGGAAGGATGTACCCAATAGCGAGGGAGTCCAGAACCAGGGGTCACAGTCTAAGGATATGAGGTAAAAATTTAGGATGAAGAGAAATTTCTTCACACACAGTGGTGAGCCTGTGCAATTTACTACCATGGACAGCAGTCGAAGCCAAAACATTGTATGATTTTAAGACGAAGTCAGACATAGCATTTAGGGCTAAAGGGATCAAAGAATATGGGGGAGAAGTGAATGCAGATTATTGAGTTGGATGCTCAGCCATTATCATAATCAATGGTGGAGAAGGCTCGAAGAGCCAAATGGCCTACTCCTGCTCTTTTTTTTATGGGACAGGGCATATCCAGGGATAGTGATGGTGATGGTGATGTCCTGGGACATTGTCTGTAAAGTATGGCTCTGTAAGAAGGACTATGTCAGGCTGTTGCTTGACTCATCGATGGAACAGCCCTCTCAGACTCCCATATTTTAGCAAGAAGGGCTTTATAGAGTCAACAGGACTGGATTTGTCATTGTCGTTTCCAGTATCTGGGCCAATGCTAGATAGTCAGACTAGTCTCATTCCTTTTTTCAGACATAAACACTTTTGATTAAATTGAGTGCTTTTAAGCCATTTTAGAGGACACTTATGATTAATAGATTGCTGTGTGCCTGGAGTCATATATAAATCAGACCAGGAAGGATGGCAGATTTCCTTGTTAAAAAGACAGTAGAGAGCCAGATATGTTTAATGGCAATCGGTAACTTTAGAATAGCTTTCCCAATTACAGAATTATTAATTAAATTAAAATTCTACCAGTCCATTAACCTGAACCTTCTATTACTAGTCCAGTGACATTAGTACCACATCACCATTTCCTCGTAAGGTCAATAAACCTATTGTTGAAACACAACAACTGGCTCCAGTGCATTGAGGAACCGTGGAGTTCTCAGAGAATAATATATTATTCAGTGAACACAGTGATTGAAGGTGGGTTTAATACAGGTGGATTTGCAGCAGGTTGGTTAATTCCTTCAAGATTAACCAGTCTATTGTATTAATGGAGGTTTGGCAGGGTTCCATTTTAGTATTAATCTGAATGTCCTTGGGTAATGAAGTAAGAAAATTAAAGAAGAAAGTAGTAAGAACTTGCTTTTATAAAAGTGTCTTTCACAGTCTCTGTCTTCCCAAAGAGACTCATAACCAATGAATTACTTTGGAAATATGCCATCACTGGTATAAGATCAACAGATGCAGCAGTCACTTTGCAGAGTCCCACAAACAGCAATCAACTAAATTGCTGGTTGTGATACCATTAGTTGAGGAGGAAATGTTGACCAGGATGCTGGGAGAACACCTCTGCCCTTCTTCAAATCTCAGAACCCCAGGACCTTTTATATTAAGCTTGACTCTTTTGACAAGGCAGAGAGACCCTTGCTTTGACATCTCATCCAAAAGTTAATTCCTCAACATTACAAAAACACCTTCAGTACTACACTAAACTATCAATGTTAATTATGCACTCACATCTCAAGAGTGAGGTCTGGCCCCAAAATCTTTTGATTGCTACCAGCTATCCAAAGCTGACCTTATCTACATTCACAAAAAATAATATACCATATGAAAGACTAATGGATAACTGATTCAACAAGCACCTACAAAATTCTATTTGACAATGTTCGTAGGATAAGAAATTATAGAGATGAGAAGAAACAGCAGGAGAGTGGGACTAACTGGATTACTCTTGGAAAGCACCATTGCTGACTCACTGAGACAAATGGCCTCGTGTGGCGCTGTACTATTGCATGACGTTCCAATTTAAAGAACAGATAGTTAGGGATCAGCTCCAGGCTGGAATCTAATTCAGAGGCTTTGGTGGTTTCCATGTAGAATAACAGATTTCCACAACAGAATTATAAGCTGGAATCTTAAGGGTTCATTTAGTACATATATAACTGATACCCAGAAATAAGTTACAGATTGTCATCTAATGGTGGGTTTGAATGCTCTCTAAAAAAAGAACTAAAAGAAACATGGGGTGAGCCACAGGATGGAATCTAACTTGGAGATTTGGTAGTTTGTCTGTTAAAATTGAATTGCAATCCAATCTGAAATACTGAATCCAGTTGCAAGGCTCAGATGGTTTTACAACAGATGACAGATATCCCTGATTCCCTCAATCTAATTCAGGGGTGAAAATGAATTATTTATAGAATAATCATAACTGAGGAGTTAGTTACAGACATGTTATGACACACCCCTGGGTCAGGGACTTGAACCCAAGCCTTCTGCCTCAAAGGCATAGTCAGTATCACTCCACCACAGGAGCCCACAACCTTGATTATATTGAATGGGGTCAAATCACTTACTCCTGTTCCATCTTTGTAGGTTCACATTATTTCACTTTTTAAATTAATTACTTGACAACTGTTGCTTGAATTTTGTAATTATTGCAAATACTGTTCAATATTTAACATTTTTACAATCCAATCAACTGTATTAAATGTTCAGTCTTTTTTCACAAATCTTAAAAATTCTTTCCAATATTGTCATCATTTTCTTTAATTTCTGGATAATGTAGATGAGCTGCAGAAAAAGAAGCATTATTCTTTTCATTTTTGCTGTTTTATGAAGATTTTAAAGTTTTCTCTTATTTCGCTTTTCAGAAATTTTCCTTAATTTCTGTGAATTAAGGTTTCTTTTAATTATGAGGTGATGCATTTTGGGAGGACTAACAAGGCAAGGAAGTACACAATGAATAGTAGGATCCTAGGAAGTAAGAAGATCAGAGAGACCTTGGTGTGCAAGTCCATAGATTCTTGAAGGCAGCAGGGGAGGGAGGTAATGTTGTTAAGAATTCATATGGGAAATTTGCCTTTATTATTCAAGGCATTTTGTACAAGAGCAAGTAGTTTACAATGAAGCTGTATATAACATTTGTTAGGGCACAGCTAGAGTACTGTGTGCAGTTCTAGAGGCCGCACTCTAGGAAGGATGTGATTGCACTCAAGATGGTACAGAAGAGATTGACCAGAATGTTGCCTGGTTTGGAGCGATTCAGTTTGAAGTGAGATTAGATATACTGGAGTTGTTTGTCTTACAGCAGAGAAGACTGAGGGTATAACTAATCGAGATGTACAAAGTTCAGAGGGCCATTGACAGGGTAGATACAGAGAAACATTTTACCTTAGTACAGGGATCAATAACCAGGGCATGGTTTTAAGGAAAGGAGCAGGGGGTTTTGGGCAATTTGATGGAAATAAAATCATTCAGAGTGTTGTGGGTATCTGGAACTCACTTCCTGAAAAGGAAACCTCAAGGTCTTTAAAAATTATTTGGATGAATATTTAAAATGCCATCGCTTACAAAGGAATGGGCCAAATGCTAGAAGATGGAATTAGAATCGATGTTTGATGATTAGCTCAGATATGATGGGTCAAAGGGCCTCCTTCAGTGATGTAAAAACTCAGACTCTAATTTTCCTTTTAAATACAAAATGTTTCACCCTTCTACTTAACTAGGAACTTAACTAACATCAGGCATGCAGCATTGATGGATGTATCCTAGGATTACCATTCAGATTTTTCCACTAGGAGTTTTGTGGAGATTTTGCTTGGTCTCCCCAACAAATGTTTTCAATATTGTTCATTGTTACCAGCAATTTGAGCTTTTAGGGTAGTCTTAGAGGTGTTATGGCTGCTATAGTTTTTCTGGCTGTTGTTTCTTCAGAAGCTAATGGGTTCTGTGCTCTTTTAACGTGTGGAACATTTAAAGATGAACTCACAATTTTCACACTGGAGCTGTTTTCCTCTCTTTTCTCCTCAAATTGCTGTAGATTTTGTAGAACTCAAGATGTTTTTCAGGTTAGCACTGCTTGGTCACTATTATTCACCATGTGAGTAACTCTCCTCCTGAAGTCCCAAAGCCTGTCCACCATCTACAAGGCACAAGTCAGGACTATGATACAATACTTCCCACTTGCCTAGATGAGTGTAAACCTTCTCATCTAATGAGCAGAGTCTTGTGCAGTAAATCAGATTTTGTTTATTGTATCTCAGCAACTATTTAAAGAGGGTCACTGTTCATACAATGAGTATGGAAAGGGCCTATCCTTAGACCTGTCTCCGATGTCATCCTACTTTACTCTCCCGTCAAATCCTCATGATGTCATCACAGTGGGCGGTACTTATTGCACTCTATCAATTATTAAACATTTCAAACCCTTTCAGTCTCATATACAATAATATCCAGGTAGACATGTTGGTTAACTATCTTCTAATTGATCAATTCTATTTTATCTTGAAAT
This sequence comes from Rhincodon typus, assembly GCF_021869965.1. Lineage (NCBI taxonomy): Eukaryota > Metazoa > Chordata > Chondrichthyes > Orectolobiformes > Rhincodontidae > Rhincodon > Rhincodon typus. The sequence goes on along the minus strand of NC_063353.1, from coordinate 19,548,197 downwards.
TGAACAGCTTGTTTCAGGTATAACCAGTCAGATAACCTAACATTCCTTATGCCTCCTTGTGACACTTGGAGACTGGCAATTACCCAAAATCTTCACAGAAGCTCTTTCTATTGTCACGTTTCACCACCTGCTTCTTAGTAAAATACTGTGAGAGCCTTACCCCCAGCCCTGCACCTCTTAACCTTTAATAACCAAGTCACAAAAGCTTGATGTTGGCCAGAGTTCAGAACACGTCACCCCCTTCATTTCTCCAATGTGCACTAAATTAAAGAGATAGTCTCAAAACCTAACAATCTTTTAACTTCATAGTTTTTAACAGCCTAACCTGTAAAGTTAGATTACAAATTAAGAATTCATGTAGAATCATACAGTTGTACAGCATGGAAACAGACCCTTCAAGCCAACTCATCTGTGCCATCCAGACATCCTAAACTGATCTAGTCCCATTTGCCAGCATTTGTCCCATATCCCTCTAAACACTTCCTATTCATATAGACATCTAGATGCTTTTTAAATGTTGTATTTGCACCAGCCTCCACCACTTCATCTGGCAGCTCATTTCATACACGCACCATCCTCAGTGTGAAGAAGTTGCCCCTTAGGTCTTTTTAAATCTTTTAAATCCCTTTTATATCTTTCCCCTTTCACCTTAAACTTATGCCCTCTAGTTTTGGACTCCTCTACTGTGAGAAAAAGGCCTTGGCTATTCACCCTATCCATGCTTCTCATGATTTTATAAACCTCCATAAAGTCACCCCTCAGCCTCCGATGCTCCAGGGAAAATACCAAGCCTATTCAGCCTCTCCCTATAGTTCAAACCTTCCAACTTCAACAACATCTTTGTAAATCTTTTCTGAACCCTTTCAAGTTTAACAACATCTTTCCAAAAGCAGGGAAACTAGAACCGAACACAGTATTCCAAAAGTGGCCTAACTAATGCCGGCAATAACTTTAAGTAATAATTTCCAAGACAAACACGGTAAGGTAAACAAGATAAACCAAGAAAGATAAACTGAATTTCCTGTTGTAAAAAGGGCAAGGCAACTGGAGAAAATCATTTCCACCATTTGAGAAGTAGCAAAATGCAATACTAACGTGGACGTGTATGATATTAATGTGGCTCAGAAAGACTGTATTAGTTGAAAAATAGTCTGAGCACTTTTATCCTCTGCATAGATTTCACAGTTAACTGAGTGCATATAGACTAAGTGTTTGATTTATTATGGGATTTTTCTTAAACTACATCAAGTAATCTTCTGCCAAACAGATCTTGCAGAACAAATATGGGAGGACAGTAAATTTCTTTACTGACTACTGATAAAGCGGAACAAATCATCAATTTTAGCAGTGTTGTTCAGGTAAATTCAGTAGACAGTAACAGATTTGCACTAATTTATGGTTGAGAAAGTTTGCAATAAAAGCAGTCTATAATTTATATTAATGTATGTCTACAGTTATCTGGCCCATTTCTGTCCAATTGAAATACTGTCTTCCACCTTAATAGCTCTGAATGCTTCATTCAAGGTACTATAATTGCAATCTTCACATAAACTGATAGATTTTTAAAGATTGAAAACCTACCAGCTGTGAAGTTTTACAAAAACTGTTCCCATATTGCAAGGAGGTGTAATTTTTATTGCAACATTTCCACCAGCTTCTACAAAGTTTCTGCAGGATGTCAACCAAAGTTATGGCAGTCAATCAGAAGAACACAAGCCCCTCACTCACCAACCCCGATCCTCCCTCTAGCCCCAGAGATTCAGCTGTATACTCTGTGTGGAGTTTGAATTAATATTGGTTGAGATACAGTCATTAAAGCTGCAACGCTTAGCATTAATTGTCAATGTTAAACTGCAAGGAGATTCAAGCATACACTCACACACTGTGATGCTGAAAAAAGTAATTTTGCAATGATAAAGTCATTCGAGCATTGAGGGCAGTATTATTTCCAAAACATTAAGTATTTCATTTAGTCATTTATGGTTAAACTACAATTTTATCTAATAAAAATCCTCACATATTTGTCTCATTGTTCTGTTATTCACTTGCTTTATCTAACTTCTTCATAACTTTTTATATTTTAATTCTACTATTTTAAAAAATTATGCATACATTGCAAAGTTATATCATCTTTTTCCTCTCTTATTTATAAGTGTACAGTTGGTTTATCTTTCTATTCCAATTACCTGGTTTGGAGGTGCAACAAATTGGTTTTAAACTGGCTGTAAAAAAGGAATGGGGATAGAAAATAGGAAACAGAAGGTTAGTTATCCCAACATCTGTTACTAGGAAAATGATAGAAACCATTATTAAGGAGGTAGAGTAATCTTTTTGTAAAAGAATCCTCATTTGAGAATATGTTTTGCTCCTGTTACCAAGGTTTCACCTCCTCCCCATCTGCCTAACCTCATCTGCCTCACCTCCCCACAGCCTTTAAGTCCTGCCAAAACTATCACCCTATGAATCAGCTGGTTGTCAGGGACTGTTGCTCTCTCATTAAATTGGGCCTTAGCCTGCTGGCTGACAATTCAGGACAGAAAACTGACTGGATGAGGTCCAGTATTTGGCATTTCATAAAATCACTAGAGTGCAGAAAGAGACCATTCAGCCCATCAAGTTTTCATCTATCATCCAAATAGCAGCCCACACTATTATCCCACATGTGGTTTTTGCCATGGCAAACCCAGTGAGCCTGCAAATCTTTGGTCTATGGGAGGAAACCGGAGCACCTGGCAGAAGCCCACACAGACACGGGGAGAATGTGTAAACTCCACACAGACAGTCACCCAAGTCCCTGGTGCTGTGAGGCAGCAGTACAAACCACTAAGTCACCATTCCACCCTTCAGGACATTTTTCTTTACACCTTGGCCCTGCCCAAAAAATTCATACCAGTATTAAGGTCAGAGCTCCTATTTTTAATTCTAATGTTCTGTTTCATTTCTTTAATTTAATCTCATTATCATTTGCTTTTTAAAGTAATATTATATATATTTTATACATATCTCAATGTTACCCTTTTCTTCCTCCTTCCTTCGTGCTATTTTCATTTAAAATTTGTGACATTATTTTTACCTTCCTTTTAGTATAAATTTTAGTTGCATAAAAAGAAAATTGTGTCTTGTTTCTCCTCAGTAACATTTCCCACTTTATTCTCCCTTTTCACTCAAGAACAACTTTAGGCTGTTTGATTTCTGGCAATTTCCTTTCCTTTCCTTTCCTTTCTGCATTCTTCTGTGGTTGCTGCAATATCTAATAAATTTATTCTTTGAACATCGGTGCTTAAATGTTTCCCAAGCCATAACTGTTTGCAGTCATGAGCTCACCACAACATACTAGATCAAGTAGATTCCCTTCCTGATCCACCAATCCATCACAAAGCACACCAGCAGGATAGTAGGCTTTTGAATGTATCTCCTCTTCAGAAGTCATCATTCTATTTTAATTATTCATAACCACTATATTTCTTTTCCTGAATTGTACTCCTTGGGAATCATTTTAATTTTGGTTGCGTGTATAAAATGGGTTTGACATTCCTTTCTATTCATGCCTTATGGCTCCACTTTAAAAGGGAAAGGGGTTTACAGTCAAACGTAATGTCCTCCCCCAACTTCCATCTCTGTCCCTAACTCCTCTGACCTTCCAGACCCACCAATGACCCCAGACTGATTTTGGCCATCTACCTGACCAGTGAATTCACTCTTACAGCCTGCCTGGTGTCAACTTGCCTCCTCATGCCACCCAATTTTTATTTGTCCTTTCACCCAAGTGGGTGGCAGTAGTTTGGACTTGAACCAGCAGCACACAAATTAACAGACCATTTTCTGCATGGCTACACTTAACTTCAAATGAATTAAATATAGGAAAGTGTGCCAAGCCTTAAAAGTCGCATAAAGCAAAAAAAAAAACCACAGAATTAGATGATGCACATGTATTGATAAAGTTTATTGAAGTTTTAGGCCAGGTACCTTAGCTAATGAGCAATGATACAGTTGGGAAAACTGAGACCACTAAATGTGTGCTTTTCAGGATTTTGTTTGATTTTATCGTGAAGGGAATTGTGGTCTTCTTCCATCTCAAGAGACTGACTGAATGATTTCCTTTCAGCTCTTTGTTGATGCTACTCAAAACTAGCTGCCAGACAGTGCGTGAGAGGCAGCTGAGGGATTTCAATTTTCACTCCTAGTGTGGAAGTGACCTGGCCTTCTTTGTACACTTCCTCCCAAAAGGACAGTTGACAATGAATATGAGGAATTGTCTGTGTGAATCTGTATCCCCCCTGGGCAAAATGCTGCCCCTTTAATCAAGAACCTTTTAAGACCAGCTCAGAAGTCTGCAGTTTACTCTTCTTTTATGGACAGTTCACTTCTTTTTATTAAAATACATTGAATAGATTTATGTGTTAGCAGAACAATAAAGTAATTAAAGCTGCATTAATAAAATTTCCAATGAACTGATTCTGTTCACTGGGCTGCAAGCCAATAAAAGTAACAGTGATGGCCTGTAATTGAATTTTGTTACTACTCTTGTCTATGTAAAATGCAGCAGGCAGAAGAAAGAGTGCAGAGGAGGAAGCGATAAGCTCATCTGTCAAGAAAAATTTTGCTTAGATGTAAGAAACCTCCACCCCAGGAGGAATTGTGTATCACATTCTGATCTCATAAGACATTCTGGGGAATATTCCACTTCTGAAATATGATTAAAACAAATGACAACATGCTCTGCATTGAAATAACCTGACAATAACTAGAATCAAATGTTGCCGGATGACCACTTAATGCATATGGCAATATGGAAAGGGAGACAGAAAAAATTGTGATTGATGGCAAAGGGATATTAAAATGTATCCTTACATAATAAAACTGAATGACTGCAATCATTAGAACTTATTAACTAGGGAGAAAGATTGTATTTACATGGCAGCAAGGTGATGCTCAACATTAAATCAAGTTTACACCCAAATGACATTTGCTGTTGAAACATTCTATAATATTCTAAATGTAATACATTCTCATTTCAAGATACAAAGCTACTTAAAACATTCCCTTTAACTTTTCCCTCATCAGTCCCAGACACAGAGTTAGAAATGATAACAGAAATGAAATTTTAATGGACAAAAAAGATAGCTTGACATACAACCATTCAGCTAAATCTGGCTTTTGTTTTGAATATAATTGATTCATATTTCTCAGATCATTCCAACTTAGTATCAACATTAACTACCGCACAATTTGTTTTTATTGTTGCATGTAAATTAAATCATCAAGACAGGACCACACTGAGTGCACTACATGGACAGCATTATGGTTAGAGTGGGCATACAAACTTGCGAATTTGGAACAGAAGTCAACCATTTGGTCCCGCAAAGCTGCTACACCATTCAATAAGATCACAGCTGTTTTGATTGTGTTTTGAATTCCCGTTTACCTTTGATTCTAACTAGTTTGTTCTTGTGGCATGGCAGTTTGCTTTCTGACAAAAAGAAAACAGAAATCCTGGATTCTTGAAGAAAATAATGAACTGCAGTGGGAAGATGCATGTGTGTATGTATCCCCTCTGGTGAATGGTCCCAGTGTGCAACTGGAGCATCCAAAAACAGCTGCAAAAGATCCCAGAGGACATTTGGAATGGGAAAAAAATATGGCTTTGAATGATGAAAAACAGGTGGGGTTGATGAATTAAAATTTTAAAACCTGAAACTTCCAAATTATTCACTAAAAAGTCAGGGAATTTTGCCTTATTACAATAGTTGAACATGAATCATATTGGAGACTTTATTGAATGTTTTCAAGTGGTAGGATTGCAAAAACAACTTATGATGCTGGGCTACTTTCAGAGGTTCTTCACTGTTTAGTTATTTGGCAATCAGCATGATTTATGAAGATCACATACAATAGAGCATATGGCGAGTTACTTTCTAATTCACCATCTCAGCTAACCTGTGTAATTTTCCATATATCTCCAGCTTTCAGACATAAATCTTCCTAGAAAACTGGAAATCAATTCAATGCATCGATATATTCCATGCTGTAAAATCGGTGCACCTTCCATGCCAAACACTTACCTTTGAACCTGGAATGAATATCTAAATATCAGAGACATTACCAAGAAAACTATACTCTGGGCATGATTGACTCATTAAATTGTTAAAACATTGGTACCATTAAAGGATTCAGATGCTCACTCAACTTGCACTCTTTTTACTTCTAAACCTTTCTACCCTATAAGGTGTGTATGGATTGTACAAACAAAAAACTAAGAGCAAAGGTAGACCATTTGGCTCCTCAAGGCTGTTCCACCATTTAATAAGATCGAGGCTGGTCTGTTTGTGTTTTGAATTCCACATCCCTATCTACTTCTGATGAACCATGATTCTCCTGACTCCCTTGTCCGCTCCACACTCCCCTCCAGCCCCACCACACCTGGCACTTTTCCCTGCAACCGCAGGAAGTGCTACACCTGCCCCCACACCTCCTCCCTTACCCCCAAGAAGACTTTCCACATCAAGCAGATGTTCACCTGCACATCTGCTAATGTGGTATACTGCATCCGCTGTTCCCGTTGTGGTCTCCTCTACATTGGGGAATCCAAGCGGAGGCTTGGGAACTGCTTTGCAGAACACCTACGCTCGGTTCGCAATAAACAACTGCACTTCCCAGTTGCGAACCATTTCAACTCCCCCTCCCATTCCCCAGACGACATGTCCATCCTGGGCCTCCTGCAGTGTCACAACGATGCCACACGAAGGTTGCAGGAACAGCAACTCATATTCTGCTTGGGAACCCTGCAGCCCAATGGTATCAATGTAGATTTCACAAGCTTCAAAATCTCCCCTCCCCCTACCGCATCACAAAACCATCCCAGCTCATCCCCGCCTCCCTAACCTGCTCTTCCTCCCACCTATCCTCTCCTCCCACCTCAAGCCGCACCCCCATTTCCTACCTACTAACCTCATCCCGCCCCCTTGACCTGTCCGTCCTCCCTGGACTGACCTATCTCCTCCCTACCTCCCCACCTTTACTGGCTCCAACCCCGCCTCTTTGACCTGTCTGTTTCCTCTCCACCTATCTTCTCCTCTATCCATCTTCTATCCGCCTCCCCCTCTCTCCCTATTTATTTCAGAATCCCCTTCCCCTTCCACTTTTCTGATGAAGGGTCTAGGCCCGAAACGTCGGCCTTCCTGCTCCTATGATGCTGCTTGGCCTGCTGTGTTCATCCAGCTCTACACCTTGTTATCTCTACACTTAATGTATATTGCCTTTAAGAATGGTGACTGCTGGTAAAAAGGAAATTACTGTGACCATTTAACACACTGAGAGTTCTTTATTGAAGTGATGTACGCTTTGTGGAAGGAATTTTGCCTGCATTAACAGAAAGATTGTTCACTCCTTTTGTTTAAAATTACATGTTTATTTTAGATATTCTCCTTAAGCACAGGACAGCCAGACAGTCCCTCAATTCATCATCCCTTCGAAATGGTGACACCTCAAACAAAACAGCATCTTTGGTACCATGATGGAATGTCAAATTGAACTCGGGGGCTACGACATGGTCTAATTTCTGAGACAATACGGTCAGGATTGGGAACTAAAATACCAGCTTATTGGGTCTACAGAAAAAAGTCAGGAAAGTGGTAGAGGGAAAAGAATGTCCTCAGTGATGTAGAAGAAAATCACTTCAATGAAAAGAGAGGATATATTTAGAGGTAAATAGATGGTAAAAATTTTATAAGTAAAATTAAGAAAGAGAAAGGGAATTAACACTGAGATGGGAGTTGTTTTCTAAACAATAGCAACTTGTAGATTGCATAAAAACAGACATGAGACAAACATGAAGCAAAGGCAATGTTGGTTTGATTTTAATTTCCATGTTGACTGGGGCAAGCAGATTGGCAGAAATCAGTAAGATAATGAATGTTTTTGAGTATACTTCACACAGTTTTCTGTAATAATATGTTCTATAATCAACAAGGAGGTCAGCCATAATTGATTTACTTATCAATAACGAGCCAGATATATTTAACAGCCCAATAGTGTGTGAATGTTTTACTGACTAACAATCATAAAGTGTTCAATTCTGCCTGATGTTCAAAAGGAAGAAATGTGGAACAGCTACATAAGATTCAAAATGTTGTAAGTCTTAATTCAATGAGGAGACTGGGGGAGCATTCTAATGCACAAGATGACAGAAAATCAGTGTGACATGTTCAGGAAAGAATTTAATGTTATACGGAAGCAGTTTATAAAAGTTAGTGACCTGATTAAGAAACTGACTGAGCGACAGGAGACAGAGAATAAGCATAATGGGGCCGAAAGTATAATTAATAAAATGTGACCAGTGATGTCCCACAAGGATTGGTGTTACGGCCTCAACTATTCATCATATTTACTGCACTTAAGTCACTTCAATAGAATAGAATAGGAATAAAAAAACTACACACCCAAATTTGCCAGTGGCACAAAGATTGTAAGCAGCACGTATGGCAGCACAAAAGTACAAAGCAATATTGATAGATTAAGTGAATAAACAAAACTGGGACAAATGGAATTCAATACATAAAAATGCAAATCTATTCAATTTTGGTCTAAAATGAATAGAAAAAGGCAGTGTGGAGCTGGAGGAACACAGCAGGCCAGGCAGCATCAGAGGAGCAGGAAAGCTGACGTTTCGAGTCGAGACCCTTCTTCAGAAATGGGGAGGGGGAAGGGATCTGGGAAATAAATAGAGAGAGGAGGGGTGGGGCTGGGGAAGGTAGGTGGAATGGTAATAGGTGAGTGCAGGTAGGAAGTAGTGGAGATTGGTCAGTGGGATGGGTTGGGCGGATAGGTGGGAGACAAGATGGACAGGTTGTGTCAGGTCAAGGAGGTAGGGATGAGAGGGAGGGTTGGACATGGGATGAGGCCGGGGATGGGGAGATTTTAAAACTGGTGAATTCCATGTTTAGGCCATCGGGCTATGGGCTCCTGAGGTGGAATATGAGGTGTTGCTCCTCCAGTTTGCGGGTGGTGTCATTGTACCACCGGAGGAGGCCCAGGATGGACATGTCACCCAAGGAGTTAAAATGGTTGGCAATCTAAAAGTGTTGTCATTTGGTGCAGGGCGCAGATGCTTTACAAAACGGTCTCCAAGTCGACGCTTGGTCTCACCGATGTGGAGGAGGCCACATCGGGAACAGCGGATACAACAGACCAAGTTGGCAGATGTGCAGGTGAACCCCTGTTTGATATGAAAGGTTTGTTTTGGGCCTTGAGTGGAAGTGAGGGGGGAGGTGTAGGGGCAGGTGTAGCACTTCCTGCGGTTGCAGGGAAAGGTACTGGGGTGGTGGGGTTAGTGGGGAGTGTGGAGTGGATGAGGGAGACGTGGAGAAAGCAGTCCCTACGAAAGGCAGATACAGTTAGGGAGGGAAATATCTCTTTGGTTGTGAGGTCAGATTGTAGGTGGCGGAAGTGGCAGAGAATGGTATGCTGGATGCGGAAGTTGGTGGGGTGATATGTGAGGACAAAGGGAATTCTGTCTTTATTTTTGTTGGGGGGAGGGCTGTGAGGGCAGAAGTGTGAGAAATGCAAGAGATGTGGTTGAGGGCATTTTTGATAACCGGAGCGGGGGATGTTATGTCCTTGAAATAGGAGGACATCTGGGATGTTCAGAAGTGGAACATCCCATCTTGGGAGCAGATGTGGCCGAGGCAGAAGAATTGGGAGTAGGGGATCGTCTTCTTGCAGGAAGGTGGGTGAGAGGAGGTGTAGTCAGGGTAGCTGTGGAAGTCAATGAGCTTGAAATAGATGTCGGTTTCGAGGCGGTTACCAGAGATGGTGACAGAGAGGTCCAGGAAGGAGAGAGAGGTATCAGAGATGGTCCAGGTAAATTTGAGGTTGGGATGAAAGGTGTTATTATAAAGTTGATGAATGGTTCAAGCTCCTCTTGAGACAGACTAAAGGGGTGGCAATGGGCTCCTGCATGGGCCCAAGCTATGCCTGCCTCTTCATCGTATATGTGGAACAGTGCCTTTTCCACTGTTACACTGGCACCATCCCTCACCTCTTCCTCCACTACATCAATGACTGTATTGGCGCTGCCTTGTGCGCCCACCAACTCCCACAGCTACCTGGACTATACCTCCTCTTACCTACCCTCCTGCAAGAATGTGGTTGCTTACTCCCAATTCCTCTGCCGCATCTGCTTCCAAGATGAGGCATTCCACTCCAGAACATCCCAGCTGTCCTCCTATTTCAAGGACTGTAACTTCACCCCTCCGGTGATTGAAAATGCCCACAACCATATCTCTTGCATTTCCCGCACTTCTGCCCTCACACCCCTCCTCCCAACAAAAAAAAGACAGAATTCCCCATGTCTTCACATATTACCCCAACCAACCTCCGTCTCCAACGTAGTATTCTCCGCTACTTCCACTATGTACAATCCGACCCTACAACCAAAGAGATATTTCCCTCTCCATCCCTATCTGCCTTCTCTAGGGACCAGTCTCTCTGCGACTCCCTCATCCGCTCCACACTCCCCAATAACCCCATCACCCCCAGCGCCTTTCCCTGCAACCGCAGGAATTGCTACACCTGCCCCTACACCTCCCACCTCACCTCCACTCATGGCCCAAAACAATGCTTTCATATTAGACAGGGGTTCACCTGTACATCCATCAACTTGGTCTACTGTATCTGCTGCTCCCAATGTGGCCTCCTCTACATCGGTGAAACCAAGCAGAGGTTTGGAGATCAATTTGTAGAGCATCTACATTCTGTTCGCGACAAATGACACCACCTTCCAGTTGCCAACCATTTTAAATCCACCTCCCATTCCCTGGGCGCCATGTCCATCCTGGTACTTCTCCAGTGTCACAATGATGCCACCTGCAAACTGGAGGAGCAACACCTCATATTCCGCCTCGGGAGCCTACAGCCCGATGGCCTAAACATGGAATTCACCATTTTTTAAAACTCCCCACCCCCAGCCTCATCCCATGTCCAACCCTCCCTGTCATCCCTGCCTCCTTCACCTGATACAACTTGTCCATCTTCTCTCCCACCTATCCGCCCCACCCATCCCACTGACCAATCCCCACCACTGCCTACCTGCACTCACCTATCACCATCCCACCTACCTTCCCCAGCCACCCCGTCCTCTCTCTATTTATTTCCCAGCTCCCTTCGCCCTCCCTGTTTCTGAAGAAGGGTCCCGATCCGATATGGCAACTTTCCTGCTCCTCTCATTCTACCTGGCCTGCTGTGTTCCTCCAGCTCCACACTGTGTTATCTCTGACTCCAGCATCTGCAGTTCTTGCTATCTGGAACAAGGCAATGTTTGAAATGATGAACAGCTAAAAGCATTTTATAGAAACTTGGATTTTCAGGTGCGTTGATTAAAATAAAATGACATGATCAGTTCTCAGAAAGAAGGACAATGATTCTACCTCCTGCAACTGCAGACAAGGTACCATGGAAGGAGGAAGAGGTGACGGACTATTAGAGGATCCAGCCAGGTTGTCCTGGACAAAATAGCCCCTTCTAAATACTTTCAGAAGAGGAAAAGGGAAGATGTGTTTGATGGTGGAGTCTTGCTAGAGGTGAGGGAATTAGCAAGGGACGGTGTTTTGAATATGAAGGCTGGCAGTGTGGAAAGTGAAGGCCATATTACCACAGTTGCCTTTGCAAGGCCACTTGCCCTTTGACCTCCTCGCTCCCATTGATCAAGGCTCAAAGCAAACTTGCCAGGAGAAGCAGCAATTTACTTGTGCATTGTTCATTCCAGTCTACAATATTTCTCTATACTGGCGAGATCAAAAGCACACTGGGGTAACTGCTTTGTGGAACACCTTTGCTCAGTCCACAGGTGAGGCCCTGAATGTTCAGTCATTTGCCACTTCAATGTACTATCTTGCTCTAGTGGTCACATTTCTATCCTAGGTCTGCCGTAGTGTTCCTGTGAAGGTTATTGCAAACTGGAGGAACCTTATTTTCTGTTTTGGCATGTTGTAGCCGTCTGGACTCAGCATTGAGTCTAACAGCTTCAGACTATGCATCTGTACTTAGTTTTGATTACACCTAGCACCCAACCCACTGTCTTGTGTATATGGTTTTGCTTTCAACAGAATTGACCTACATTCTGCTTTTAATACTTGCTTTTGTTCTTTGTTCCTTCTCTACAAATATTTCCCAATCCCTTTGTCCTTTGTTCTGTGACACCAGTAATCTCTAATTTCCCTCAACCTCTAATCTTACCCTGCGTTTCTCTTCTGTTCCATTTGATCCTGTCGACCTACTTCTACAACAATAAACTGACCACTTTCCCTATCCCTCCAGTTCTGAAAAAGTGTTATCTTGGACTTGAAATGTCTGCTTCTCTCTTCACAAATGCTGCCAGACCTTCTGAGTTTCTCTGAAACTATCTGTTTTTATGTCAGAATTTCAGCAAATGCATTATTTTGCCTTTGCTTACTAGAATGATACCTAGATTCAAAGCATTAAATTACAAGAAGAAACAAACAAACCAGGGTCTTATTGGTTTAAATTTGGAATATTAAGGAATGATTTCAGGAAGGTTTCAAGATATTAATCGGGGAGGTAGATCAGGTAGAAAGAAAAACTTACTTCAGATGACTTGAACTTGGCTCAGATGGGGCATCATCTAAAAATTAGAGTTAGATTGTTCAGGAGTGAAATGAGGGAACACGTATACTGACAAATCCTTTTCAAGTCTGGCTCCATGTGACTCCAGACTCACACCAATGTATTTGACTTTTAACTGCCCTGTGAAATGGCTTAACAACATACTCAGTTGTAACAAACTGCTCAAAAAAGGAATAAAACCAGAAAAAAACCCACCAGGCATCAACCCAGGCATCAGACGTGACTATGGCAGTCTGAGCCCTGTCGACATTGAAAAGTCCTCCTTACCAACATCTGGGGGCTGGTGCCAAAATTACCACAGCTGTCAAGCAATGGTCTGATATAATCATACTCAGGGTATCATACCTTACACAAAACATCCTCGACAACACCATCCCTGTTATAACTCACTCAGAGACAGTAAGAACTGCCAAACTTCTGAAGAAGGGTCCTGACCCAAAACTTCAACTTTCCTGCTCCTCTGTCTGGCCTGCTGAGTTCCTCCAGCTCCACACTGTGTTATCTCCATCCCTGTTATGTCCTGTCCTGCTGGCTGGACAGACCCAGCAGAGAAGCCAAACACAGTGCTATACAGTCAGGAGGAACTTGCTGTACTAGTCCTCAAAATTCACTCCAGACCCCATGATATCTAATGGCATCATCTCATGGGTAAGGAAACATCCTGCTGATTACCATGCACCGTCCTCACTCAACTGATGAATCAGTAGTCATCCATGTCGAAAACATTTTGGAGAAGGAGTGGCAAGAGTGCAGAATTTCTATCATCCACCACCAAGAATGGATCAGTAGCACCAATACTGACCAAACTAGTTGAGTCTGAAAAGACACAGACACTAGACTGGGGCAGCAGCAGATGGTGAGGGTAAAAATGGGCCACAGCACATTGCAACACTCCAGAACTATGCAGGAAAGAGGAAAAGCACCTTTACAAAACCATCACTATGAACGGAAATCCCTGCAACTTCATCCGCAGGTGCCTACTAAACAGACAACAACAAGAGGACACAGTACTGACACACTGGCCACACTGCCCTACATCAGGAACATATCAGAACTGACAACAAGACTCCTGCGACCACTAGGAATCATGGTGGCCCACAGGCCCACAGCCACTCTACGACAAACGCTTACAAGGATTAAAGATCCCATTCCCACAACATGCAGAACCAACGTGGTTTACAAAATTCCATGCAACGACTGCCACAAACATCACATTGGACAGACAGGAAGGAAACTAGCCATCAGAGTACATGAACATCAGCTAGCAGCAAAACGGCACGATGAACTTTCCTTAATATCATCAGTTTAACTGGGACAACGTAACCATAGTAGCCCAAGCCAAAAATAGACACACATAGGAATTCTTAGAGGCATGGTTCTCCACCCATAATGCAATCAACAAACATATATAATTGGATCCCATATACAAACCCATACAGAACAGAACCGGAAATGACCCAACTCACCATAACAGACTGGACAGTATAAATTCCAAGCAGAGTAGAACAACATCGCTTCATCGGAGGCCTCACTGATGATGTCACTTAGCATGGTGACGAAACGTCTGAACAAAAACAAGCCAGTTCAGTGAGCAAGTCAACAACCTCACCCCCAACCTGAGCTACAGATCTTTGCAGAAACCTTAAAGGGTAAATATACTTGATCATATCCTCACCAGTCTGCCTGCCAGAGATACATAGCAGCATTGGTAAGTGTGACCACCACACAGCCCCTGTGGAGATCAAGTCCTGCTTTCACGTTGTGAATACTCTCCATCGAGTTATGTGATACCATTGCCATAATAAATGGGATAGACTTCAAACCGACATAGCAAATCAAAACTGGGCACTCATGAGATGGCATAGGGCATTAGCAGCAGCAGAATCATATGCCAAATCAATCCGCAAGCACATGATCATGCATATCCCCTGCTCTCTCATTACCATCAAGTCAAGGCCAACCCTGGTTGAATGAAGAATGCAAGAGGTCATGGTAGGAGCAGTACCAGACAGTACTGGGCAAAGCTACAACATAGGACTACTTAAGTGCCAAACAGCATCAGCAGCAAGTGATGGACAGAGCTAAGCAATGCCACGGCCAAAGGATCAGATCTAAGCTCTGCAGACCTGTCACATTCAGTTCTGAAAGGCAGTAGACAATTCACTGGAGGAGGATTCTCCACAAACATGCCAATAATGGGGGAGCCCAGCGCATCTTTGTTAAAGACTGACACATTCACAGCATTCCTTAGCCAGATGCACTGAGTAGATGATCCATCTCAGCTTCCTCCAGTGGTCCCCAGCATCACAGATACCAATTTTCAGCCACTTCGATTCACTGCATGTAATATCAAGAAATGGTTGGAGACACTGGATACTGCAACGGCTATGGGCCCTGACAACATTCTGGCAATAGTACTGAAGGCTTGTGCTCCAGAACTTGCCGCTCCCCTAGCCAAGCTCCCCCAGTACAGCTAGTACACGGAGCTCCCTGGCAATGTGGAAAAATGCCCGGGTCTGTTTTGTTCACAAAAAGCAGGACAAAACCAACCCAGCCAATTACTGCCCCATCAGTCTACTCTCAATCATCTGTAAAGTGATAGAATGGGTCATCGACAGTCCTAAAGCACTCGATGATGCCCAGTTTGGATTCAGGGCAACTCGGCTTCTGACCTATTATAGCCTTGATTCAAACATGGACAAAAGAATTAAACTCCAGACAGTGAGAGAAACTGTCCTTGCCACTAATGCCACATTTGATAGACTGTGCTATCAAAATGCTGTGGCAAAACTGGAATCAATGGGTATCAGGGGGCAAACTCTCCACTGGATGGAGACATACCTGGCACATAGGAAGATAGATGTGGTTGTTGGAGATCAGTCATCTCAGCTCCAGGACATCTCTGCAGGAATTCCTCAGGGTAGTGTCCTCAGCCCAAACATCTTCATCAGCTCTATCAATGAGCTTCCATCCATCGTAATGTCAGAAGTGGGGATGTTCGCCGATGATTGCACAATGTTCATCATCGTTCACAACTCCTCAGACACTGAAGCAGTCCATATCCAAATGCAATAATATCTGGATAATATTCAGGCTTGGGCTGACAAGTGGCTAGTAACATTCATGCCACACAAATGCCAGGCAATAACTGTCTCCAATATGAGAGATTCTGACCATCACCCTTTTACATTCAAAGACATTACCATCACTGAACATCCACTGTCAACATCCTGGGGGTTATCATTGTCCGGAAATTCAACTGAACTTGCCTTATAAATACTATAGTTACAAAGGCAAATCAGATGTTTGAAATCCTACAGTTAGTAAGTCACTTTCTGACTGTCCAAAGCCATCTAGCTCCAAAAACACTCAAGAAGGTTGACACCATCCAGCACAAAGCAGCCCGCTTGATTAGCAACACATCTACAAGAATCTACTCCCTCCACCACTAACACGCAGTAACAGAAATGTGTGCTATCTACAGGATGCACTGCAGATATT
Source organism: Rhincodon typus (assembly GCF_021869965.1). Taxonomy (NCBI): domain Eukaryota; kingdom Metazoa; phylum Chordata; class Chondrichthyes; order Orectolobiformes; family Rhincodontidae; genus Rhincodon; species Rhincodon typus. The sequence continues at coordinate 19,532,057 of NC_063353.1, read as the reverse complement.
TGCCAAGGGTCCTTAGATGCACCTTCCAAACCCATGACCTCTCCATATAGAAGGACAATGGCAGCAGATAAATGGGTACAGGACCACCTGCAAGTTGCCCTCCAAGCCACACACCATCCTGACTGGGAAATATTTTGCTATTCCTTCACTGTCGCTGGGTCATAATCATGAACCTCCCTCCCTAACAGCACTGTGGTTTACCTACACCAAAAGGACTGCAGCGGTTCAAGACATCAGGTCACCCATCCCTTCTCAAAGCAGTTAGAGATGGGCAATAAATATTAGCCCAACCAGCAATGCCACATCCTCTGAATTTCTAAACGGGAAAAGTTTGGTGTTCTCGTTCACAAATGGGAATTGCCATACAATAAACTGTATTTTTTTCATCTGAGACAGACAGATTTTGTTGCCAATTCAATTGAGAAATATTGAGCAAATGGCAGGTACATGGACTTACATTGTAGATCAGCCAAGATTTCATTGTATTGATGGGATAAGTTTCAGGGGCTATTGGAGGGCATCACAAAATATATGACGTTTAGATTGAAAGGCAAAAATATATGAACAAAGTAAAGACAATATGACCTGCTTCTCTTTCAGCATTAAAACCTCCCACTTTATTGCAGTTACATTGTAATGTACCATTGAGGGTAACAGAATCTTAAACACAAAGAAAACTTAAAGGGAATGTTTTCAGCATAAAGTCATTGTTTCTTCTGTACAATTTAAAAATAAAAAGCTGATAACTTTACAACCTGCTTTGCCAGAGTAAACTCTACTTACACACCCATCAAGCTTCATCATTTTAGTCCACCTTTTGCACCCAGTGCTGCTTTGATGTTTTGAGATAATAAAATAGGCAACATGCATCTCAGTATGTTACTGTTTGCAACCCAGTGAGGCTGCATTCATTTAAGTGAAAGTACTTTTTTTTTCTGCTCAAGACTCTGAATCAGCATCAAAGAAAGACAGAGATAGTAAGAACTGCCGATGCTGGAGTCAGAGATAACACAGTGTGGAGCTGGAAGAACACAGCAGGCCAGGCAGCATCAGAGGAACAGGAAAGCTGACATTTCGGATCAGGACCCTACTTCAGAAATTTCTGAAACGTCCGCTTTTCTCTTCCGCTGATGCTGCCTGGCCTGCTGTGTTCCTCCAGCTCCACACTTT